>NC_055999.1:44273280-44622002 GCF_018446385.1 Zingiber officinale
TCTAATCAATCTAAATCTTGAACCCAAGTAGACTCATCGATCAAATGAGCTCAACATCTAATGTTGACTCATTTGGGCATGGTCATGCACTAGTGGTCTCACTCATCAAGAATACCGGTCGCCTCCCGCCATACGGGAGGATAGATCCCATCTACACCACATCCTCTACATAATTCATATACCCAAGAATCGCCTTTATAGTCCACCCAAATACGGTGACGCTTGACTAAACCAAAGTACATAACTCCTTATGTAGGGATCCATGGTGACTTGTGTCTAAGGACTAATAGTCATACTAATAGCCACATGAGAAAGTATATGACACTCATATAACGATCCATGATACTTTCTCATGGGGTCATTCAATATACATTCTCTAATGCATACCCATGTGTCACTGATATCTCTATATCCATGACTTGTGAGATCAAGTCATCGAGTCGACTTCCACATGCTAGTCTTATTGTATTAACATTGTCCCCGAATGCTAATACTCGATTAGGAATGATTTAGGAGTAGTGTTCCTTATATCATCTCACCATCGATTTAACTAATCGATTGATATAGGTATGAACCTTCTACCAAGGACGCTATTATACTTAGTCTATTTGGCACTAATATAAATAAATATAATAACCAAACAAATGCCTTTATTAATATACAAGAATATGATATACATGAGTCCATACAATCATCAAATGATTGGCTCTAGGGCTCTAACTAACAATCTCCCACTAGCACTAGTGCCAATCAGATAGGCTCTAAGGCCTAAGACCTAGTGTGACCATCATGCTTCCTCCGTGCAAAGCCTTGGTCAAGGGATCAACGATGTTAGCCTCCGCTTGTATCAGAAATCTTCACATCTCCTCTATCGATAATCTCGAATGATGGAAGCGCCGTAGTACGTGCTTGGTCCGCCGTGTGAGCGAGGTTCCTTCGTCATTATAGCTCCATTGTTGTCACAATAGAGCTCAACTCAGCGATGTTAGAACCACCCCAAGTTCGATGAACTCATGGATCCAACCGCTTCCTCAGCCTCGATGCAAGAATGTACTCCGCTGTAATCAGCCATCGTATCCGCTTTGAACTCTTCCAAATGGCGCCACCATTAATGCAAAATACGAACCTCGATCGCGATCTATAGTCATCCTGGTCGGTCTGAAGCTAGCATCACCGTAACCCTTTACGCTAGCTCATCATTGCCTCCATATATCAAGAAATATTCTTAGTCCTTCAAGTACTTAAAATATTCTCGACCGCTATCCATGACTTTTCACCGGATCGGTAGTATCGCTCGTCATGCTCAAAGCATACGAGACATCGAGTCAAATACATAGCATGGCGTCATGATCGATCTATGGTTGAGGCATAAGGGATCCGATCCATCGGTCTCTCTCTCCTCTCTAGAAGAGGACCTTGAGTCTTCGGAAGACTCACGCCATGTGACATCTGTAAAATCCCTTCTTGGAGTTCAAGATGGTAAACCAAGGAGTACCTTGTCAATGTATGTACTCGACTTAGGAGGCCAAGCAATCTCTTAGATCTATCTCTATAGATCCGTATCCCTAGAATGCGGATGCCTCACCTAAGTCCTTCATTGAGAAGCAACTCCCTAGCCGTGTCTTGACAGATCAAGCATAGGGATGTCCTTCCCATGAGTAGTATGTCATCCACATATAATATGAGGAAGACAACTATGTCCCCTACAACCTTCTTGTAGACACAAGGCTCATCTTCGTTCTTGATGAAACCAAACGTTTGATCGCATCATCAAATCGAAGATTCCAGCTCCGAGAAGCTTGCTTTAGTCCATAAATGGACCTATGCAGCTTGCGTACTGCTAGTATGCGGTGGATCTACAAAACCCTCAGGTTGTGTCATGTACACATCCTCGAGTAGGTTTCATTCAGAAAGCGGTTTTGACATCCATCCGCCATATCTCATAGTCATGGTAGGTCAATAGCAAGCATGATCCGAATGGACTTAAACATCGCCACGGAGAAAAGTTTCATCATAGTCAATACCATGAATCTGCTTGAAACCTTTAGCTACCAAGCGACCCTTATAGATAAGTCCATCCATGTCATCTTTCTCTTAAAGACCCACTTGCACCCAATGGGTTTCCCTCAGGTGGATCAACCAAAGTCCATACTTGGTTGGTGTACATGGATTCTATTTGGATCTCATGGCTTCAGCCATTTCTCGAATCGGTCTCATCACGACTTCTTGATAGGTGGTAGGCTCATCCTCTATGAGCACAATGTCATCATGGTCGACAAGAGAAATGAGTATCTCAGCTGACGACGTACCCTATCGGACTGCGAAGAGGTATGTCTACATGAACCGGTTGTTGTTCCTCAACTCCTTGTGGAACAACATCATCCACAACTGTGGTTCCGGTTCAATTTCCATCGTGGCATTAGTGCTATTGTTCGCATCTTGAACTTCTTCAAGATCGAGCGCTCCCACTAGTCTTTCTAGAAACAAAGTCCCTTTCTAGAAAGACCCGATCTTGCCACAACTACCTTGTGTGGGAATGTAGAAGTAATATCCTTAGTTTCCTTGGGATATCCGATGAAATAGCACTTGCCGGATTTAGGTCCTAATTTATCCGAGACTTGACGTCGCACGTAAGCTTCACAACCCCAAATCCTCATAAAGACACCATCTCTCCCGGTCCATATCCTATATGGTGTCTTTATCACGGCCTTTGATGGAACTCGGTTGAGTATGAAAACTGCCGTGTCTAGAGCATATCCCCATAGATATGTCGGAAGATCCGTGTGACTCATCATAGATCGTACCATATCTAATAAGGTACGATTCCTCCTTTCGGATACACCATTCCACCGTGGTGTTCCGGAGGAGTGAGTTGAGATAAAATCCACACTCGACTAAGTAGTCACGAAACTCATGGCTTAAGTATTCACCACCTCGATCTGATCAAGTACCTTAATCTTGCCAAACTGGTTCCGTACTTCATTCTTGAATTCTTTGAACTTTTCAAGGGATTGATATGTGTCATCAAGTACACATAACCGTATCTATTGAAATCATCAGTAAATGTGATGAAGTACCTATAACCGCTTCTAGCAAAGACATTGAAAGGGCCACATACATCACTATGTATGAGTCCTAACAAATCGATCGCTCTCGCCGTGTCCACTAAAGGGAGTCTTGGTCATCTTGCCTCGTAGGCATGACTCGCATATCTCATATGATTCAAAATCAAATGAGTCCAGCAAACCATCCTTATGGAGCTGGGATAAGCGCTTGTCATTTATATGGCCTAAGCGACAGTGCCAGAGGTAAGTTTGGTTCAAGTCATTTGACTTGATCCTCTTGGTATTTATGTTATAGACAGGGCTCTCTAGGTCTAGAATGTAGAGTCCGTTTATCAGAGGTGCACTATAATAGAACATATCGTTTAAAAAGACGGAACAACATTTGTTCTTTATTATAAACGAGTATCCTCTCTTGTCCAAACAAGAAACTGATATTATGTTTTTTGTCAAGGCAGGCACATAACAACAATCGTCTAATTCTAGTACTAGCCCAGAGGGCAGAGATAGATGATAAGTTCCTACAACAATAGCAGCAACTCGTGCTCCATTGCCTACTCGTAGGTCTAACTCACCCTTCGTCAATGCTCTGCTATTCCTCAGCTCTTGTACATTAGTACAAATGTGCAAAGCACATCCGGTATCTAATACCCACGATGAAGAAATAGTGAGGTTGACTCCTATAACATGTATACCTGAAGTAGAAATCTTATTTCTCTTCTTCTTAAGATCTTCCAGGTATTCTTTGGAGTTCCTCTTCCAATGCCTTGCTTGTCCTTGATATAGGTGACAAAGATGTTCAACCATATCATAAGCACTCATCAACTCATGTTGATTCTGAAGCTCAGAGTTCATGGTCGCGAGCATAAGACAAGACACATCTAATGCGTCATCATGATGTTTCTTATAAGCATCTTTGTCAGCTCGTGTGGCAGTGGTAGGAGGTGCCTCCGGAATGGGCTGCTCCAGAACGTACAGTTTACGTTCCTGAGTGAGAACTATTCTCAGATTCCTGTACCAGTCCAGGAAATTTGCTCCGTTGAGCTTGTCCTTCTTAAGGACAGAACGCAGAGAGAAAGAAAATGTTCGTATTTGACGTCATGGTTATCTACAACAGAAAATTTGCGTAAATAAATATCATATTCTTTTAAATCATTTAATTAGGCCTTTAACCAAATGATGCTCCCACTGAATTCTATAATTCATGTGGGACAAGATCCACATCATACTAACCATTGAGTTAGCTTTGGCTAATACGCCCAAGACTTAGTATGATCGGTAGGTAACGATTACCAATTACATCTCTATGCAACTCTTGTTTATAGAATCAATATACGCATTTATATTAAAACTCGAGTTAGCTTTGGCTAATACGCCCGGAGTTAATATAGATGTGATTTTGACCTATCTTTTCCAACCGTTGGAATAATGCCTATAGTTGACTCGATCCAACTGAGTAACTAGGAATACTCAATCTAATTGAGTTTGTATTCACCCATGCGTTGATAGGCGGGACCAAGATTGTCCCTCCGCACCCTACCAAGATAATATGTATTGCTCTGCTTTGGCAGATTCAACAATACATGTGATCGAGGTAATGATAGGTATCACGGCACGGATAGGCTATTTAGAGTTGGTTCGATCTCAATCTTATCTAATTGAGAGGCATGCATCTTGCGCACTACTTAAATTAAATCTAATTGCAATAGTGTATCATGTGCACGACTTAGATCTAATCTAATCGTTAAGGCACTAATTAATTAATTAACTATTAAACATGCATCAGATACATAATAATTAATTAATTAATCTATTTGTGATTTAGTCATGGTTTACTACGATCTTCTCAAGCCAATGAGAAGATCGAATGGTCAACCTAGGTCAACAGCTTCTCCAAGCTCCTCCTTTGACCACCTTGTGTTGCTCGTGCCCGCCTCGAACTCCGTCTCGTGTGGACCCTCCACCGCCAATTTGTACATTACAATTTGAAACTCGAGTTACATTGAATCTAAATCTAATTTACAACAAGAATAAAAGACGAGGCACGAGCGCAGGTCGCGAATAATAAAATAAATACAACACGCGAAAACACATCACGGCATGCAGGCCGTATTATATGAATTACAACACAACCAATCATATTGGGTTTTGGGCCATGACTATCACAAAATTAATATATAATTCAAAATTATATATTTTCAATTTCTGTAATTTTAAAATAATTTTTTACAATTTTACAAGTAAAATTTCCGTGCGGTCCCGTTTAGCGATTTTCAGGGGCCCAGGACAGCGCTCCACCCGCGATCTAACCATCGCGAGGGTTCCTTTGTGATCCAACAGCGCTTAAACCCGCTGTCCCAAAACGATTTGGGCGAGACATTACCGGAAAATCTTCCACGGGTTCGTTTAGCGATTTGGATCAAATCCCTTGCGCTTCAGCGCCTATCTAACCATCGTGAGTAGCTCCGTTCGCGATCTAAAGGCACCGAGTCCGCTGTCCCAAAAGATTTTGGGTCAAAGCGAAGCCGTTGGAAAATTTCTCCGATAGTCAGCCAGTGCCGAGACACTTGCTATAAGGAAAATACCCATAAAACATAAAATTGAATTTTTACAGAAAATCACAGAAGGTTTGTTTTCCAAAACCAAAAACAAACTCGTACAGTCTTTGCACGTGGCTCGATAACCTGTTTGGGTTCTTCGAAACCATTTGTTCGTCGAAACCCCGAAGGACAAAGCCGTAGGATCGTGCAAAGATTCGTACAAGGGTAAACCGAATCATTTGATCATGGCAAAGCCCTTTTCTGTTGGGTTTTCGGACGCTCGATTTCGGCGTCATGAGAAATCGCACTCAAGCCACGGATCTCGTGCAAGGGTAAAACCGAGCGAAAATATGAGTACGAGTTTGAAAAATTTAATCTACAGTAGATCTACATAAGGATAAACCATTTATACCTTTGATGCGATGCCCTTCGCGTTCCCGCTCGTCCAAATGATGCCGGATCTCAAGACCGTCAAGCGCCGGTCCTCTAGAAGTATCCACACGGACACACTAGATGGAGATGACCAAAAACCAAGGTGTGCTAGCACCTATGTGGTTCGGCCAAGGGAGGAGAGGGAGAGGGAGAGCTTGAGAGGGAGAAGGAGGAAGATACACACAAGTGAATGAAAAATGAATTTCTTCACCCAAAACCAAGTGGTGGCCACTTTTCAAAATTCACATTAATTGCATTAATTGCAATTAATATGAAACCATTAAGAGAGTGGCTTTGTCACTTCCATGAGGTGGCACCCATGATGATGTGGAACATCATTATTGGTCCACCTAATGTCAACTCACCAATGAGGTGGCAAAAGGTCAAGTCAAAATTGACCTTTGGTCTTCCTTCTCATGTCAAGTCAAACTTGACTCAATCTCTACCATGGTGGATCTAATCCAACCATTTGATTCGAGCCAACTTAATATAATGAATCTAATTCATTAAATTAAATTGATTCAATGAGTCAAAATCTAAATTAGACTCATTTAACACATGAATCAACTTGAGTCGAACTCAAGTTAGCCCAATTAGGATTACTCTTAATCCAATTTGATTCATCAAATGAATCTAATCCTCTTGGTTCATCATATGAACCTAATCTCCACCTAATTGTCCTAAGTGTGTGACCCTATAGGTTCTTGTAACGTTGGCAATGCCCTAAACCCATTTAGGAGCATAAGTAATGAGCGGTATCTAGCAACACATCATTACTACCCAAGTTACAAGAATGTCGAGATCCGACATCACCTCGTGACTACCAATTGTGACTACTCACAATATGTGACATTGTCCTTCTATTCTAGACATCTAGATTGATCAATGTGAGGCATAGACCGTGTCATCCTCTAATCAATCTAAATCTTGAACTCCAAGTAGACTCACTCGATCAAATGAGCTCAACATCTAATGTTGACTCATTTGGGCATGGCCATGCACTTAGTGGTCTCACTCTATCAAGAATACCGATGTCGCTCCCGTCATATAGGAGGGATAGATCCCATCTACATCACTCACATCCCTCTACATAATTCGTTATATACCCAGTAATCGCCTTTATAGTCCACCCGATTACGGTGACGTTTGATGAAACTAAAGTACATAACTCCTTATGTAGGGATCCATGGTGACTTCGGTCTAAGGACTAATAGTCATACTAATAGCCACATGAGAAAGTATATGACTCATATAACGATCCATGATACTTTCTCATGGCGGGTCATTCAATATACATTCTCTAATGCATACCCATGTAACTTGATATCTCTATATCCATGACTTGTGAGATCAAGTCATCGAGCTGACCTACATGCTAGTCTTATTGTATTAACATTGTCCCCGAATGCTAATACTCGACTAGGAATGATTTAGAGTAGTGTTCCTATATCATCTCACTATCGATTCAACTAATCGATTGATATAGGTATGTACTCAAGGACGCTATTATACTTAGTCTATTTGGCACTAATATAAATAAGTATAATAACCAAACAAATGCCTTTATTAATAAACAAGAATATGATATACATGAGTCTATACAATCATCAAATGATTGGCTCTAGGGCTCTAACTAACAATCTCCCACTAGCACTAGTGCCAATCGATATAGGCTCTAAGGCCTAAACACCTAGTGTGACCATCATGCTTCCTCCGTGCCAAAGTCAAGGGATCTGCGATGTTAGCCTCTGTGGGTACTCTGAATCTTCACATCTCCTCTATCGATAATCTCTCGAATGAGATGGAAGCGCCGTAGTATGTGCTTGGTCCGTTGGTGTGAGCGAGGTTCCTTCGTCTGTGCTATAGCTCCATTGTTGTCACAATAGAGCTCAACGGGGTGCAATGCTAGGAACCACCCAAGTTCATGATGAACTTGCGGATCAAGCGCCTCCTTTCTTGCCTCACGATGTAGCAATATACACCATTGTAGAATCACTCATATCACCTTGAACTCTTCCATGTGGCACCACCATTAATGCAAAATCCGACCACATTGCGATCGGTAATCATCACGATCGGTCCGAAATCAGCATCACCGTAACCCTTTACGGTTAGCTCATCATTGCCTCCATATATCAATAAATATTCTTTAGTCCTTCGTAAGTACTTAAGAATATTCTTGACCGCTATCCGTGACTTTCACTGGATCGATGGTATCTGCTCGTCATGCTCAAAGCATACGAGACATCGGGTCGAGTACATGTACATGATCGATCCTATGGCTGAGGCATAAGGGATCTGATTCATGCGGTCTCTCTCCTCTCTAGAAGAGGGACCTTGAGTCTTGAAGACTCACGCCATGTGACATCGGCAAAAATCCTTTGAGTTCTGCATGGCAAACCGAAGGAGTACCTTGTCAATATATGTACTCTAACTTAGGCCAAGCAATCTCTTAGATCTATCTCTATAGATCTGTCCCAAGAATGCGAGATGCCTCACCTAAGTCCTTCATTGAGAAGCAACTCCTAGCCATGTCTTGAGCATAGGGATGTCCTTCCCAATGAGTAGTATGTCATCCACATACAGTATGAGGAAGATAACTATGTCCCCTACAACCTTCTTGTAGACACAAGGCTCATCTTCGTTCTTGATGAAACCAAACTGTTTGATCGCATCATCGAATCGAAGATTCCAGCTCCGAGAAGCTTGCTTTAGTCCATAAATGGACCTATGCAGCTTGCATACTCTACTAGTATGCTGTGGATCTACAAAACCCTCAGGTTGTGTCATGTACACATATTCGAGTAGGTTTCCATTCAGAAACGCGGTTTTGACATCCATCTGCCATATCTTATAGTCATGGTAGGCTGCAATAGCAAGCATGATCCGAATGGACTTAAACATCGCCACTGGAGAAAAGGTTTCATCATAGTCAATACCATGAATCTGCTTGAAACCTTTAGCTACCAAGCGACCCTTATAGATAAGTCCATCCATGTCAGTCTTTCTCTTAAAGACCCACTTACACCCAATGGGTTTTACCCCTTCAGGTGGATCAACCAAAGTCCATACTTGGTTGGTGTACATGGATTCTATCTCGGATCTCATGGCTTCTAGCCATTTCTCAGAATCTGGTCTCATCACAGCTTCTTGATAGGTGGTAGGCTCATCCTCTATGAGCACAATGTCATCATGGTCAGACAAGAGAAATGAGTATCTCTCAGGCTGACGACGTACCCTATCAGACCTGCGAAGAGGTATGTCTACTTGAACTGGTTGTTGTTCCTCAACTCCTTGTGGAACAACATCATCCACAACACTTTGTGGTTCCAGTTCAATTTCCATCGAGGCATCAGTGCTATTGTTCGCATCTTGAACTTCTTCAAGATCGAACGCGCTCCCACTAGTCTTTCTAGAAACAAAGTCCCTTTCTAGAAAGACCCCAGTCTTTGCCACAACTACCTTGTGTTGACTGGGAATGTAGAAGTAATATCCCTTAGTTTCCTTGGGATATCCAATGAAAAAGCACTTGTCGGATTTGGGTCCTAATTTGTCTGAGACTTGACGTCGTACGTAAGCCTCACAACCCCAAATCCTCATGAAAGACACCTGGGCATCTCTCCCAGTCCATATCCTATATGGTGTCTTTATCACGACCTTTGATGGAACTCGGTTGAGTATGAAAGCTGCCGTGTCTAGAGCATATCCCCATAGATATGTCGGAAGATCTGTGTGACTCATCATAGATCGTACCATATCTAATAAGGTACGATTCCTCCTTTCGGATACACCATTCCACTGTGGTGTTCCAGGAGGAGTGAGTTGAGATAAAATCCCACACTCAGCTAAGTAGTCACGAAACTCATGGCTTAAGTATTCACCACCTCGATCTGATCGAAGTACCTTAATACTCTTGCCAAGCTGGTTCTGTACTTCATTCTTGAATTCTTTGAACTTTTCAAAGGATTCAGACTTATGTGTCATCAAGTACACATAACCATATCTACTGAAGTCATCAGTAAATGTGATGAAGTATCTATAACCGCCTCTAGCAGCGACATTGAAAGGGCCACATACATCACTATGTATGAGTCCTAACAAATCAGTCGCTCTCTCACTGTGCCCACTAAAGGGAGTCTTGGTCATCTTGCCTCGTAGGCATGACTCGCATATCTCATATGATTCAAAATCAAATGAGTCCAGCAAACCATCCTTATGGAGCTGGGATAAGCGCTTGTCATTTATATGACCTAAGCGACAGTGCCAGAGGTAAGTTTGGTTCAAGTCATTCGACTTGATCCTCTTTGTATTTATGTTATAGACAGGGCTCTCTAGGTCTAGAATGTAGAGTCCGTTTATCAGAGGTGCACTACAATAGAACATATCGTTTAAAAAGACGGAACAACATTTGTTCTTTATTATAAACGAGTATCCTCTCTTGTCCAAACAAGAAACTGATATTATGTTCTTTGTCAAGGCAGGCACATAACAACAATCGTCTAATTCTAGTACTAGCCCAGAGGGCAGAGATAGATGATAAGTTCCTACAGCAATAGCAGCAACTCGTGCTCCATTGCCTACTCGTAGGTCTATCTCACCCTTCGTCAATGCTCTGCTATTCCTCAGCGCTTGCACATTAGTACAAATGTGCGAAGCACATCCGGTATCTAATACCCACGATGAAGAAATAGAGAGGTTGACTTCTATAACATTTATACCTGAAGTAGAAATCTTATTTCTCTTCTTCTTAAGATCTTCCGGGTATTCTTTGGAGTTCCTCTTCCAGTGCCTTGCTTGTCCTTGATGTAGGTGACAAAGATGTTCAACCATATCGTAAGCGCTCATAAACTCATGTTGCTTCTGAAGCTCAAAGTTCATGGTTGCGAGCATAAGACAAGACACATCTAATGCGTCATCTCGATGCTTCTTGTAAGCATCTCGGTCTGCTCGCGTGACAGTGGAAGGAGGGGCCTCCGGAATGGGCTGCTCCAGAACGTACAGTTTACGTTTTTGGGTGAGAACTATTCTCAAGTTCCTGTACCAGTCCAGGAAATTCGCTCCGTTGAGCTTGTCCTTCTTAAGGACAGATCGCAGAGAGAAAATGTTCGTATTTGACGTCATGGTTATCTACAACAAAAATTTGCAGAAATAAATATCATATTCTTAAAAATCATTTAATTATGTCTTTAATTAAATGATGCTCCCACTGAATTCTATAATTCTTGTGGGACAAGATCCACATCATACTAACCCTTGAGTTAGCTTTGGCTAATACGCCCAAGGCTTAGTATGATCGGTAGGTAACGATTACCAATTACATCTCTATGCAACTCTTGTTTATAGAATCAATATCCGCATTTATATTAAAACTCGAGTTAGCTTCGGCTAATACGCCCGAGAGTTAATATAGATGTGATTTTGACCTATCTTTTCCAACCGTTGGAATAATGCCTATAGTTGACTCGATCCAACCGAGTAACTAGGAATACTTAATCTAATTGAGTTTGTATTCACCCATGCGTTGATAGGCGGGACCAAGATTGTCCCTCCGTACCCTACCAAGATAATATGTATTGCTCTGCTTTGGCAGATTCAACAATACATGTGATCGAGGTAGTGGTAGGTATCATGGCACGGTTAGGCATTTAGAGTTGGTTCGATCTAGATCTAATCTAATCGAGAAGAATGCATCTTGTGCACGACTTAGATCTAATCTAATCGCAAGGGTGCATCATGGCACGACTTAGATCTAATCTAATCGTTAAGGCACTAATTAATTAATTAATTATTAAACATGCATCAAATACATAATAATTAATTAATTAATCTATTTGTGATTTAGTCATGGCCCTACTACGATCTTCTAAAGCCAATGAGAAGATCGATTGGTCAACCTAGGGTCAACAGCTTCTCCAAGCGCCTCCCTTTGACCACCTTGTGTTGCTCGTGCCCGCCTCGGAACTCCGTCTCGTGTGGACCCTCCACATTACAATTTGAAACTCGAGTTACATTCGAGTCTAAATCTAATTTACAACAAGAATAAAAGACGAGGCACGACGCGCAGGTCGCGAATAATAAAATAAATACAACACGCGAAAACACATCACGGCACGCAGGCCGTATTATGAATTACAACACAACCAATCATATTGGGCTTTGGGCCATGACTATCACAAATTAATATATATAATTCAAAATTATATATTTTTCACAATTTTCTATAATTTTAAAATTAATTTTTTTTTTACAATTTTACGAGTAAAATTTCCCGGCGGTCCCGTTTAGCGGTTTCGGGTGCAATCGCGGAACGGATCCCCTTGCGGGACCCAGGGGCATCGCCCCTACCCGCGATCTAACCATCGCGAGGGTTCCTTTGCGATCCAACAGCGCCTAAACCTGCTGTCCCAAAACGATTTGGGTCGAGACATTGCCGTTTCGGAAAAATCTTCCCGGCGGGTTCGTTTTTAGCGATTTCGGGTGCAATCGCGGAGCAAATCCCCTTGCGGGGTTAGGGGCAGTACCCCTACCCACGATATAACCATCGTGAGTTGCTCCTTTGCGATCTAATGGCACCCAAGCTCGCTGTCCCAAAAGGATTTGGGGCAAAACGAAGCCGGTTTTGAAAGATCTTTCCGGTAGCCGAAGCCTACAAGTGCCGAGACACTTGTGCTTCGCTTCTACGGAAAAATTACCCATAAAATCATAAAAAAACTAATTTTTACAGAAAATCACAGAAGGTTTTATTTTTCATAAAAATAAAAACAAACTCGTACAAGCCTTGCACGTGGCTCTGATACCACTGTTAGGCTCTTCGGGCCGCGAAAACCGCTTTTTCGCGTCGCGGAAACCCCGAAGGACCCAAAGCCGTAGATCCGTGCAAAGATTCGTATACAAAATTCGAAAAAACTATTTCTTGTACGAGTTCAAAAACTGATCTACTACTTAGATCTACGAGGAAAAAGTGTTTACCCTTGTACGGATCTACGGCTTGTACGAAAAACCCAACAGTGTTTTCGTACAAGAAATAGTTTTCGTACGAAATAGTGTTTTCGTACAAGAAATAGTGTTTTCGTACAAGAAATAGTGTTTTCGTACGAAAAACCCAACAATCTTGGGTAAACCCCGAATCATTTGATCCGCGAAAACCGCGAAGCTTGCTTTTCGATTTGATCGCATCATTGAATCGAAGATTCCAGCTCCGAGAAGCTTGCTTTAGTCCATAAATGGACCTATGCAGCTTGCATACTCTACTAGTATGCTGTGGATCTACAAAACCCTCAGGTTGTGTCATGTACACATCTTCGAGTAGGTTTCCATTCATAAACGCGGTTTTGACATCCATCTGCCATATCTCATAGTCATGGTAGGCTGCAATAGCAAGCATGATCCGAATGGACTTAAACATCGCCACCGGAGAAAAGGTTTCATCATAGTCAATACCATGAATCTGCTTGAAACCTTTAGCTACCAAACGACCCTTATAGATAAGTCCATCCATGTCAGTCTTTCTCTTAAAGACCCACTTGCACCCAATGGGTTTTACCCCTTCAGGTGGATCAACCAAAGTCCATACTTGGTTGGTGTACATGGATTCTATCTCGGATCTCATGGCTTCTAGCCATTTCTCAGAATCTGGTCTCATCACAGCTTCTTGATAGGTGGTAGGCTCATCCTCTATGACCACAATGTCATCATGATCAGACAAGAGAAATGAGTATCTCTCAGGCTGACGAAGTACCCTATCAGACCTGCGAAGAGGTATGTCTACTTGAACTGGTTGTTGTTCCTCAACTCCTTGTGGAACAACATCATCCACAACACTTTGTGGTTCCAGTTCAATTTCCATCGAGGCATTAGTGCTATTGTTCACATCTTGAACTTCTTCAAGATCGAGCGCGCTCCCACTAGTCTTTCTAGAAACAAAGTCCCTTTCTAGAAAGACCCCAGTCTTTGCCACAACTACCTTGTGCTGACTGGGAATGTAGAAGTAATATCCCTTAGTTTCCTTGGGATATCCGATGAAATAGCACTTGTCGGATTTGGGTCCTAATTTGTCTGAGACTTGACGTCTAACGTAAGCCTCACAACCCCAAATCCTCATGAAAGACACCTGGGCATCTCTCCCAGTCCATATCCTATATGGTGTCTTTATCACGGCCTTTAATGGAACTCGGTTGAGTATGAAAGCTGCCGTGTCTAGAGCATATCCCCATAGATATGTCGGAAGATCTGTGTGACTCATCATAGATCGTACCATATCTAATAAGGTACGATTCCTCCTTTCGGATACACCATTCCACTGTGGTGTTCCAGGAGGAGTGAGTTGAGATAAAATCTCACACTCAGCTAAGTAGTCACGAAACTCATGGCTTAAGTATTCACCACCTCGATCTGATCGAAGTACCTTAATACTCTTGCCAAGCTGGTTCTGTACTTCATTCTTGAATTCTTTGAACTTTTCAAAGGATTCAGATTTATGTGTCATCAGGTACACATAACCGTATCTACTGAAGTCATCAGTAAATGTGATGAAGTATCTATAACCGCCTCAAGCAGCGACATTGAAAGGGCCACATACATCACTATGTATGAGTCCTAACAAATCAGTCGCTCTCTCGCCGTGCCCACTAAAGGGAGTCTTGGTCATCTTGCCTCGTAGGCATGACTCGCATATCTCATATGATTCAAAATCAAATGAGTCCAGCAAACCATCCTTATGGAGCTGGGATAAGCGCTTGTCATTTATATGACCTAAGCGACAGTGCCAGAGGTAAGTTTGGTTCAAGTTATTCGACTTGATCCTCTTGGTATTTATGTTATAGACAGGGCTCTCTATGTCTAGAATGTAGAGTCCGTTTATCAGAGATGCACTACAATAGAACATATCGTTTAAAAAGACGGAACAACATTTGTTCTTTATTATAAACGAGTATCCTCTCTTGTCCAAACAAGAAACTGATATTATGTTCTTTGTCAAGGCAGGCACATAACAACAATCGTCTAATTCTAGTACTAGCCCAGAGGGCAGAGATAGATGATAAGTTCCTACAGCAATAGCAGCAACTCGTGCTCCATTGCCTACTCGTAGGTCTATCTCACCCTTCGTCAATGCTCTGCTATTCCTCAGTGCTTGTACATTAGTACAAATGTGCGAAGCACATCCGGTATCTAATACCCACGATGAAGAAATAGAGGTTGACTTCTATAACATTTATACAAGTAGAAATCTTATTTCTCTTCTTCTTAAGATCTTCCAGGTATTCTTTGGAGTTCCTCTTCCAGTGCCTTGCTTGTCCTTGATATAGGTGACAAAGATGTTCAACCATATCGTAAGCGCTCATAAACTCATGTTGCTTCTGAAGCTCAAAGTTCATGGTTGCGAGCATAAGACAACACACATCTAATGCGTCATCTTGATGCTTCTTGTAAGCATCTCGGTCTGCTCGCGTGGCAGTGGCAGGAGGGGCCTCCGGAATGGGCTGCTCCAGAACGTACAGTTTACGTTCTTGGGTGAGAACTATTCTCAGATTCCTGTACCAGTCCAGGAAATTTGCTCCGTTGAGCTTGTCCTTCTTAAGGACATATCGCAGGGAGAAAATGTTCGTATTCGACGTCATGACAATTCTACAACAGAAAATTTGCAGAAATAAATATCATATTCTTAAAAAATCATTTAATTAGGCCTTTTAATTAAATGATGCTCCCACTGAATTCTATAATTCTTGTGGGACAAGATCCACATCATACTAACCCTTGAGTTAGCTTTGGCTAATACGCCCAAGGCTTAGTATGATCGGTAGGTAACGTTACCAATTACATCTCTATGCAACTCTTGTTTATAGAATCAATATCCGCATTTATATTAGAACTCGAGTTAGCTTTGGCTAATACGCCCGAGAGTTAATATAGATGTGATATTGACCTATCTTTCCAACTATTGGAAGAATGCCTATAGTTGACTCGATCCAACCGAGTAACTATGAATACTCAATCTAATTGAGTTTGTATTCACCCATGCGTTGATAGACGGGACCAAGATTGTCCCTCCGTACCCTACCAAGATAATATGCATTGCTCTGCTTTGGCAGATTCAACAATACATGTGATCGAGGTAGTGATAGGTATCACGGCACGGTTAGGCATTTTAGAGTTGGTTCGATCTAGATCTAATCTAATCGAGAAGGATGCATCTTGTGCACGACTTAGATCTAATCTAATCGCAAGGGTGCATCATGTGCACAACTTAGATCTAATCTAAATGTTAAGGCACTAATTAATTAATTAATTATTAAACATGCATCAAATACATAACAATTAATTAATTAATCTATTTGTGATTTAGTCATGGCCCTACTACGATCTTCTCAAGCCAATGAGAAGATCGAATGGTCAACCTAGGGTCAACAGCTTCTCCAAGCTCCTCCCTTTGTCCACCTTGTGTTGCTCGTGCCCGCCTCGGTACTCCGTCTCGTGTGGACCCTCCACCGCTCCAATTTGTACATTACAATTTAAAACTCGAGTTACATTCGAGTCTAAATCTAATTTACAACCAGAATATAAGAGAGAGGCACGACTCGCAGGTCGCGAAAATAAAATAAAATTACAAGCACACACATCACATAACGGCACGCAGGCCGTATTATGAATTACAACATATTATCCAATCAAATTGGGCTTTGGGCCATGACTATCATAAATTAATATATAATTCAAAATTATATATTTTTCATAATTTTCTATAATTTTAAAATTAATTTTTACAATTTTACGAATAAAATTTCCCGGCGGTCCCGTTTAGCGGTTTCGGGCGCAATCGCGGAACGGATCCCCTTGCGGGGCCCAGGGGCATCGCCCCTACCCGCGATCTAACCATCGCGAGGGTTCCTTTGCGATCCAACAGTGCCTAAACCCGCTGTCCCAAAACGATTTGGGTCGAGACATTGCCGTTTCGGAAAAATCTTCCCAGCGGGTTCGTTTTTAGCGATTTCGGGTGCGATCGCGGAGCAAATCCCCTTGCGGGGTTAGGGGAAGTACCCCTACCCACGATCTAACCATCGTGAGTTGCTCCTTTGCGATCTAATGGCACCCAAGCCCGCTGTCCCAAATGGATTTGGGGCAAAACGAAGCCGGTTTCGAAAGATCTTTCCGGTAGCCGAAGCCTACAAGTGCCGAGACATTTGTGCTTCACTTCTACGGAAAAATTACCCATAAAATCATAAAAAACTAATTTTTACAGAAAATCACAGAAGGTTTTATTTTTCATAAAAATAAAAACAAACTCGTACAAGCCTTGCACGTGGCTCTGATACCACTGTTGGGTTTTTCGGGCCGCGAAAACCCCGAATCGACCATGCCACGGATCTCGTGCAAGGTAAAACCAAACGAAAATACGAGTACGAATTTGAAAACTTTAATCTACAGTAGATCTACATAAGGATAAACCATTTATACCTTTGATGCGATGCCCTTCGCGTTCCCGCTCGTCCAAATGATGCCGGATCTCAAGACCGTCAAGCGCCGGTCCTCTAGAAGTATCCACACGGACACACTAGATGGAGATGACCAAAAACCAAGGTGTGCTAGCACCTATATGGTTCGGCCAAGGGAGGAGAGGGAGAGGGAGAGCTTGAGAAGGAGAAGGAGGAAGATGCACACAAGTGAATGAAAAATGAATTTCTTCACCCAAAAACCAAGTGGCCGGCCACTTTTCAAAATTCACATTAATTGCATTAATTGCAATTAATATGAAACCATAAAATCACATTAATTGCATTAATTGTAATTAATATGAAACCATTAAGAGAGTGGCTTTGTCACTTCCATGAGGTGGCACCCATGATGATGTGGAACATCATTATTGGTCCACCTAATGCCAACTCACCAATGAGGTGGCAAAAGGTCAAGTCAAAATTGACCTTTGGTCTTCCTTCTCAAGTCAAGTCAAACTTGACTCAATCTCTACCATGGTGGATCTAATCCAACCATTTGATTCGAGCCAACTTAATATAATGAATCTAATTCATTAAATTAAATTGATTCAATGAGTCAAAATCTAAATTAGACTCTTTTAACACATGAATCAACTTGAGTCGAACTCAAGTTAGCCCAATTAGGATTACTCTTAATCCAATTTGATTCATCAAATGAATCTAATCCTCTTGGTTCATCATATGAACCTAATCTCCACCTAATTGTCCTAAGTGTGTGACCCTATAGGTTCTTGTAACGTTGGCAATGCCCTAAACCCATTTAGGAGCATAAGTAATGAGCGGTATCTAGCAACACATCATTACTACCCAAGTTACAAGAATGTCGAGATCCGACATCACCTCGTGACTACCAATTGTGACTACTCACAAAATAATGACAAGTGTCCTTCTATCCTAGACATCTAGATTGATCAATGTGAGGCATAGACCGTGTCATCCTCCAATCAATCTAAATCTTGAACTCCAAGTAGACTCACTCGATCAAATGAGCTCAACATCTAATGTTGACTCATTTGGGCATGGCCATGCACTTAGTGGTCTCACTCTATCAAGAATACCGATGTCGCTCCCGTCATATGGGAGGGATAGATCCCATCTACATCACTCACATCCCTCTACATAATTCGTTATATACCTAGTAATCACCTTTATAGTCCACCCAGTTACGTGTGACGTTTGACGAAACTAAAGTACATAACTCCTTATGTAGGGATCCATGGTGACTTCAGGTCTAAGGACTAATAGTCATACTAATAGCCACATGAGAAAGTATATGACACTCATATAACGATCCATGATACTTTCTCATGGCGGGTCATTCAATATACATTCTCTAATGCATACCCATGTGTCAGCTTGATATCTCTATATCAATGACTTGTGAGATCAAGTCATCGAGCTGACCTACATGCTAGTCTTATTGTATTAACATTGTCCCTGAATGCTAATACTCGACTAGGAATGATTTAGAGTAGTGTTCCCTATATCATCTCACTATCGATTCAACTAATCGATTGATATAGGTATGAACCTTCTACTCAAGGACGCTATTATACTTAGTCTATTTGGCACTAATATAAATAAGTATAATAACCAAACAAATGCCTTTATTAATATACAAGAATATGATATACATGAGTCCATACAATCATCAAATGATTGGCTCTAGGGCTATAACCAACACAAATCACCTATGAGCACGAGATTAAGGAAAACTCATTAAGTGTAATTATGATCTCCCTTGTGGGGAATTGCCCCCTTCATCAAGATCTACCCCTAGATGTCCAATTGAGAGGGTATCCTTGTCACTAGGATCCTCCTGGTCATATAATCTAGAGATCAATCTATAATAAGTCAATAATCCACCACATCCATCAAAGCTAACATGATCATCAAGCATAATTACATGCATTCATATTATATTTAACCAGAACAAGGAATAAGAACATCACTTGAAGAGTCATTGGCATAGTCCAAGAGTTTACATTAAATCCTCATTACAATTATTTCCTAATCCCTAGAATAAGAGATCTACACCATAACATAAAGGAAATTGAATCTAAAGACAAAGATAGCAAGCTTCTGTTAGCAATTCGAGCAACAAAAATCACTTTTTGCGTTGCAGAAACCCCGAAGCTAGCCACGGATCAGTGTGAAGATAAATAAAAATTCATGTACATGTTTGTCTACACTAGATCTATATGAAAGAAGTGTTACCCTTGTAGCGATGCCCTTCGCTTATCCCGCTCGTCCAAATGGTTGTCGGATCTTGTAGAGTGTCAAGTGTACACTCCTCTACACGTATCCACACAGACAAAAGGTGGAGAAAAACCACTTAGAGTGTGCTAGCACCCTTGAGAGGTTTCGACAATGGAGGAGAGGGAGAGAAGAAGAAGAGAGGAAGAAGATGAAGCCTTGAATTCACACCCCTTGAATTCCCTTAATGTGGTCGGCCACTCTTGAGAGGTTTTAAACCTCCATGTAATACTAAGAGTCATGGCTCTTGGTCTCCCTCATGAGGTGGCACACAATGATTTAGCCTTGATGATGTGGAACATCATCATTGGCTGGCCCATGCCAAGTCACAATGAAGGGGCAATTGGTCAAGTCAAACTTGACCCTTCATCTTCCCTCTCAAGTCAAGTCAAACTTGACTTCTTATCTCTCATGGTTGATCAAATCTAACTTTTGATTCAAGTCAATTTAATTTAATGAATCTCTATTCATTGAATTAAATTGACTCAATGAATCATAGTCTAAATTAGACTCATTTGACACATGAATCAAATTGAGTCCAACTCAATTAGTCTAATTTGGATTACTCTTAATCCAATTTGGTTCATCACATGAACCTAATCCTATTGGTCCATCATATGAACCTAATCTCCATCTAACTGCCCTTTGTGTGTGACCCTATAGGTTCTTGTAACGTTAGCAATGCTTCTAAACCTATTTAGAAACATAAGTAATGAGCGGTATCTAGCAACACATCATTACAACCCAAGTTACAAGAATGTTGAGATCCAACATCACCTTTGTGACTACTAATTGTGACTCTCACAATATGTGACAATGTCCTTCTATCCATGACATCTAGATTGATCAATTGAGGTATAGACCGTGTCATCCTCTAATCAATCTATATCTTGAACTCCAAGTAGACTCACTCTAATCAAATGAGCTCAATATCTCATATTGACTTATTTGGGCATGGTCATGCACTTAGTGGTCTCACTCTATCAAGAATCATGATGTCACTCCCGTTATATAGGAGGGATAGATCCCATCTACATCACTCATATCCCTCCACATAATTTGTTACATACCCAGTAATCGCCTTTATAGTCCACCCATTACGGGTGACGTTTGACAAAGCCAAAGTATGCAACTCCTTATGTAGAGAACCATGGTGACTTCAAGTCCAAGGACTGATAGTCATACTAATACTCACATGAGAAATTATATGACACTCATATAACGATCCATGATACTTTCTTATGGCGGGTCATTCAGTATACATTCTCCAATGCATACCCATGTGTCAACTTGATATCTAATATCCATGACTTGTGAGATCAAGTCATCAAGTTGACCTACATGCTAGTCTCATCGCATTAACATTGTCTCTGAATGTTAATACTTGACTAGGAATAATTAAGAGTAGTGTTCTCTATATCATCTCACTATCAATTCAACCAATCGATTGATATAGATAAGAACCTTCTACTCAACGACGCTATTATACTCAGTTATTTGGCACCAATACAGGTAAGTATAATAACCATAAAGAAATTCCTTTATAAATATGGGAATATGATACATCGAGTGCATACAACAATCATCACATGATCGGCTCTAGGGCTCTCACTAACAATCTCCCACTAGCACTAGTGCCAATCAATGTAGGCTCTAACAACCAATGACCTAGTGTGACCATCATGCTTTTTCTGTGCCAAAGCCTTGGTCAAGGGATCAGCTATGTTAGCCTCTGTGGGTACTCTGCAAATTTTCACATCTCCTCTATCGATGATCTCTCGAATGAGATGGAATCACCGTAGTATGTGTTTAGTTTGCTGGTGTGAGCGAGGTTCCTTAGCTTGTGCAATTGCTCCATTATTGTCACAATAGAGCTCTATAGGATCTGCTATGCTAGGAACCACCCCAAGCTCAATAATGAACTTGCGGATCCAAACTGCCTCTTTTACTGCCTCTGATGCAGCAATATACTCGGCCTCTGTTGTAGAATCAGCAACTGTGTCCTGCTTAGAACTCTTCCAGCTCACAGCACCACCATTCAAGCAAAACACGAACCCTGACTGTGATTTATAATCATCTTGATAAGTTTGGAAGCTGGCATCACTGTAACCCTTTACAGCTAGCTCGCTATCACCTCCAAATATCAAGAAATATTCTTGACTGCTATCCAATGACGTTCACCTGGATCTGACTGGTATCTTCTCGTCATGCTCAAAGCATACGAAACATCAGGATGAGTACATAGCATATCATACATGAGAGATCCTATGGCTGAAGCATAAGGGATCTTATCCATGCAGTCTCTCTCCTCTCTAGAAGAGAGACTTTGAGTCTTCGAAAGACTCACACTATGTGATATCGGCAGAAATCCTTTCTTGGAATTCTACATGGCAAACCGTAGTAATACCGTGTCAATATATGTACTTTGACTTAGGCCAAGCAATCTCTTAGATCTATCTCTATAGATCTTTATGCCTAGAATACAGGCTGCTTCACCTAAGTCCTTCATTGAGAAACAATTCCCCAGCCAAGTCTTTACAGACTACAGCAAAGGGATGTCATTTCCAATGAGCAGTATGTCATCCACATACAATACAAGGAAGACAACTGTGTTCCCAACAACCTTCTTGTAGACACAAGGTTCATCTTCATTCTTGATGAAACCAAACTGTTTGATAGCATCATCGAATCGAAGATTCCAGCTCCGAGAAGCTTGCTTTAGTCCATATTTGGACTTATGCAGCTTGCATACTCTGCCAGTATGTAGTGGATCTACAAAAGCCTTAGGTTGTGTCATGTACACATCCTCGAGCAAGTTTTCATTCAGAAATGTGGTTTTGACATCCATTTGTCAGATCTCATAATCGTGGTATGCTGCAATAGCAAGCATGATCCGAATGGACTTAAACATCGTTACTAGAGAAAAAGTTGTTGGTGCAATATCCGTCAGGTCAAGGTTGACCTAGTTGACCAAGCTTGAGTCTTGGTCATGGTTTCGATGTTTGACAATACAGGTAGACACATGGACAATGTAGGTGCAGTTGTCTATGTGGGAAGAGTCTGATCAGTGTGGATGAAGAAGAGTCAAGTAGGTCAAAGTTGACTGGATACTTGATGAGGAAAGTCCTAGTGAGTGAAGCTAGGTGAAAGTCCTTGTGAGTGAAGCCAGGCAGTTGGAAAGTCCTGGTGAGTGAAGCTAGGCAGAAGAGAAAGTCCTAGTGAGTGAAGCTAAGCAGTATGAAAGTCCTGATGAGTGAAGCCAGGCAAGGGAAATCCATATGGGTCAAGGTTGACCAGACATTTGGTGAAAAGTCCAAGTAGGTCAAAGGGATTGATCGGATACTTGGCACAAGGAAGAAAAGACCAAGTAGGTCAAAGGGATTGACCGGATACTTGGCAAGAAGAAAAAAAAAGTCCAAGTGGGTTAAAGAGATTGACCGGACACTTGGTGAGAGAGTCCTAGCTGGTCAAGGGTGACCGGATGCTAGGTTTTATGTACCAACAAGTCATGGTTGACCGGATGTTGGTTTGGGAGGCTTGGGACTTGATTTTGGGTAAAAACCAAGAGCTGAATCAATCAGTGGATTGATCAGTGGATTGATCAGTGGATCGATCAGTGGATCGATCAGTGGATCGATCCAGGCTTTTCCCAGCGAACAGAAAGCCTCTGGATCGATCATTGGATCGATCCAGGCCTCCGGATCGATCACTGGATCGATTCAGGCTTTTCCCAGCGAACAGAAAGCTTCCGGATCGATCAGTGGATCGATCCAGAGGTCTCAATCGATCAGTGGATCGATTGGGACGCTGCTGCTTCGCGCGATAAGCGCTGGATTGATCCGTGGATCGATCCAGACATTTTTTCAGAGCACAGAGGCGCTCTGGATCGATCCGTGGATCGATCCAAAGCCTCCCCAATCTATTGGGAGCAATCCAATCGATTGGGATTCGACCGTTGGCGTCGTATATAGCTGTTGGCGTGCGATTCCTTCAGTAGAACTTCACCGATTCATTCCAGATTCATCACAGCTCCTCCCCAGCACTCTCTAAGCTCCTCACCGCCAGTTCTTGAAGGTTCTTGGAGGTTCATCCAAGTCAAGAGGCGAGTTGTAACGAGAAGAAGAAGAAGCTTGGGTTTTTACTGCATCTCTTGTAAGCTTTTGCTTATTCTTTACTACCCTTTCTTCTACTTGTATTGAGAGTCTTGTAGGGCTTCTCCGCCTTCGGTAGTTACCGAAAAGGAGTGTTTATTAGTGGAGGTGTGTGTGTGTGCGTGGATCCTTGGACTAGTCACCTCTTGTGAGGTGGATACCAAGTAAAATCCTATTGTTAGCATTGTTGTAGTTTGTTTCTTTGTATTCCGCTGCGCATCACTTTGAAGAAACAAGCAACGAAGCACGACGAGCACACGCGAAGCTATTCACCCCCCCTCTAGCTACTTTTCGGTCCTAACAAGTGGTATCAGAGCAAGGTTGCTCTTCACCGGAATCACCGCCGGAAGGGGCAAACATAACAAGCAAAGCTAGAGGGTGAAGAAGTTGGAGCAAATTCATCAAAGTCAAAGAATTCAAGAAGCTCAACTTCAAGATGCAATTCCAAGATGGACTTGGATTTGATACAAGGGTGGCTCCACCATACACATCCACAAGCTTCGATTCTTGGAGATCAAGAATTGAAAATTTCTTGATGATGGAGATAGAGCAATGGTTTGCTCTAATGGAAGGTTTTAAGGCTCCAAGGAATTCAAAGGGCAAAGTTCTCAAAAGGAGCAAATGGAGCCAAGAACAAATCCAAAGATGTGAGGCCAATGACAAAGTGACCAAGCTTTTGGTCAATCTATTGCCGAGCAACATCTTGGAGAAAATTGGAGAAGTTGAAGATGCCAAAGAGCTATGGAGCAAATTGGAAAAGGCTCATGAGATCCCCTCCACTGTACCTAACCAAGAAGAATCCAAAGAGGGTGACTCATTGGAGCAAGATCAAGAGGAGGACTCCGAAGTTGAGAGATGCTCAACTTTCGAAGAAGAGGAAATCCAAGAAGCTTCATTCTCAAGGGAGTGTAATCAAAAGAGCAAGGAAGGAGCATATTCCTTGTTTCATGTACAAGAGGATGAAGAAGAAGGTGAAGCCTCCACCTCTAGGATTGAGGGGAGCAACTCTTGGTGACACCGGATCAAGAACAAGGAGAATCCTCCACATCCGGGTCAAGAGAAGAAGAGGATGAAGAAGCTTCCAACTCCACAAGTCAAGATAAATCAATTGGAGGAAAATCGATTTCGGATCAAGAGGAAGCCTCTACATTCATATCAAATGGAGGAGCAAGTGCCACCCCTACACAAGAAGGTATAAATAGTTCAATTAATAATAAGAATCATATTATATGTTTTGAATGTAGGGAACATGGGCGCTACAAAAGCAAGTGCCCTAAATTGGCCAAGAAGAAGGGCCAAGTGGCACCTAAGGGCAAGGAGAAGCCCAAAGAGACCACTCCCGGAACAAAGAAGAGCAAGGAGCACATTGTGTGCTTCTCTTGCAATCAAAGGGGACATTATCGGAGTCAATGCCCTAAGGGGAAGAAGATGGTCAAGGCTCAAGGAGGAATCAAGTGTCAAGGGGGAGCCTCTAAGGTAAAACGAAAGGTAACTTTTATTGAGCCTACCCTTTTACATTATGGTAAAAGCATGCTAGTTCTAACTTATATCATTTTAATGATATTTACCATAAGAATAGAGAGCATGGTAAAATTAAGGAAAATAATGTAGCTTACCATGCTAAAACTACCACACCTAGGATTAGGAAGGTAGATAAAAATCTAGGCAATCACACTAAGGACCTTAGCTACAAGCCTAGAAATAAAAATGCTCATAAATTTAATGGAAAACCAAAAACTAAGGACTTAGTGATAGAAAATCAAGTCTTGAGGTCAAGGCTTGATAAAATGGAAAAGACCCTAAAAAGGATGGAAAATATCCTAAAAGGGCAAAATGAGCATAGGCTAGGTCTAGGAGCACAAAGGTCATCTAATGGCCATAGGGGTTTGGGATACAAACCAAAGGCTAAGAAGGATGTAATCTCTTACCATAGGGTTCCATATAGTTATGGAACCAACCCTAGGTCTAGTGGTCAAGCCAAAAATACAAGGGAAGTTATCCCTAAGAGTATTTTTGCAACAAATGTGACTAAGACTTCTAAGAAGTCTAAGAAAGTCACAAAGAAGGTCACAAGGAAGGCTATCCCTAGAGTTGACCTAGAAAATATGACCAAGGCTTCAAGAAGCCAAACAAGGTCACTAGGAAGGTATCTAGGGAAGTTATCCCTAGTGAGTACCTAGAGCATCCAAGGAGCACCAATAGGTGTTGGGTTCCTAGGAGCATCTTCTCTACCCCATAAATGGGTTAGAGAGTGTCAACTCCGATTAGAAGGGTAGTTAATCCAACTTTGAGGACATTGACACTCAAGGAGCATTTTCAAGGTTTTTGTTAACCTTTGAAAATGAAATTGAATTATTATTTACACTTTGAAAGAGTAAAATATGCCTAATGGTGGAAAAATTGATTTTATCTTTAATAGCATAAATTGGGAAAATCTAGAGAAATACCAAGTTGGGATTTTGGTATTCTCTTAAGAATTTAAGGCACTCCGGGCCTTGATTTATGTGCTTACTCTCGAGGAAAAATGGAATATGCCAACATTTGAGGATATGCTTAATTTTTAAGTGGCATAAACAAATCAAGAGAAATAGAAATGACAATTTAGGTTTTGGCATTTAGGGCAATCTAGGTTTAACGTTTTAAGTTAAAACAAGTGGAGATAACTAAGTGGTTAAGGATACTTAGATAGGCAATCTAGGTATATTTTATTTATGCTAAACCTTGCCATGATTGTTTGCCCATCATATGTCATGACATCATGTCTATTTTTGCATTCATGTTTTATTATAAAAAATCCAAAAATACCATGTCATGACATTCATACATCATGTAGTTATAGGATATTTTCGTTTGAAAAATTATTTCCTTTTGATGTATGCCATAACATATTCATGCATTAAGCTTAATTCCTTGTAATTAGGGACAAATGACATTTAACAATACTTATTAACAAGTGACATCCTAGGTGGATGTCTAATATCTCTAAAATACCTAGATATATATGCATGATCCCTAGAATAGGGCAAAACCAAAATCTCACATCTCACAAGGACTATAAGGTGACTTGTATGTGTTTTAGTGCACATTAGGTACAAGTGAGATGCTAGGAAGATGAACAAAACTCAAGATGTTGATTTAGTGCATTCGTTTGAGTTTTAGGTTCATCAAAACACATAGTTATGTGTTTTCCCATCATTGGGAAAGCTAATGTACAAGTCATGTGCATTAAGCCCAAGGAACATGGTGGGATATTGGTTTTGAAAATGTTTTAAAATAATTTTGGAAAACCTTGGTGAAGGCTATCTTTTGATAGTAATAACCATTGAATAGTTAGACACAAACTTGAAGAAAACACTAAAGTTTTTTGCAAGTTCTCAAGTTTGTGTAAATCTTTGAAAATATGATGTATTTTCATAGAAAACTATTTTTCCATGATAAATTATACCATAAATAATGTCTACAAAATTTTTTACGATTTTTGGAATTTTGTAGAATTTTCTAGGGGTTTCTGAAATTGGCTGAAATTGAATTTCAGCAATTTCAGGCCTTCAATCGATTAGTGGATCGATTGGAGTGCCTCAATCGATCAGCCGATCGATTGAGAAGGCATTTCTCGTGAGCAGAAGCTCGCTGGATCGATCAGCTGATCGATCCAAGAAGACTGAATCGATTAGTGGATCGATTCAGCAGGGTTCAGTCGATTGGAACCCAACTCCAATCGATCGAAGATGCTGATTTTAGCTGAGAAAGCCTGATTTCAGCATTTTGAACCTTGTTTAGTCAATGTAATCATTCCAAACCCCTCAAAATACATTTGTATATATAAAAAGGGTGTTTTCATGTTGAAAACAAGGATGGATTGGTTAAGGAAGACTAAATTGAAGTTTAGGGTGAGGTTTGTTTCAAATTTTGAACATTTGAACCTCAAAACTTCTAAATTTTGGGTTTCCTAAAGGTTTAGGGATTCCAAGTCATTGTTGGTGCAATGACAGAAGTTACCACCATGTCTTTAGGGGGAGTTACTCACTAAGGGCATGAAATCTATTTTTCATGAACCTTGGAAGGTGGTTAACCTTCTTTTAAAAATATGCTCAAGGTTGAGCGTTGGAACTTTAATGGGGAGTGCATATCCTCATTGTTCAAGTGATTACAAGTTGTGACACGTTCAAAATGCTCAAGGATGGGCATTTGACTACATTGGGGAGAATGTAGATTTTAGGATAAATGAAGGGTATGAGACCTTCTTTATCGTGTTGATCACAACAAGTGAAGTTGTGAACAACGTTGAGCAACTCTTCAGGGGGAGAGTCTCAAAGGGGAGAGTTATTCAACAAGTTAAGTTGTTGATGTGTGCCCATAGATGGGGGCATGTTTGTGATGTGTGCCAATAGGGGAAGACTGTATGGTTAAGTTAGATCTTCATTACCTAAAGGGGGAGTTTGCCCTCTAGAAAAGGAGGAGAATGAAGGAAACCATCATTCATATATTGGCATGAAGGGAGTTGAGGCTATGGGATTAGTCTAATTTCCTAACTCAACATGTGGTATTGTCAAACATCAAAAAGGGGGAGATTGTTGGTGCAATATCCGTCAGGTCAAGGTTGACCTAGTTGACCAAGCTTGAGTCTTGGTCATGGTTTCGATGTTTGACAATACAGGTAGACACATGGACAATGTAGGTGCAGTTGTCTATGTGGGAAGAGTCTGATCAGGGACTGATCAGTGTGGATGAAGAAGAGTCAAGTAGGTCAAAGTTGACTGGATACTTGACGAGGAAAGTCCTAGTGAGTGAAGTTAGGTGAAAGTCCTGGTGAGTGAAGCCAGGCAGTTGGAAAGTCCTGGTGAGTGAAGCTAGGCAGAAGAGAAAGTCCTAGTGAGTGAAGCTAGGCAGTATGAAAGTCCTGGTGAGTGAAGCCAGGCAGAAGAGAAAGTCCTAGTGAGTGAAGCTAGGCGTTATGAAAGTCCTGGTGAGTGAAGCCAGGCAAGGGAAATCCAGATGGGTTAAGGTTGACCAGACATTTGGTGAAAAGTCCAAGTAGGTCAAAGGGATTGATCGGATACTTGGCACAAGGAAGAAAAGACCAAGTAGGTCAAAGGGATTGACCGGATACTTGGCAAGAAGAAAAAAAAAGTCCAAGTGGGTTAAAGAGATTGACCGGACACTTGGTGAGAGAGTCCTAGCTGGTCAAGGGTGACCGGATGCTAGGTTTTATGTACCAACAAGTCATGGTTGACCGGATGTTGGTTTGGGAGGCTTGGGACTTGGTTTTGGGTAAAAACCAAGAGCTGAATCAATCAGTGGATTGATCAGTGGATTGATCAGTGGATCGATCCAGGCTTTTCCCAGCGAACAGAAAGCCTCTGGATCGATCAGTGGATCAATCCAAGCCTCCGGATCGATCAGTGGATCGATTCAGGCTTTTCCCAGCGAACAGAAAGCTTCCGGATCGATCAGTGGATCGATCCAGAGGTCTCAATCGATCAGTGGATCGATTGGGACGCTGCTGCTTCACGCGATAAGCGCTGGATTGATCCGTGGATCGATCCAGACATTTTTTCAGAGCACAGAGGTGCTCTGGATCGATCCGTGGATCGATCCAAAGCCTCCTCAATCGATTGGGAGCAATCCAATCGATTGGGATTCGACTATTGGCGTCGTATATAGCTGTTGGCGTGCGATTCCTTCAGTAGAACTTCACCGATTCATTCCAGATTCATCACAGCTCCTCCCCAGCACTCTCTAAGCTCCTCACCGCCAGTTCTTGAAGGTTCTTGGAGGTTCATCCAAGTCAAGAGGCGGGTTGCAACGAGAAGAAGAAGAAGCTAGGGTTTTTATTGCATCTCTTGTAAGCTTTTGCTTATTCTTTACTACCCTTTCTTCTACTTGTATTGAGAGTCTTGTAGGGCTTCTCCGCCTTCGGTAGTTACCGAAAAGGAGTGTTTATTAGTGGAGGTGTGTGTGTGTGCGTGGATCCTTGGACTAGTCACCTCTTTTGAGGTGGATACCAAGTAAAATCCTATTGTTAGCATTGTTGTAGTTTGTTTCTTTGTATTCCGCTGCGCATCACTTTGAAGAAACAAGCAACGAAGCACGACGAGCATACGCGAAGCTATTCACCCCCCCTCTAGCTACTTTTCGGTCCTAACAAAAGTTTCATCATAGTCAATACCATGAATTTTCTTGAAACCTTTAGCTACCAAATGACCCTTATAGGTAATAAGTCTATCCATGTCAGTCTTTCACTTAAAGACCCACTTACACCTAATGGGTTTGACACCTTCAGGTGGATCAACCAAAGTCCATACTTGGTTGATGTACATGGATTCCATCTCGGATCTCATGACCTCTAGCCATTTCTCAGAATCTAGTCTCATCACAGCTTCCTGATAGAAGGTAGGCTCATTCTCAACGAGCACAACGTCGTCATGATCAGACAAGAGAAATGAGTATCTCTCAGGCTGACGACGTACCTGTCAGACCTGCAAAGAGGTAGGTCTACTTGAACTAGTTGTTGTTCCTCAACTCCTTGTGCAACAACCTCATCATCCACAACATTTTGTGGTTCCAGTTCAACTTCCATCAAGGCTTCAGTGCTATGGTCCATATCTTGAACTTCTTCAAGATCGAACGTACTCCCACTAGTTTTTCTAGAAACAAAGTTCTTTTCTAGAAATACCCTAGTCTTAGCCACAAACACTTTGTGGTGACTGGGAATGTAGAAGTAATATCCCTTCGTTTCCTTGGGATATCCTATAAAATGACACTTATCGGATTTGGGTCCCAGTTTGTCCGAGATTTGACGTCGAACGTAAGCCTCACAACCCCAAATCCTCATAAAAGATATCTGGGCATCTCTCCCAGTCCATATCCTATATGGTGTCTTTACCACAACTTTGGATGGAACACGGTTAAGTGTGAAGGCTGCTATGTCTAGAGCATATCCCCAAAAAGATATAGGAAGATCTGTGTGACTCATCATAGATCGTACCATATCTAATAGGGTATGATTCCTCCTTTCGGATACACCATTCTACTATGGTGTTCCAGGAGGAGTGAGTTGGGATATAATCCCACACTCAGCTAGATAGTCACGAAACTCAAGGCTAAGGTATTCACCACCTCGATCTGATCGAAGTATCTTAATACTCTTGCCTAGTTGGTTTTGTACTTCATTTTTGAATTCTTTGAACTTTTCAAAGGATTGTGACTTATGTGTCATCAGATACGCATAACCATATCTACTGAAGTCATCAGTAAATGTAATGAAATACCTATAACCACCTCTGGCTGTGACATTGAAAGGGCCACATACATCACTATGTATAAGTCCTAACAAGTCAGTTGTTCTTTTGCTGTGTCCACTAAAGGGAGTCTTGGTCATCTTGCCCAGTAGGCATGAATCGCATGTCTCATATGATTCAAAATCAAATGAGTCAAGCAAACCATCTTTATGAAGCTGGGATAAGCGACTTTCATTTATATGACCTAAGAGACAATGCCAGAGATAGGTTCGGTTCATTTCATTTGACTTGAACCTTTTGGTACTTATGTTATAGATGGGGTTCTCTAAGTATAGAATGTATAGTCTGTTCATCAGAGGTGAACTACAATAGAACATATCATTTAAATAAACGGAACAACATTTGTTCTTTATTATAAATGAAAAGCCTTTCTTGTCTAAACAAGAAACTGAAATGATGTTCTTTGTAAGAGCAGGCACATAACAACATTCATTTAATTCTAGTACAAGCCCAGAGGGCAGAGATAGAAAGTAAGTTCCTACAGCAACAACAATAACCCATACTCCATTGCCTACTCGTAGGTCCACCTCGCCTTTCGTCAATGCCCTGCTATTTCTCAGCGCCTGCACATTAGTACAAATGTGAGAAGTACATCCGGTATCTAATACCCACGATGAAGAAATAGAAAGATTGACTTCTATAACATATATACCTGAAGTAGAAATCTCATTTATCTTCTTCTTAAGATCTTCTAGGTATCCTTTGCAGTTCCTCTTCCAGTGCCCGGTCTGACTGCAGTGGAAGCAGGTAGCATCCTTGGCAACTCCTCCTTTAGGTTTCATTACCTTGCCTTTGCCCTTGGCTTGGGATTTTCCCTTACCTTTAGGCTTGCCCTTGCCTTTATGCTTTTGCACCATCAAAATGGAGTTGGGCTTTACCTTTTTAAGGTTGAGCTCAGCAGTTCGCAACATGCTTAGCAGATCAGGCAGTGACTTATCAATTTCGTTCATGTTGTAATTCATGACTAATTGACTGTAACTTTCTGGCAAGGATTGCAAGATCAAGTCAGTGGCCAATTCTTGGCCAAGTGGGAATCCCAACCTCTGTAGCTTCTCTATGTACCCAATCATCTTGAGTCATATGGACCTACGGGTGTCCCATCTTGCATCTTTCATTGAAACAATACCTTAGAGATCTCGAATCTCTCGTTCCTTGCTTGTCCTTGATATAGTTGACGAAGATGTTCAACCATATCATAAGCAGTCATCAACTCATGTTTCTTCTGAAGCTCAGAGTTCATGGTTGCGAGAATGAGGCATGACACATCTAATGCATCATCTTGATACTTCTTATAAGCATCTCGGTTGGCTCGCGTGGCAGTAGTAGGAGGTGCCTCCGGAATGGGCTGCTCCAGGATGTATAATTTTCTTTCTTGTGTGAGAACGATTCTCAGATTCCTGTACCAGTCCAGGAAATTAGCTCCATTGAGCTTGTCCTTGTCAAGGACAGAATGTAGGGAGAAAGTGTTTGTGTTTATCGACATGACAATCTACAACATAAATAAAGCAGAGAGTAAATATCATATTCCACTTATCATTTAATTAGGCCTTTAACTAAATGATGCTCCCACTGAATTATAGGGCTTTTGTAGAATCAAGTCATGGATGTGGTCAAACCACATTACTAGATTCATACCAATTAGCTATAATTCTCGCGGGACAAGATCCACATCATACTACGCCTTGAGTTAGCTTTGGCTAAATCGCCCAAGACTTAGTATGATCGGTGGATAACTAATTATCAATTACATCTTTATGTAACTCTTGTTTATTGGATCAAGATAAATGTGATCTTTATCCTATCTTCCCAACCGTTGGAAAATGCCTATAGTTTTACCCAATCCAATTGAGTTAACTAGTTATACTCAATCTAATTGAGTTTATTCTCACCCAAGCTTTGATAGGTGGGACCAAGATTGTCCCTCCGTACCCTACCAAGATAATATGCGTTGCCCTGCTTTGGCAGATTCAACAACAACAAATGATCGAGGTAGTGATGGGTATCAAAACTTGGTAGGCATTTCGAGTTGACTTGATTAAGATCTAATCTAATCATGAATGTGTATCATATACGCATTAAGGCACTAATTACCCTATATTAGCATCATGCATCACATACACACAAGCAATGATAGATAATTAATTTGTGTTGAGGTCATGACCCTACTACGATCTTCTCAAGCCAATGAGAAGATCGGACGGTCAACCTAGCGATAACGACTTCTTCAAGTGCCTCCTTTGACCGCCATGTGTTGACAGCATCCTCCTCGTAACTCCTTCTTGAGTGGACCTTCCACCGCTTCATTTTGTACATTACAAATAAGAAACTTGAGTTACATTCGAGTCTAAAGTCTAGTTACAACAGGAACATAAATAAAGGAGGCGCGACGCGCAGGTCGCATATCATATACAACACGCGCAACACTAAAATGGCGCACAGGCCATATTATGAATTACAACACAATTTTAACCAATCACATTGGGATTTTTGGGCCATGACCATCACAATATCATACATAATTCTAAATTATATATTTTACATAAATTTCTATAATTTTACTACTGATTTTATCAATTTTATGAGTCACAACTCCGCGGCGGTCCCATTTAGTGATTTTCGGGCGCGATCGCGAGACAATGCCCCTTGCGGGGTTAGGGGTAGCGCCCCTTCTCGCGAAATGAATATCGCGAGTGTCCCATCTTGATCTAATAGTGCCTTAAGTCGTTGTCCCAAAACAAAATAATTTTGTTTGGGCGAGACTTTGCCGTTTCGGAAAGTTTTTCTTGGTATTCGAAGCCTACAAGTGTCCAAACACTTGTTGCTTCACCTCTGCAAGAAAAATACTCACAAAATATATAAAAGTAGAAAAATTACAGAAACTTATAGATCTGAAATCTTTTTGTAATAACAAATACAAACATGTACAAGCTTCACACGTGGCTCTGATACCACTGTTACCAATTCGAGCTGCAAAAATCGCTTTTTGAGTTGCGAAAACCCCGAAACAAGCCACGGATCCGTGCGAAGATAAATAAAAATTCATGTACATGTTTGTCTACACTAGATCTACCTTAGATCTACATGAAAGAAGTGTTACCCTTGTAGCGATGCCCTTCGCTTATCCCGCTCGTCTAAATGGTTGCCGGATCTCGTAGAGTGTCAAGTGTACACTCCTCTACACGTATCCACATGGACAAAAGGTGGAGAAAACCCACTTAGAGTTGTTGAGAGATTGTTGGTGCAATATTCCCTAGGTCAAGGTTGACCTAGTTTGACTGAGCTTGAATTGGGTCAAGCTCGAGTCTTAATGTTTATGTTTTGATGGTTTGACAATACATGTTGATAATACATGTTTGACAATACATGTAGACAACACTTGAAGATTGCAGGTGTAATTGTTCAAGTGTGGAGATTGTGATGGAGAGTTAAGTAGGTCAAGGTTGACAGGATACTTGACTGGAAAATCCTGGTGAGTGAAGCCAGGTGAAAGACCTAGTGAGTGAAGCTAGGCAGTGAGGAAATCCTAGTGAGTGAAGCTAGGTGAAAGTTCTGGTGAGTGAAGCCAGGCAGAGGAAAATCCTAGTGAGTGAAGCCAGGTGAAAGACCTGGTGAGTGAAGCTAGGCAGAAGTGAAAGACCTGGTGAGTGAAGCCAGGCAAAAGAGAAGTCCTAGTGAGTGAAGCTAGGCAGATGGGAAGTCCTAGTGAGTGAAGCTAGGCAGAAGGGAAGTCCTAGTGAGTGAAGCCAGGCACGGGGAAATCCAGATGGGTCAAGGTTGACCAGACATCTGGTGAAAGTCCAAGTAGGTCAAAAGGATTGACCGGATACTTGGCACGAGGGAGAAAATTCCAAGTAGGTCAAAGGGATTGACCGGATACTTGGCAAGAGGAGAAAAGTCCAAGTGGGTCAAAGGGATTAACCAGACACTTGGTGAGAGAGTCATAGCTAGTCAAAAGTGACCGGATGCTAGGTTTTATGTACTAACAAGTCATAGTTGACTAGATGTTGGTTTAGGAGGCTTTAGACTTGATTTTGGGAGAAATCATGAGCTGGATCGATCAGCCGATCGATTGGCTCATGCCCAATCGATCACCCGATCGATTGGGCAAGTCTTCGCGACAAGCCTCCTCCCAATCGATCAGTGGATCGATTGGGACAAGTGCGCGATCGCATAGAACAGTGTTGGAGTTGATTGATCCAGAGCCCCCAATCGATTAGTGGATTGATTGGGGAGCTGTGATTTGGTGCGATAAAGGCTGGATCGATTAACCGATCGATTCAGGCTATTCCTGAGAGCACAGAGGCGCTCTGGATCGATCAATGGATTGATCCAAAGCCTCCCCGATCGCTCCCAATCGATCGGGAGCAATCCAATCGATCGGGATCCGACCGTTAGCGCAAATAAAGGCCGTTGGCATGCGTCTTCTTTGGCAGAACTTGCAGAGAACTCTCGGCCACTTCTCCCGATCTTCACCAGCGATCACAGAGCTTCTCCACAGGGTTCTCACCGCCAGTTCTTGAAGCTCTTGGAGGTTTTTCCAAGTCAAGAGGCGGATCTACAACAAGAGGAAGAAAGCTAGGGTTAGGATTTTCTATACTCATTGTAATCTTTTGCTTGTATTTGTGTATCCTTTCCCTTTCTTCTTGTAGTGTGAACTTGTAGGGCTTCTCCGCCTTCGGTAGTTACTGAAAAGGAGTATTTATTAGTGGAGGTGTATGTGAGTGTGTGGATCCTTGGACTAGTCACCTCCTTTGGAGGTGGATACCAAGTAAATCTACTTGTTAGCGTTGTGTGTGTTGTTTCTTGTATATTTCCGCTGCACATATTTGAAGAAACAAGCAACGCCGACCACGAGCACGCGACGAGCTATTCACCCCCCCCCCTCTAGCTACATTTCGGTCCCAACAAGAGTGTGCTAGCACCCTTGAGAGGTTTCAACAATAGAGGAGAGGGAGAGAAGAAGAAGAGAGGAAGAAGATGAAGCCTTGAATTCACACCCCTTGAATTCCCTTAATGTGGTCGGCCACTCTTGAGAGGTTTTAAACCTCCATGTAATACCAAGATTCATGGCTCTTGGTCTCCCTCATGAGGTGGCACACAATGGTGTAGCCTTGATGATGTGGAACATCATCATTGGTCGGCCCATGCCAAGTCACAATGAAGTGACATTTGGTCAAGTCAAACTTGACCCTTCATCTTCCCTCTCAAGTTAAGTCAAACTTGACCTCTTATCTCCCATGGTTGATCAAATCTAACCTTTGATTCAAGTCAATTTAATTTAATGAATCTCTATTCATTGAATTAAATGGACTTAATGAATCATAGTCTAAATTAGACTCATTCGACACATGAATCAAATTGAGTCCAACTCAATTAGTCTAATTTGGATTACTCTTAATCCAATTTGGTTCATGAAATGAACCTAATCCTCTTGGTCCATCATATGAACCTAATCTCCATCTAACTGCCCTTTGTGTATGACCCTATAGGTTCTTGTAACATTGGCAATGCTCCTAAACCCATTTAGAAACATTAGTAATGAGCGGTATCTAGCAACACATCATTACTATCCAAGTTACAAGAATGTTGAGATCCAACATCACCTTTGTGACTACTAATTGTGACTCTCACAATATGTGACAATGTCCTTCTATCCATGACATCTAGATTGATCAATTGAGGCATAGACCGTGTCATCTCTAATCAATCTATATCTTGAACTCCAAGTAGACTCACTCTAATCAAATGAGCTCAATATCTCATATTGACCTATTTGGGCATGGCCATACACTTAGTGATCTCACTCTATCAAGAATCATGATGTCAATCCCGTCATATAAGAGGGATATATCCCATCTACATCACTCACATCCCTCCACATAATTTGTTACATACCTAGTAATCGCCTTTATAGTCCACCCATTTACGGGTGACGTTTGACGAAGCCAAAGTATGCAACTTCTTATGTAGGGAACCATGGTGACTTCAGGTCCAAGGACTGATAGTCATACTAATAGTCACATAAAAAGTATATGACACTAATATAACGATCCATGATACTTTCTCATGGCGGGTCATTCAGTATACATTCTCTAATGCATACCCATGTGTTAACTTGATATCTAATATTCATGACTTGTGAGATCAAGTCATCGAGTTGACCTACATGCTAGTCTCATCGCATTAACATTGTCCCTGAATGTTAATACTTGACTAGGAATAATTAAGAGTAGTGTTCTCTATATCATCTCACTATCAATTCAACCAATCGATTGATATAGATAAGAACCTTCTACTCAAGGACGCTATTATACTCAGTTATTTGTCACCAATATAAGTAAGTATAATAATCATAAAGAAATTCCTTTATAAATATAGGAATATGATACATCGAGTCCATACAATAATCATCACATGATCATCTCTAGGGCTCTCACTAACAGCTTCAATATTCAAATCGAGAGAGGAGTGAAGAAGAGACTTAGCGAATGCCAATGAGTAATCTTCAAAGCAATCCTTGCTAATGGATGAAGTTTTTTCCCTTTGGGGAAGATGATCTAAACTCAGATATGTTGCCTTGGAGGTCTTAAATCGACGATCCAAGCCCAGAATCCAGCTCTCTATCCCTCCATTAGCAAGGATTGCTCTGGAGATCAATCGTTGGCATTCGCTAAGTCTCTTCTTCACTTCTCTTTCGATTTGAATATTGAGGCTTGCTATCTTTGTCTTCAGATTTAATTTCCTTCTTATTATGGAGTATATTTCTCATTCTATAGATTAGAGAGTAATTGTAATGAGGATTTGATATAAACTCTTGGATTACGCCAATGCCCTATTCAAGTGATGCCTTATTACTTGCTCTTGTTAAATCTAATGTGAATGTGTGGAATTGTGCTTAATGATCCTGCTATCTTTGATGGATGTGATGGATTGTTGAATTAGTATGGATTGATCTCTAGATTGTATGACTGGTTGATCCTAGTGATAAGGATACCCTCTCAACCGAACATCTAGGGGGTAGATCTTGATAAGGGAGCAATTCCCCACAAGGGAGATCATAATTGCACTTAATGAGTTTTCCTTAATCTCATGCTCATAGGTGATTTGTGTGATTTAGGGGCGCATGATCGGGGGTCCTAGTTGTTGGAACCCCAAGGTGTTTTGATGTGATCAAACAAGTTAAGTTAGGTCATGCGTTTGTTTAACCCTTGTGTCTAAGTGTGCAGGAGCTTAGGAACACAGGAAGTCGAGCGGAAGACGCGGCTAGCGAGAAGGACGACACGGGAGAGAGCCGACGGGCTCGGTGCATCCGAGGGACGAGGTGACCGTGGAAGAGTACACCGGTGGACGAGAAGAATGTGTGCGGCATTCGAGGGACGAGAAACCGGGAAGGAAGGCTGCTCGAGGAGAAGGCCGGAACATGAGTTCGGGTGAGATCACCCAAGCTAGTGGAGCCGGAACAGAAGACCCGGACCGAGACGAGCTGAACCGAAGTAGAGCGATCGGACGGAAAAAGTCAACCAGAGTTGACTTTTGGGGTCCGGGGCGCCCGGAACCCTCCGGGGTGCCCTGAGCAGTAAAGTTGACCAGATCGAGTTTTGACTCGATCTGAACGTTGGGGGATAAGTTTTATCCCCCCAGGGCGCCCGGAACCCTTCCAGGCGCCCCGACCATGATTATAAATATAGCCTTGGTCTAGAAGCTTTTTAATGAACTCACTGATTGTAAATCCAGTGCTTGCACGCTCTCTTTTAGTCTAAGCTTCTGTTTTCTGCACTATATTACTGTACGAGGTTTCTCCGCCTGAAGGAGTTTTATTGAGCTTAATCTTTCTTGGATTAACAACCACATCGGTTGTAACCAAGTAAATACTTTTGCCTCGCTTTTTATTTATGCTTTTTATTTACTGCTTAGTTTATTTATGCAAGTGTTATCTTAAAGAGTTCGAGGAGGGTTGGTTTGTTTTTATGTTAGCAGGATATCCAACAACCCCCTCCTAGCCGGCCCAACGGTCCTACAAGTGGTATCAGAGCCGAGTACGTCTCAGAAGGACTAACCGTCGTCTGAAGCAACAAAACAATGGCCGGAGCTAGCGACTACCCACCAGCATTCAAGGGGGAGCTTGCTTCTTGGAAGCAACAAATGACGGTATTTCTTAACTCTGATATTGGTGTTTCTCTAATAATGAAAATAGGTTATGAAGCACCAAAGACAACGAATGGAGAAGAACTTGATCTACGCCTATGGAACAAGAAGCAACGTGACGAGTCAATGGCAAACGGTCGGGCAGAGTTTCACATTTTAACCGCAATACCAAACGAAGACTTTGATAGAGTTGGCGAATACAACAGCGCAAAAGAACTTTGGGAAAAGTTCTTAAAACTCTACGAAGAACCGATTGAAGCCCTCCCCTCAGTAGACATCGAGCCGTCATCAGAAGAATCTGAGACAGAAGAAATTACCGAGACAACCCCAACAGCCAAAGTACATCTCGAGATCGATGAAGGGGGAGAATCTTCGGAAGAAATTAATTCAATAAGGGGAGAACCAACGACCAACGAGGTAAGTAAGGTATGGTCTCTACCTTCTGAACAACCGGTTAATTCAATAGAAAAATTGCCTGAAGATTTTTGCGATTTAAAAATTGAATTACTGAAAAAGTTTTTTGAATTAGAAAATCAATTGTCGAATTTGTCTTGCAAATTAGAAATATTATCAAAAGAAATTTGCAAATTTAAAAATATTTTGACAAAAGACTTATGCAAATTAGAAGAATTTTTCGAATTACAAATTACTCTCTCGAAAGAATTTTGCGATTTAGAAATTGAGTCACCGAAAAGGTGTTTCGGATTAAGAAATCTATTGTTAATAGATTCCTGTAAATTAGAATTTTTGTTGTTAAAAAATTCTTGCAAATTACAAAATATTCTTTCAAACGAATTTTGCACATTGCCGAAAGAATTTTTTATATTGTCAAAATTTTTTATCAAGTTAGAATCTATGCTATTTGAATATTTTTGTGAAGTTGCAATTCAAAAAATAATAGAAATTAACATGATACAAATTATTGCATGTTTAATATCTGTGGCTTTAAATTTGAAAAAGTGTAATTTGAGAAGTTATGAAAAATTGAAATGGAAATTTAAAACTTGCTGATATAAAATAAATAAATAAATGCATAGAAAATTTATTTTTAATGCTATCAATTTTTTAAACTTTCTTGCATAAATTTTTGGGCTTAGAAAGATTTATTTCTGGTAAAAACTTAGAAATTTTTCAAGAGTCATTCCTTGACTTAGAAATTTTGTTTAACTTGGAAATATTTTTTCTCCGAAAAACATTGAAATAGATTTCTATAATTTTTCTAAGTGTCAAACCCTTAGATTGTTTTTTTGAAACCCCAATTTTTATGTGATCAAAGGGGGAGAAGTATGTTAAGTCTAGGGGGAGGTAATATAATTTTTCAGATAAAAAATATTTGGACTTATTTGAATATAAATTGTTTTTATTGCATATGTTTACCCTAACTTAACTTGGGTTGCTCACATCAAAAAGGGGGAGATTGTTGGAACCCCAAGGTGTTTTGATGTGATCAAACAAGCTAAGTTAGGTCTTGCGTTTGTTTAACCCTTGTGTCTAAGTGTGCAGGAGCTTAGGAACACAGGAAGTCAAGCGGAAGACGCAGCTAGCGAGAAGGACGGCACGGGAGAGAGCCGACGGGCTCAGTGCGTTTGAGGGACGAGGTGACCGCGGAAGAGTACACCGGTGGACGAGAAGAACGTGCGCGGCGTTCGAGGGACGAGAAACCGGGAAGGAAGGCTGCTCTAGGAGAAGGCCGGAACATGGGTTCGGGTGAGCCCTATTCCGGATGGCCGAGATCACCCAAGCTAGTGGAGCTGGAACAGAAGACCCGGACCGAGACGAGCTGAATCGAAGCAGAGCGACCGGATGAAAAAAGTCAAGCAGAGTTGACTTTTGGGGTCCGGGGCGCCCGGAACCCTCCGGGGCGCCCTGAGCAGTAAAGTTGACCAGATCGAGTTTTGACTCAATCTGAACGTTGGGGGATAAGCTTTATCCCCCCAGGGCCCCCGGAACCCTTCCAGGCACCCCGACCAAGGCTAGAAATATAGCCTTAGTCTAGAAGCTTTTTAATGAACTCACTGATTGTAAATCTAGTGCTTGCACGCTCTCTTTTAGTCTAAGCTTCTATTTTCTGCACTACATTGTTGTACGAGGCTTCTCCGCCTGAAGGAGTTTTATTGAGCTTAATCTTCCTTGGATTAACAACCACATCGGTTGTAACCAAGTAAATACTTTTGCCTCGCTTTTTCTTTATGCTTTTTATTTACTGGTTAGTTTATTTATACAAGTGTTAGCTTAATGAGTTCGAGGAGGGTTGGTTTGTTTTTGTGTTAGCAGGATATCCAACAACCCCCTCCTAGCCGACCAAACGGTCCTACACTAGTGACAGGGATACCTTCTTAACCGGACTTCCTAGATTACTATTTTTATTTAGGAGGATCGGATGATGATACGGAAAGCACTCCGACACATAGCCGTGGATTAGTGTTGGTACTTCGGTTAGACTTCCGACAAGTATGAAACTTGATGATAAGAAATGGGTAAATCCAAGCACATTTAGTCCCATCACTTTGAAATTGGAACCCCTAGAACATTTCACTAAACAAGACTTTCTCACTTTTATCTTTAGTTTACTTTACTTTGCTTTTATACTTACTTTTGTGCAAAAAAACCTCTTCAAAAATTTGTTTGTTTAGCTAATTCAAGGTGTGAGTCTTTAGTGTTTCCAATCCTTGTGGGATCGATATTTTTATTACTGACGACGTAGTCGTGCACTTGCGGCTTCACAAGTTTTTAAAAGTGTAGCACTTACACAAATGCAAATATATAAATGTAAATACAGGGATTTTGATTTTTTCTAGTGAGTTTCCATGATCCAAGATCATCCAGTAACTAAAATGTAATTAAGAGGTCACCTTAAAAACATAATACTAGTCCAGTTCTATGAATAATGACTACTTTCAGAGTTATCTACTATCAAAACTAGGTATAATATAAAGAGATCCTAAAATAAGGCCAACACTCAAACTTCTACACTAAAACCCTTGCTTACTTCATGGTAACATAGATAGGAAAAGATAGATCATTAAATATACTAGCACTATAAGTAATCAATAAACCACATGAAATCTAGAACAAGCGTGCTAGTATTTTTTATTAAGAAACAAACAATCATGATGTGATGAATGATGCAACTAGTAAAAATTTTATTATGTAAAAAGAAATGTGCAACAACTAAACTACAATCCAACACATCCCCCTATACTTAAATTTTTCATTGTCCCAATGAAAACTAGAAATAAAATATGGAGGAGGTTTTTGAAGTTAGAGAAGTTACCAAGTGATGAACTCTAAATGGTTGAGGCATTAATATGCTTAAAGATACTTCTCTATCTGATACTCACATTCCTCCATAACTTTGAATCCTATAAAAAGAAGATAGATAAGAAAATTTTAATATAGGATATGCATTGTTATGAATAAAGAAAAAGAACTAGAAAGAAATTGAAAACTTAAATGAAAAATAAGAAAGAGGACTTGGGTTATCTTCCAAGAAGTGCTTGTTTAAGGTCATTAACTCGACCCCTTATTTGGTACACTTAAATCGTGGTCTTGCCGGATTGAGATATCTCCAGACTTTTCGGCAAATGGCCTAAAATATGGAGGGAGCTTTCACTGTGGGAATCACATCTAGAGGAATTGCTCTCTCCTTCTTCTTCTCCTTAAAGATTCTTCTTGACAATTGGAGAAGGTTCACTTGAAGTACCCAGGCCAAAAGCATGGTGATCACAGTTGATGTTGAGGCCTTGTTTTGATGAAAGTGAAATATAGGCAGAGGTGGGAGTGCCCAGCCTTGGGGTCTTCGACTTTATACTACTTCCCACTTGGAGGGCTGAATACAAATATTAACATTTGCTTCCTCTATAATTCTATCATCACTCAAGCATGTACTATTAGAAGTTGTAGCAAGAACAACAACAAGATTGGTTGAAGAAGAATCAATGGTCCTATCAGTGTCTAGAGTATCATCAAATATATCAGCACTATGCAAAGCAGTAGAGGATGTTGGTGCAAGGAGCACCAGATGATCGAACCTGAATTTTGATAATGATAAAAGGTTCAAAAGTTAAGATGTATTGTGATCTAATAAGTGTGACTGAACATGTAGGAAAGTCCTAAGTATTCTTAGGAAAAAGTTCTAATGGATTCTAGATAGTAGAAAATTCTAGGGAATGTAACCTAGGTCCTAGGGGGAGGTAACCCTAGGTTATGGAAAGTCTTAGCTGCGGTTAGGCAATGAAGTCATGGTCCAGGGGACTGGGCAAAATCTTGGCGAGTTGAGAATGTTGGGTGAAATCTTGGAGTCAAGGACTCTAGGTGAAAATCCTAGGGGTCGCGGACACCAGGTGGAAGACTGGACGAGTCAGGATCTGATGTTTAGCATGAAATCCTAAAATTTTTAGACGCTGAGCAAAAGTCCAGATGGTCTGGAGGACCAATCTAGCAAAAGGTAATTTCTTATGAGAGGAGTAGGTGAGGATGCGTTCCTCGAAAAGGGAATAGTAGGTGTTAGTTAGACCTAGAGTTTTAGTGAAATTCAAAGTCAGGACTGGACAACCTGAAGGATGTCAAAAAGTTAATTTTTATATACTATTTGCATATTATTCTAACTCTATTTTGTAGGAAGACTAACATTTTACAAGGTCAAAATTTTCATTGTTCGGTCGACCAAACGTCAGGATCAGTCGACTGGACCCTAGAGATCAGATCAGCTCACAGCGAAGCTTCGACCAAGGGATCAGTGTACCGAACCTTGGGTTCAGTCGACTGAACAGTGGATATACTGTAGGCTGGTCAAACCAGGTTGATCGGACTAGATAAGCCAAGGAGCATCGAAGGTTTGGTTGGTTGAACAACTGGATCGATCAATCGAATGAAGACTTCTATTCGAAGTGACAACATCTGGATGGAAAGCTGGGTAGATTCAGAAGAATTTGTTGACCGATTAGGGAGGATTGGTCGATCGATCAACATTGAGTCAAACCTAATCCTAAGATTAGTGGATTTGGATCAGGCTCAACTTGGCTATAAAAGAAGGCCTCGACCAAGCACTTCGACACACATTCAGACATTCATTTAGAATGATCTTCTCACGTGCGTGCTGCTTAAAAGATGAATCTACAACACTGTAACTCTACTCTGATGACGACTACGTAAAAGATTCAACTTTCCAAGTCATCAGTAAACTTTGTTTTACTATAATACTTATACTTGTAATCTTTCAATTTAATAGTGATTGCCCATCAAAAGCACTCTCACATGCGGGCCTTAGAGTAGGAGTCGTCACAAACTTTGAACTAAGTAAAATCCTTGGTATCCTTGTTTTGTCTTCTTTACTTTCCGCTGTGTTTTATTTCAATTGATTTTAAACGAAAAAGTGAAAAAAGTCACGAGTACTATTCATCCCCCTCTAGCATATCTCGATCCTACAGAGGAGTCTTGTAGGGTTGTAGAATCATGATCATAGTCGCCTTCAACTTTACATTTCATCCCTTCCAAATAATCCTTCAACTGAGGCTCCGAATTTAGACTTGACACATCAACTTATTATAGGGATTAGAGAAACAAGATCCCCTCTTGCATCAAGAGCTCTTCTCATTCTTGTATTTTAGTCTTCATCTGGCTCGGACCAGGAATATCTAAGTCTTGGGAGTTCTCTTAGTCAGTTAGCTCATAATGTTGCAACTGTTGTGATCCATATAATAGTGAATCATCTTGAAATTCTGATAGACTCCTATTTGCTTGAGAAGACTGATTAACACTTAGAATGTTGTTATACTCAAAATTCTGATAATCCATCCCATCTTGATTGTAGTGCTGAGGTGAGTAAGGAATATGCTATTGTAATAGTTGTTGCTCATCCTCCTCAAAAGTGTGATGGGGTTGAAAGTTCTGAATTTGTTGATCTCCCTAGTCGTAGCCAGAAGTACTAGGAACCAAATCATACATATCTTGATGCATAGGTTGAAATAGATTATGAAGTTCCATGGAGGAGGTAATAGTATTTTGAAAAAAGTGACATATAGCAGCTGGATGGGATGAACTACCATAAATCGTACATATATGATCAGTTGGTTCTGTAGAAGTGCCAGCTTTATTTTGGAAGAGGTGGCATATGACACTCGGATGGGTTTGACTGCCACATACACTACAGATGTTCTACACACTTTTATAACGATATCAACTATCACACAAAGGTATCCCTTGATTCTACAGCTGGAGGGGCATTAATGAATAAAAGTCTTGATGAGGCCGAAGATATTATTGAGAGTGTGGCTCATAACCTTCATCAATGGTCAACTGAAAGATGTGAAGGCTCTTTCTCTAGAAATCCTGTCAAGGCATCAGAAAAATATGATGGGGATGTGATTACTCTCATGTCCACAAAGCTAGATGCTTTGACTAAAAAACTTGAGAATATGAGTACCGACACAGTTAATGCAATTGTATGTGTATTAATCTTGTGGAAGTATGGATCATGCTCAAGAAACTTGCCCTTTCGGGGCTATTTCTGCATAAATAGACCAATTTAAGCAGTGTGATGCAATAGTAAGTTACAATCAGAGACAGCACAATCCGTATTCCAACACATATAATCCTGGGTGGAAGAATCATCCAAAATTTTCTTATCGAAACAATCAAGATCAAAGACCATCTTTATAGGCAAAGTCGAGTTACCAACCTAGACAATAAAGCTATCAACAATAACTGTCACAAAGCTATCAATTATTCTGGATAGAAAAGATGCTTGAGGAAATTCTTACTAAGCAAAAGGAGATGAGGAATGAATTCAAGCAAATGAGTCAAAGGATAGACAATATGGAGAAACATCAAAAACTCCAGGATAGCAAAATTGCTCAGATAACCTCATCTACTGCAAGAGTACTCTAGGGAGAACAGATGTAAACCCTATTGAGAATTGTAACAGGATTGAACTAAGTACGAAAGAACCTTGGGAGATCCCCAAGTGACTGCTCAAAGTCATGGAACTCAAAATAATGGACATCTCTCTCCTTCTCTACTTAATGATGAAGGCACAAAAGTAGAGGAGGAGAGTACTGCAAAGGTTGAAGAGTCTTCTCTGCCTATTGTTCAAACACAAGCAGTTCCATTCCGATAAAGATTGGCCAACTTAAAAAGAGATTAAGAGTTTGGCAAATTCTTGGAGAAAGTTAAAGAATTGTGCATTGAGGTATCACTCATCGATGCACTGTAAGAAATGCCTAAATTTGAGAATTTCTTAAAGAAATAATGTTAATAAAGAGAAGGAAGAGAGGCTACGAAACAGTAGCATTGATAGAGGAGAGTAGCGCCTTGTTACTAGACGCCATACCTCCAAAGCTCAAAGATCCAGGAAGTTTCTCTATCCCTTGCAAAATAGTGACTAATTTAATTGAAAAAACTTTTTATGATTCGGGGGCAAGTGTTAGCCTCATGCCTTACTCAATTTGTAATAAGTTATGCCTTAAATACATTAAACTCGCTACCATTGTACTACAATTAGTTGATCATCATGTAGATATCCAATGGGGATAATTGAAGATGTGCCGATAGAGGTGAGCAGAAGTTTTCTGTGTTAGTTAGAGCCCTAGAGCCAATCATTTGATGATTGTATTATGGACTTGTTGTATCATATTCTTATATAAATAAAGGCATTGATTTTTGGTTATTATACTTACTTGTATTGGTGCCAAATAAACTAAGTATAATAGCGTCCTTGAGTAGAAGGTTCTCACCTATATCAATCGGTTAGTTGAACCGATAGTGAGATGATATAGGGAACACTACTCTTAATCATTCCTAGTCGAGTATTAACATTCAGGGACAATGATAATGCAATAAGACTAGCATGTAGGTCAACTCGATGACTTGATCTCACAAGTCATGGATATAGAGATATCAAGTTGACACATGGGTATGCATTGGAGAATTTATACTGAATGACCCGCCATGAGAAAGTATCATGGATCGTTATATGAGTGTCATATACTTTCTCATGTGGCTATTAGTATGACTACTAGTCCTTGGACCTGAAGTCACCATGGATCCCTATATAAGGAGTTATGTACTTTGGTTTCGTCAAATGTCACCCGTAACTGGGTGGACTATAAAGGCGATTACTGGGTATGTAACGAATTATGCAGAGGGATGTGAGTGATGTAGATGGGATCTATCCCTCCTATATGACGGGAGCGACATCGATATTCTTGATAGAGTGAGACCACGAAGTGCATGACCATGCCCAAATGAGTCAATATGAGATATTGAGCTCATTTGATTTAGTGAGTCTACTTGGAGTTCAAGATTTAGATTGGTCAGAGGATGACACGGTCTATGCCTCACATTGATCAATCTAGATGTCTAGGATAGAAGAACATTTGTCATATATTGTGAGGAGTCACAATTAGTAGTCACAAGGTGATGTTGGATCTCAACATTCTTGTAACTTGGGTAGTAATGATGTGTTGCTAGATACCGCTCATTACTTATGCTTCTAAATGGGTTTAGGGGCATTTCCAATATTACAAGAACCTATAGGGTCACACACAAAGGACAATTAGATGGAGATTAGGTTCATATGATGAACCAAGAGGATTAGATTCATGTGATGAATCAAATTGGATTAAGAGTAATCCTAATTAGGCTAATTGAGTTAGACTCAAGTTAATTCATGTGTTCAATGAGTCTAATTTAGATTATGACTCGTTGAATCAATTTAATTAAATGAATTAGATTCATTATATTAAATTGGCTTGAATTAAATGGTTGGATTAGATCAACCATGAGAGAGATTAAGTCAAATTTGACTTGACTTGAGAGGAAGAGGAAGAGTCAAGTTTGACTTGACTTTATGCCACATCATTTGTGGCTTGGCATTAAGTGGCCAATGATGATGTGCCACATCATCATAGTTAACACATGATTGTGCCACCTAATGGAAGTTACATCTTCTCCTTTGCTTTAATGTGGCCGGCCACATTAATGAGAGGAGTTACACTTGGTGTGGCCGGCCACTCAAAAGGAATGGAATTCAATTTTTTTTCATTCAAGGCTCATTCTATCATCTTCTCCCTCAAGCTCTCCCTCTCCTCTCTTGGCCGAACACCCTAGGTGCTAGCACACCTTTGTTTGGTCCCCTCCACCTAATTTTGTTCGTGTGGATACTTCTAGAGGGTTGTCTACTTTGACAATCTTGATATCCGGCAAACCGTTGGACTAGCGGGATAGCGAAGGGCATCGCATCAAGGGTAACGCTCTTATCTAGTGTAGATCTAGACTTTAGAAACTCATACTAGTATTTTGTTTTTATTTTTCTTCTGACGGATCCGGTGGCGGGGGTTTCGGGGTTTTCGCGGCCCAAAAAACCCAACATTGTGTTCACTAATTTTATGGTACTTGACATGGAGGAGGACCTTAAAATCTAAATAATTCTTGGAAGGTCCTTCCTTGCTACAGCCTGAGCCATAATTGACGTGAAAAATCATAAGTTAGACCTAGTTATTGGTGAGGAAAGGCTTACTTTCTATTTATCTAATTCTACTAACCATGTTGCTCTTCTATTGAATGATTTGTAGAACACTTGAAGAGTATCACACTGATGAGTGGATGTTTCATCCACATGTGAGGTCGTCAGACATAGAATTAAGCTTGACGAATAATGAGAGAAGACCTTCCATTCAAAATGAAAAGTACCTTTGTCCGACAACAGTTTGGATGAAGGAAGCAGCTAAAGCATCCACAATCGGAGGAGAAATCCATTCCTCTGATACCTAGCTCTAAAGGGAGCTTATATGAGGTCAAGCTAAAGACCTTAAACAAGCACTTCTTGGGAAACAACCCAAGGAGTTCTTTAGTTTAGTTCATTTTTTCTTATTTCTCTATGCAAATATTGATTTTTGTTTTTGTTTGTGTCCTTTCTTAGGTTTGTAGGGGCTTCCATGAAAATACCACGTACTTACCTTAGGCGTGAAGTCATTTTGGCGACTAATAAAGAGGTAAAATTTCAATAAATCATGCACACCCTGGCTGTGTCATTTGGACACGACCGTGTGACCCAGGCCTAGATGAACAAGCTTAGGTCGTGCCTAATTGGCACGACTGTGTGAAGTCTACCGAGAGGAACAAGGGTGTGGTCGTGTCTTTCGACACGGCTGTGTGGGGCCACCAGACACTAATCCTAGTCTAGCTATGTCTTTTAACATGACCATGTAGAGGTGGCCGAGGTGAACAAGGTCAGGTCGTGTCATTTGACACTTCCCATGTGAAATAATGAAATAGGAATTTGATATAGTCATGCCTCACAGACACAGTTGTGCCCTAGATGCCGAGCCATACTCCGTTCAGCCCGTGTCTTTAAGACATGGCTGTGGGAGGCGTACACGCCCCCACACCTCCCCTCTTCTTCTTTAATACCTTCTTCTCCAAGCTTCTTTCTTTTCTCCATCTCCAAAGAATAAACCTTCCAACCTTCTCAAGATCTCTTCCTCTCTAAATCTTCACAACCTCTTTCCCAAAACTGAAAGTTCTCCTAGCCAACACCTCTTTCCATAGTCTTCTCTTCTTCTAATTCACTGCACACATCTAGATCTCTCTTCTTCCTCTCAATTCTCCTTCTTAGATCTTTTCCTTAAACTAATAAGCACTCCTCCCATATTTGCTTTATCATGTCTAATATTTTGAAAAGAATTAGGTGGGGAACCGGTGGCTCAAGCAGAGGGGATGATTCAAGAAGAGACAAGGGGAAAGGATAAGCGACTTCCAAAAGAAAAGGGAAACAAGTGGAACACGATGAAGGTAATGAAAACGAGTATGATGTTATTTTCAAAAATAATGAACAAAAGTCTAGATTTGAAAATCTTATACTCATAAACTTGTTTGCACTTGTTATATAGATATAGACACCATGGAAGCCTTAGGGATCAGGGACAACATAGATTGGCTAATAAGCACCATGGATTGGAATGAAATGATATATTCACATAATCCTACATATCCCCACCTTGTCTTAGAATTTTTAAGTTCTATAGAGACCAATTTTTCATCTGATGAAGACTACGATAGTAAGATTAGTTTCAGACTAATGAACCAAGACTTTAAATGGACCTTATATGACTTTAATAATTGTTTTGGACTACCCAATGAGGGACCTCACACGTTTGCTTATAATTTTACTAGTAATTTCTTTTGGAGTTCACTCATAGGTTTAAATGAACCCTATGACCCTTCCTGATCTAAAGCTTCTAATATGTAAACTCCTATCTCCCGATACCTTCGCTGGGTGATGAGTAAAACTATCTTCGGTAAAGGAGAAAGTGATGGAGTGGTGCAGAAGGTGGAGCTTTACTTGTTTTGGGCCATGCTCAATAAAGTTGATTTCGACTCAAGGTTTTATTTCTTACAAACACTTGTGAAGTCTGGGAAGGCTTCCTCAAGACCAATAGTTTTTGGCGATTTGATAGCAAACATTTCCTTGGATTTAGGTTATGAACCGTATGGTTTAGATGTCGCTCATAGTAATATGAAGATCGATGTTGACATATGCCTTGCTATGAAAATGATCATTCGGGATGAGAATGACTTTGCCTTCCCGAGGAGGGATGGATTTCCACTCCCTCTTCCTAATCCTGATCGCACCATAATTCACCTTTCAACCAATTCAGTTATTGTAGATACAGTTCTTGAGGGTGCTCCTACTCTGGTAGTTCATCTTGAGCCCTCATCATCTAGAGACATAGAGTCACCCTTCCATTTGGAGTCGGGTCGACATTCTTTCACCTACGGCACAGGTCCCTCTAGGTTTGATTTTTTAATTTCCACTCCTCCTTGGACTCGCTTCATGAGAAGCATAGTGCCTAACAATGATTGTTAGAGGACCACTTCAAACTGAGTGATGATCAATTTCAAGTGGTGCGGGATCATTTTCAGTATGCAAAGGATTTTTAGGATCAAGTGGCAGTTTTTATTGGAAATTATAATAATGACTAAAGGAGAATGGAGGAATTCAGGCGCTCCATAGAGATTACTAGATAGTAGGTGTCCACAATCTATCAGTATCATGAGCTTATTAGTACCATGCTTAGATTGCTTCCATTCCCTCCTCGTCCTCATCATTCCCCGCCGTCGCAGCCGTAATCCTTACCGTTGCCCATCAGACTATCCCCCACCATCGGATTATTTCTCCCCTCCATCAGAGTATTTTCCTCCTCCATTTTGATTTCATCGAGATGATAAAAAAGTTTAAGTCTCTGGGAGTGCACATAGTTGTACATAGTTTCCTTTTTCTGCACTTTTACTTTCTTTTTCTCCACTTTTGCTTATCTCAGTTTAGTTTTTCATTTGTTGTAATTTGGTTCTAGTTTTGTTGCATTCTTGTGTGCAACTTTTGTGGCAATAGAGTTAGATCATTCTTCACTTTACTTGCTGACTTGTCTTAGAGCAAAAATCACAGCACGTTTATATCTTGATGTATATGTTGTAAGACTTGTTCCAGTATTTTTAATGAATTCCCTATTTCTATCCCTAGTAGCATTAAATGAGCAAAGAATTATTGTGAATACTTTTGGGTATTAGTTTGATGTTGAGTTGCTCACTCCACTTAGCTTATGTTTTGAATAGTTGATAAACATAAAAATAGTCATGATTCATTGAGTTTGTTAAGTACTTAGTCTCTTATAGTGATTTCTTAAACTTCATCTTGGTTACTGGATGTTGTTTGATTCATTAAAGCTTGCTTGGAAAAATCAAGATATCCCTTAAAAAAAAGTTGAATAAATCTTAAGTATTACACAATGCAATGACTTGGTGAAGAAAAAAATATGTGAATAAGGAATATAAAAAATAGTTTCACAACTAGAAACTAGCAAGTTACTCCTTTGAGACCAAGTTAGGTTACTAGAAAAATAAATGCTATGTTTCTCTTGATTTTGAGCACGCCTTTGAGACCTTGGGTAGATTAAGAAGGATGCACCAAGCATGTAGTAGGTAAGTGCCTATCGCTGGGAAGACGAGGAACTCAACTTGATGTCAACTTGACTAAGATTAGGAATTGAAACTTGAAGAGCATAAGTCACTTACTACACTATGCATGAGAACTTAACTTTAGGCTAAACCCATAGTATTCTACGATCATGCTTACAAATGAAACCAATCGATAGAGAAGGGTCCATTCATTAAGAATTACATTGAACAACCTGAACATTTGTATCTTAATTGTGGGTTTTTACTTGAGAATAAGCAAATATTTAAGTCTGGGGGTGTGATATATATAGTTTACATACACATTTATGCATATTTTATCGTACATTCATAGATTTATCTCGAGTATGTCTTACACATTTGCACTTCCTTTTATCATTATTTCAATATAATTACTCTTTTTGTTCGAAGAGTTACTCTTGTATATTTAGTTATGATAGGAACACTTTTGGAGTGGAAACGGAGTAGAAACATAAAAAGGAGTAGCTTGCAGAGAAAAGAACAGAGCAGGGTAATGCCTCCTGGCACAGTCGTGTCAATACACCCGAGCTCAACAAGAGCACGACCATGTAAGTTCTCTATTGTTGAATTCAACTCAACCCATGAAGATCTACATATGTGTGTTCTTCAACGGATTGCAATTAGAGTAGGGTCATGCCTTTTGGCATGGTCATGCCTCATTACCCCAGCTAAACTCAGTGTAGGTTGTGTGGAGCATATATGACCGTGCGCTTTCTTCCAACAGCCAACAAGCTCTAGACATGCCTCTTGGGCATGGCCCATGGCTGGGGCCATGCCTGCGTATTTAAAGGAGATTTCTTCTCTCTTTGAGGGAAGGAAGTTTTTCCCTTTTGGAGAAGACGATCCAAGCTCAGATCTGGTGCCCTAGAAGTCTCGAATCGACGATCCAAGTCCGGAATCCAGCTCTCCATCCCTCCATTAGCAAGGATTGCTTTAGAGATCACTCATTGGCATTCGCTAAGTCTCTTCTTCACTTCTCTCTTGATTTGAATGTTGAGGCTTGCTATCTTTATCTTCGGATTCAATTTCCTTCTTATTATAGAGTAGATTTCTCATTATAGGGATTATGGAGTAATTGTAATGAGGATTTGATGTAAACTCTTGGACTATGCCAATGTTATATTTAAGTGATGTTCTTATTGCTTGTTCTTGTTAAATCTAATGTGAATGTGTGAAATTTTGCTTAATGAACATGTTAGCTTTGATGGATGTGGTGGATTATTGACTTAGTATAGATTGATCTCTAGATTGTATGACCGAGGGATCCTAGTGATAAGGATACCCTCTCAACCAGACATCTAGGGGGTAGATCTTGATAAAGGGGGCAATTCCCCACAAAGGAGATCATAATTGCACTTAATGGGTTTTCCTTAATCTCGTGCTTATAAGTGATTTGTTTGATTTAGGGATGTATGATCGAGGAGTCCTAGTGATGGGGATACCCTCTTAACCAGACTTCCTAGATTAATATTTTCATTTAGCGATTGGATGACTATAGGGAAAGTACTGCGACACATAGCTGCAGATTAGTGTTGGTACTTCGATTAGGCTTCCTACAAGTATGAGAATTGATGATAGGAAACGGATAAATCTAGGCACATTAAGTCCCATCATTTTGAAACTAAAATCCCTAAAACATTTCACTAAACAAGACTTCCTCACTTTTATCTTTAGTTTACTTTACTTTGCATTTATACTTACTTTTGTGCAAAAACACCTCTTCAAAAATTCGTTAGTTTAGCTAATTTAAGGTGTGAGTCTTTGAGAGTTTCCAATCTCTGTAGGATCAATATTTTTATTACTGATAACGTAGCCATGCACTTTCGTCTTCGTAATAGTGATATCGCTCTATAGCTGATAATACCCAATGACGAGAATTTGTCACTAGAAGTTGGATTTGTAGGCACATGACTGGTCGGTCTCACTAAAAGTATATGACAATAAAGTTTCCCACTAGATATAATCTCTGTAGTGGTATAGTAACTATACACATGCAATATTGAACCATGGTGGATATCTTGAAATTTATTGATAATGGGTGTTAAAAGTTAGATGTCTTCCTTTTTCTCTATCATTGTGAGGGAAGCTATCAGGTTTGATTGATATTAAAGATGATTTGAGATTGATAAATATTGTGAAATCAAATATTGTAATATATATGGTCTGATGATCTAGTAGAGGGAATTTGATTTGATGGGATATTTTTGAGTATTTGTGATTGATAGTGACATGGGGAGTATCACATGTGTGATTTTTATATATTTGATGATTTACAGTTGATGATCATATTATAAACCCATTGCTAGTGATCTTAGGGTTAATTGTAACCATAATATGTGTTGATACAGTCTGACCTGGATGTTGTTTTGCTGTTGACACTGATTTAAGTTTGTATCAGATAATTAACTCAGATTAATTACTAATCCAGGTTGACTAGGTTGACCTGATTGAAGCAGTTGGAAAGTCCTGGTGAGTGAAGCCAGGTGAAAACCCTAGTGAGTGAAGCTAGGTGCAAGTCCTGGTGAGTGAAGCCAGGTGAAAACCCTAGTGAGTGAAGCTAGGTGCAAGTCCTGGTGAGTGAAGCCGGGCAAGGGAAAATCCAGATGGATCAAGGGTGATCGGACATCTGGTGCTGAAAAGTCAAAGAAGGAAACTTGGCATGCGGAGTCAGAGAGGGTTCGGTAGCTCGTTCTCTAGGACCAGATAAAGTCGGAAAGGGCTAGGGAGCTCATTTTCCGGACTAGGTCAGAGAGGGCTCGACCCGGACTGAGTCGAGAAGCTGGATCGGTCGACAGACCGATCCAGTGAAACCTTGACACCTGATCGGTCTGCCGACCGATCAGGAATTGATCAGTGGCTACTGAACATTTACTGATCGGTCTGCAGACCGATCAGAAGTGATGTTACTGATCGGTCTGGAGACCGATCAGGAGGCTGTAAGCGTTTGGGAAGAACGCTATCTGATCGGTCTCGGGACCGATCAGATTAATGCCTGATCGGTCCGCAGACCGATCAGAAGCTGCGCGTATTTGGAAACAGCGCCATCTGATCGGTCTGGGGACCGATCAGATTAGTGCCTGATCGGTCCGCAGACCGATCAGCGATGATCCAGAAAGCATGGATCGGTCTGCAGACCGATCCACGGTATTGTTTATTTTGCATGTACTTTTTCTGATTGCCGTATTTGTCTTCACCATCTGTTTTTAACCATCTGCTGTGAGTCTTTTGAGCTTGCAGGTTGCAGGTCACATTCTCATGGTTGAATTCAAATTGAGCTTCATTAAGAGAAGAAGACAAGTGCTCTTTACACTGTGATTTGCTGCAACAGATGCATTTGAGGCATCAACGTTCACTGGGTTTCTGATTGCGATTGGGCTGCGATCTGCTTGACTCCTGGGGATTGGTTCGAGCTCAGAAGACGCCAGTGATGACTGTGATATCATTGGTGTGAGTTCAGAGAACCAGGTAAGGAGGGAGCTGATTTGCGCAGTTTTGACCAGATCTGTTACAGCAGAGATCAGATTTGAGAAGCAGTAAAAACAGCGAGAGGGGAACAAGAACAATACAACGAAGAAAGCTTGAAAAAAAAGTCTGTGCTGTTGTGCGAAGTTCTTGAGCTCTCGGGTGAACTGCGATCTCTGTTTTCTGCTACTGATACTCGCGTGGTTGTAAGCATTTCTATTCTCCTTTGCCACCGAGTTTCTGTAAGTCTCGTGCTTTAATTTAAATCTTCCTTGAGACTCTGTTGAGAGGTTGCTCCACCGAGAAGGAGATATCTTTAGCTGGAAGTTATCCGGGGTGCGATCTGCCGAAGATCAAGGAGTCGTCCACCTTACGGACACGCCGAGGAGTAGGGGCAAGTTATCCCCGAACCTCGTATATCTTTGTGTCTGCTGTGTGTGTGTTTTTCTTCCTTCGTTTTAGTTTTCCACTTCCGCTGTGCTAACTAGTTTTTGTGTAGAACTCTCTGTCTAAGTTTTTTAAGAGGCTATTCACCCCCCTCTAGCCATCTAAGATCCCAACAATATGAACATTATGAGTCTTTGGTAATATCATTATGAGTCTTTTTATCTGTGAACCCTATGATGATAAATTAACAGACTTCATATGAAAATGTTATCCTTTGATATGAAAAGAGAATAATTATGATAAATGGATAAAATAAAATCCTTAAAGTGAAATAATAAAGATAGTATATAAAGAATATTAACAATTAAAAACTATGAGTCTATCTTTATACCAGAGCTTTATATTGGAGTACTGAACCACCATATGTTATTGTGGTAGTGTGGCAGTCCGTGGTCCAGAGTACCTCACGGTACACCGAAGGTGTGGTGGCGTGATGTAGCCCTCAATCAGTATTTATTATGTCTTCCACCAGTGAGGGTTGATAGCCCGTACGTCAGATGTCATATGCAACAGTATTATACTCTAAGGAGGCTTTTAACCTATACATATGCCATTACACTATATTAATATTAGCTCTAATGATTTACTTTTTAGTTGATTTATCAGATTTAAACCATTGATATACATATTAATATTACCATAAATGACTTGTATACCGATTGATTAAATAATAAGACTGAAGAATTGATTTTAATTGATGATAACAAATGATGATAAAGTGAAGATTCTAAATTCTAATATAAAAATATTACATGATTATAGATGATGATAACTGAAGATGATTATACGTATATATTTATGTATAAATGAAGAACTTTAAGAATAACTTAAATTTGTAATAAAAGATTGTGATTTACTTTACTTTTTTGACTTCTTAAACAAGATTAAACTCAAGCACATCTTTCTTGATTACTCACTTAGCTATTTGGCTTACTTTCTGCATTCCTTGTCCTCTAGTTTTGCAGGAACCGAGATCCTTTTGATATTATAGTTGGTCCTGACTTTACATAGAGTTGCTCATAAATCTCGACGTGCTAATTCCTAGTTTGCTTTTAATTTTATTTTGTTGTATTTATGTTTTTATTTCATGTGTCGTCTTACTTGTATAGTTTTGTTGTCTACGTAAAAATGATATATATATATATATATATTTTTTTTGATAAATTTCTTGATTATTGTATTTAGATGGTTCTTAGGATTTCTTTATATTAGATTGTTACCGAATGAGATACCGAAAACTATACTCCCGGGACGTGACAATCACAAAGTCCTTGAAATTTGTGATTGGATATTTGGTTACTGCAAGTCCTCTTTGCTTGTCATGGGTGATGAGATTGAGTTGAAGTTGCCAATAACCCTCCATGGTAAGGTTGTATTAGTCCCAATAGTATTTAAGTCATCCCACATTCTTTTTTGCTGGTAATGGATAGTTGTCCATAGATGAATGTGATTGCATATCTAAGTTGAGATATTTTACAGCAGATGGAGGTGTGGACATACTGTTCGTGCCATTCGGCCACCTCCACGTACTTGAATCTTTTGTGGATCTCACATGAGTAACATTTGAATCATGTCATTTGATGTTGTCATCCATGAATGATATGTCAAAGATGTATTTTACTCTTCAGGCAGTGAATATTCTTCGGTTCTTGATTTTGATAGCAACTTTTCACTAGGAGTTGATACATTATTATTTCATAACGCTGATCTTTATTAACAAAAGTTCAGGTGGATGCATTAATCTCACAAGCTGTCATCACTATTTCTGATTTCTGTTTGCAATTTGATGTTTAAGTATACTTGGAGATACAGAAAGGACCTTTGTAGGCATTGATTATTTTAGTGTTAATGATTCTTTTTCTTTAAGTTTGACTTTGCTGCCATATGCATGGTTCTGAAGTCTTCCACATGGTGCATGGTGATTATTGTATTGTTGCGTTCTTAGTTTTCATTTTGGAGGTCCTATATGATTTGATATTCTTCTTCTATACCAGTACTGCATCGTGTATTATTGTGGTCAGTGTTCTTTGTTGGATGCTCACGAGGTGCTCATTATGATAAAAGATGAATACATTTGCTTTTAGTGTCCCCGTCAATTTGTCCCAAGGTCAATACGGAGGAGGTAAATCACGGACGACTACTAGTCTTTGGAATAGTGACTAGTACATAAGGGAGGTATTTACCTCGGCTTTGTCGAGATTCGAATCTCAGACCTCATTGTGGAAACACCTCATGATGCATGATTAGTGATACATGATATTATAAATGGGTCTAGATATGATGTAATAGTTAAAGTTAAGTTGACATGACAATCAGAGTTCAAGGGAGATGACAGTCAGCATATCATTTTTATAGGACTTTGCTCTTCGCTTAATGCTAAGGCCTTTAGTATGTGGACGATCGACACATGATTCGGTCAAACCTAGGGGATCTAGTGCTCAATTCCTATATTAAGACATCTATTATATATCCGATCATTCGATAGCCGACCGAGTTTAAGGGATGTAAAACCTACCACAGAGCCGACTAGTTCTAGGGCCAGCCGAAGTAAGGAGACCTAGCTTTCCACACAGTATAAGTATTTCAGCGTATAACAGGTCAACCCGATGAGTTTTCTCACATGACAATCCACCAATGTATTGTTGATTGGTAATAACTCTGGTCAGATTTATACAACTCAGTAGGCCCATCTCTTATACGTCCAGAAGATAAGTGTAAAGCAACCCTCCTTATAAACTCAGTCGAACTTCCAGATCTCAGGTTATCAACCTGGTATATGGACGGTCAGCTATAAAACCGACCAGACCTAGAGGACTTAGCTTTAGAATACTTCCAGAGCAGATCTTCAACACCGCTTAGTACATACCAAGTGGCTTAAGGGAGAGACGGCTATACAGTCAGCTGGTTCAAAGATCCACTCGAGATACGTTCAGTAGACAATATTGTTAGAGAATCACAACAACCTATCATAATAACAACCATTTTGTCATAGAATATTCCTCTATTGTAATAAGAGAATTCACTAGAACCTTCTTCGAAGGTGATTACAATTCCCATTAGTCGTTAGCTTATGGCAATATATTCCTTCAATCACCTCATTAATGGAGTAAGTTACAAAAGAGGTGCACACAAGTAACGGAAGATTCCTTAGACGATGACTATATGCCTCCTAGAATATATATATTCCCTTACTCGACAACCTGACACCCAACATTCTCTGTCACCTCATGATTACCGAGGTTATGAGAGGTAATATATAAAGGAGGGGTCTTTTCTATTGGTGAGGTAAGTAAAATCACATTAAGTTACTCTCAATTATGCTTCTCAAGGAGACTCATATACTATTTTTATTTCTGCTCGACCAGCATACTAACTTAAGCATCAGAGAGCCTACGCTAGGGACCCCTCCCTTGGTTTTTGATGATGACATCCTGTCTGCTCTCTTTGGTGTGTGTAGAGAGGAAGAATAAGCCCATTTTTCTCTAATTCAAAGTCTTCATGTAGTCAGCAACGTAGCTACCTACCCAATGCGTCATCTCTCTAGTTTGTAGACAAGATCAAATAGTAAGCAGTTGTTGCTAGAACGTTGCCGCATAATCTAATTACATCTAGGATGGGTCCTCATATTGAAAGGACTCGAGTAGAAAGCCTGACTAGAATTTAGCCAGTTCCTCCACACTCATCCAACCGGTCAACCTACAGCCAGTGTCGCCATCCCCGATATCACGCCACTAGGAACTATTCCACACTCCACTCGAGGAAATGGGCCGAGAGAAAAGGCTCTAAGCATCATCTATTGGGGATGCGCCTGTGCGGGATATGCACAAGGAAAAATCCCCGAGAGTCAATGACTCTCCTAAGCGCGTAAGCATGTCATTCTCCCAGGAGATATTGGGAGATAAACTACCAAAACACTATCAACCTCTGACAATAGGGGAATATGGAGGATCAACTAACCCCGAAGATCACCTCCTCAAGTTTGAGAACACTGCCCTCCTTCACTAATACACGGAGGATATGAAGTGCCAAGTGATCCTCACTACATTCTTTGGCTTGGCAAAGAGGTGGTTCACGCGATTGTCGGCCGAATCCATCTGTTGTTTTAAGGATTTTCACAAGGCTTTCCTTCATCATTTCGCCAATAGCCTCCATTACTACAAACCCCCCTTGAGCCTCTTCTCGCACAAACAAGAGCCCAATGGGATGCTCAGGGCTTACATTAAGAAATTCAATCAAGTGGCCATGGATGTCCCCTTGGCCACCTTAAAAATTCTTATGAGTGCCTTTTCTCAAGGGCTTGCAGACAACGATTTCTTTCGCTCACTGATTAGGAGGCCCCCCTAGAGATTTTGACCATCTACTAGGCCGAGCGACTGAGTATACAATGTCGAAGAGGCATAGTCCACCCGGAAGAAGGAAGTCGCCACACCCGCACTGATCTCAGCTCCCGAGCGCCGAGCGCCACCATCTCTTCCACATAAAGGACCTCAGGTGGGGCCTCAGCCTCAACATCAAGAACCGCGACCCCACACCGTACAACATGTGGAGGCTAAGTGGGTAAGATATCCTGAGTCCCCTAGATGGGCTCCATGAAAGTTTTGCACATATCACCGATCGGATACCCATGATATCCAGGATTGTTATAATCTGGGGAATCGCCAGGCAACCAACCAAGGATTCCACTGGTGCTCACCGTCGCCCAATTGTCATCATTATCAGCGTCCAAATGGACTACCATGAAGAGACTACCAGGTGCTGAACAGTGTTAAAGAATGCCCTAACTACAAGGAGACCAGGCCCAGGCTCCTGCCTGGGTCCAACAGGAGTACCCCCTGACGCGGTAAGAGGAGACCACAATAACGCTGCCCGAGGGAATATTGATATGATCATTGGAGCTCTGACCGACGGAGACTCCAATTGAGTGAGGAAGTCATACACCCGTTAATTGGATATCCATACAGTCAGTTATAGTTAATAGAAGGCCTAGGGACCTGAAATAAGCTTCATGCCTAAAGATTTGGAAGAGGTCAAAATATCCCATGATGATGCTTTTAATTAAGGCTGTTATAGCAAATGATAACATTTATTGCACCTTTTTCAATATAGATAGTTTGGTTAACATCATCTTCAAACAGACATTCGAGTAGCTGTAGATCGACGAAGGCGAGCTCTAGCTCATGATGACTCCGTTATATGGATTCACAGGCAATGAGGTCCAGCTGCTCAGCCAAATTAAACTAGCCAAATTGACCTTCTGTATAGTTCCATGGATCCTGGACAAGCCGATGGAACAAGAGCTACTAGTAGCTCACATTGAGAGATAGGCTGACCTGGAGTTACAAAGTAATTGGTGAGCACCACTGATCATATTTCTTCAACAAGGTAGTTTTCCAGCCAACCAGGAACAAGCATGTATGATCACGAAGAGAGTCAACCGGTTTACATTAATAAAGGATAATCTCTATAAACAGACTTTTTCCCGTCCTTTACTTATGCGCATTGGACTGTACGATGTACAATATATTTTAAAAGAGGTATATCAATGTTCTTGTGGAACCCATGCAAGTAGCCGATCACTCACTCGGAAGATATTATTGGCAGAGTATTTTTTGCTCACCCTGCAAGCTTACGCTGCCCAATTGGTAACCACTTGCTTATAATGTCAAAAACACCAGAATATCCCATACGATCCTACAGAGTTATTAAAGACCTCAATTATTTCATACCCATTTGATTAGTGGGACATGGATATCGTATGACTCTTTCCTATGACACATGCTCAAAAAAAGTTCTTGCTAGTAGTGGTGGACTATTTTTCTAAGTGGGTGGAGGTTGAGTCACTGGCTAAAATAACTGAGTAGGTGATCACCAAATTCCTCTGGCAACCCATTGTTTGCCAGTTCACAATTCCACATAAACTCATTTCAAATAATGGAAGATAATTCTATGGTAAAAAAATTTGAGAATGGTGCTAAAGCTGTGGTATCTTGTAGGCCTTTACATTTGTGGCTTATCCATAGAGGAATGGCTAGGCGAAGGTTACTAATAGAGAAATTATCAAAGATCTTAAAATGAAACTAGATCATGTTGGAGGAAGCCAAGTTGAGGGACTTCCTAGTGTACTATGGGCATATCGCACAACTCTACAAGAGGTAATAGGTATAATTCCTTTTAACCTAGTCTATAGTGGTGAAGCAGTTGTCTCGATCGAAATGGGTGTGGAGTCTGATCGAAGGCAACTATATGATGAAGACAATGACGGTGGCCTATGGCTAGAGGATGAGACAAAATTATAATAGAAGGCTTATTCCAAGTCCCAAAGTCCCAAGCTTTTAGGCCGATTATAAGATAGCATGCTCTCACACTAAGTCCCAGACTCCCGAGCCTCCGGACAGGTTATAAGTGAGCATGCTTTCGAGCCAAGTTTCAGACTCCCGAGCCTCCGAGCAGGTTATAAGAGAGAATGCTCTCGCACCAAGTCCGAGACTCGCGAGCCTCTCGGTGGGTTATAAGCGAGCATGCTCTCGCGTCCATAAGTTCCAAACTCCCGAGCCTCTGGATGGGTTATAAGGGAGTGTGCTCTCACACCAAGTTCTAGATTCCCAAGCCTCCGAGTGAGTTATAAGCAAGCATGCTCTTGCGCCAAGTTCCAGACTCCCGAGCCTCTAGGTGGGTTATAAGCGAGCATACTCTTGCACCAAGTTCTAGATTCTCGAGCTTTTAAGCGTGTTATAAGTGACATGCTCTCATGCAATATTCCAGACTCTTGTGTAGTAGGCTGAGTTATAAGTGAGTATGCTCTCACATCTATATATTCCAGACTCCCATTCAGTAGGTCGGGTTATAAGCAAGCATGATCTCATATCTATATATTCTAGATGCCCGAGCCTCCAGACGGGTTATAAGTGTAACGACCACCCTTCTTACCCAACCAAAGGCGGCGCTACGTTCTTATACTACTTACGTACATGTTTTACTATAACAGCGGAAGAAAAAAACTTTAAGAATTTAATTTATTAAGCATAATATCACATATTCTGATTTGTTCAAATGTGCATATATTGAACTTATAACTAATCATATTAATTTGTCCGGATCGTTCTTTGCCGAGCCACCACCACACACATCACTATCTGCTCCTCCTATTGCTCCTCTAGCTCATCCAACTTCTTTATCTGCGGTACAAGAAAAGTAAGCTGTGAGCACTCATGGCTCAGTAAGTTCCTTTCCTACTCACTAAAACCGAAAATCATCGTATATTAATATCATGCGTAGTATCATAAGCATACGACATACAAGGGTATCATATTCATATCATGACATTATATCTAATCATCAGATAATTCAAGCACATATATAGGCAATGCATCATGAATTTGAAAGCTTATACTTATAAGTACTTGAAATTAATCTCATCATTATAGGGGATCCCGGTTTGTACCACATACATAATGCGCGCGCTTCTTAAGTAGGTCCAAGGTAGCAAGTCTTGAACCCTACCATACATACATACTAGGTCCGAGTCTTACTCCATCGACCTAGGGCATTCAGAAGCCCATTACTGACGAGGCCCGAGTCTTATTCCATCAACCCCGGGGCGTTTACGGAGACCACCCTTGGTACAAACCATACAAAAATAATTTATCATGCATAACTATCATATCATATCCCTAACAATCTTTCATGCATTTCATTTTTCATTTCTTTTCATTATGTATAGCATTTCCTATGCTATCACATATCATGGCATTTACATAATATAAATTTCATTCTTTTCTCATTATGTATAGCATTTCCTATGCTAACACATATCATGGCATATACATAACATAATTTCATTTCTTCATTTTGTATAGCATTTCCTTATGCTATCACATATCATGACATATTACATAACATTATGTATAGCATTTCCTATGCTATCACATATCATGGCATATAATATAATTTCATTTTCTCCTCATTATGTTTAGCATTTCCTATGCTATCACATATCATGGCATATTACATAACATTATTTAGAGCATTTCCTATGCTATCACATATCATGGCATATAACATAATTTCATTTTCTCCTCATTATGTTTAGCATTTCCTATGCTATCACATATCATGGCATATAACATAATTTCATTTTCTCTTCTTTATGTTTAGCATTTCCTATGCTATCACATATCATGGCATATTACATAACATTATGTATAGCATTTCCTATGCTATCACATATCATGGCATATAACATAATTTCATTTTCTTAGCATTTCATAGAAGGAACCTTGTACTAGTTCGGTTAGACAATAATCTTACTCACCTCTTTAAAATATTTTTGGTTGAAATCCTAAGGTTAGATACTCCTCTGATCATACATCATATCAATATAAAATCATGGAAAGGAATCCTTCTACATAGCATAGAAAATCTTATCATGAAATGAGGTCTTGTTTAAATCATCCTAGATTTGAAAACCTTTTCTTTAGCCGAATTTTCTTAAATTCTTTCCTAGGTTTTCTAATCCTTATAAATCGAAAATCACATAAAAGCCTTGTACCACAGGTGAGGGGAAGCTTACCTTCTTCGCTTAAGTTTCCTAGAGTTGAGAACTTGCTTGGACCTTTCTTCCTTGCTTGCTTTGCTCGGCACCAATGGAGGAGAGGAGTGGCTAGGTCTTTTGGTGGAGAGGAGGAGGAAGAAGAGGCTTCTCTTCCTCTTGTGTTGCTCGGCAACAATAAGAAAGAAAAGAGGGGGAGAGTGAGGAGGAAGAAGGTGTTCTTCCTCTTGTGTTGCTCGGCAACAAGAAGAAAAGAGAGGGGAGAGTGGGTCTCGGCACAAAGGGAGGAGAGGAGGATGAGTGGGTTGAGGATGAAGTTGAAGTCCCCCCTCCATGCCTATTTATACTAAGATGAGGGGAGGAAACTTGACTTGATTCATCCTCCTATTCATTTCTCCTTAAATGACAAGAATATTCTAGAGAGATGCCTTTTGAGTTCTCTCTTTTCTTTCCCTTAATTTCTCTCTTTTCTCTCCTTTAATAAAATTTTCTATCTCTCCTCTTACAATATCCTCTTCTATCCCACTTGGTTAACACATGCATGCATCCACAAGAGAACCAAGGATCAAAACTTGGTTATGCATATTTTTACTTCTTTTTACTTCCTTTTCTTTTAAGTAAAAAGAATCCTTTCTTATTCTTAACTACTTAGTCCTTTCTCTCCTTATCAATAATTCTCCTATCCCCTTTGGTATCCTATACATGTTCCTTACAAGAGATCCAAGGTTCAATCTCTCTTCTAACATTTTATTTTCTTTTGTACATAATAATTCATATATTACCCTATTATGCATTATGCATAAATATTTCATACATGTATTCATATTTCTTCCTTTTGTCTACATTAATTCCATACATTATAAATCATGCATAGATGATTTATATTCTCAACTTTATTTTCTTTCATAATCATCTAAATCCTTCCCATCGTAACATTCAACGTAGACTATCTACACATTCTTTTCATTACATTCGTACTCTCATTGCCCTTACTTTATCTAGGCTTTCTAGGGGTGTTACAAACTCCCCTACTTATTGAAAGTTCATCCCCGAACTTAGAATAACAATTTCAGCATATCGGGTTCATCCGTGAACTCGAGGTATTCACCAAAATATTCTATATCCTCGGGATCGTATTCGAACGGGATATAGTTCATTTCTACAAGATTTTAAAGATTCATTATTCCTCTTATGTTATAGCCTAAGGTTCTTGTATCTAGGCTACCATTCATGCATCCTACTTATCATCATGCACCATTCTCTAGGGTATAGCTTAAGGTATCCTTCCTAGGCTACCATTCATGCATCCTAGAGTATCATACTATTTTTGCATACAAATAAATTATGCAACTGTACTTACTTGGAGCGACAGGAAGGAGCTTGATGTGTGTGTAGTGAGCTGGCAAAACTTCGCTCTGATACCACCTGTAACGCCCACCCTTCTTACCCAACCAAAGGCGGCGCTACGTTCTTATACTACTTACGTACATGCTTTAGTTATAACAGCGGAAGAATAAAACTTTAAGAATTTAATTTATTAAGCATAATATCACATATTCTGATTTGTTCAAATGTGCATATATTGAACTTATAACTAATCATATTAATTTGTCCGGATCGTTCTTTGCCGAGCCACCACCACACACATCACTATCTGCTCCTCCTGTTGCTCCTCTAGCTCATCCAGCTTCTTTATCTGCGGTACAAGAAAAGTAAGCTGTGAGCACTCATGGCTCAGTAAGTTCCTTTCCTACTCACTAAAACCGAAAATCATCGTATATTAATATCATGCGTAGTATCATAAGCATACGACATACAAGGGTATCATATTCATATCATGACATTATATCTAATCATCAGATAATTCAAGCACATATATAGGCAATGCATCATGAATTTGAAAGCTTATACTTATAAGTACTTGAAATTAATCTCATCATTATAGGGGATCCCGGTTTGTACCACATACATAATGCGCGCGCTTCTTAAGTAGGTCCAAGGTAGCAAGTCTTGAACCCTACCATACATACATACTAGGTCCGAGTCTTACTCCATCGACCTAGGGCATTCAGAAGCCCATTACTGACGAGGCCCGAGTCGACCCCGGGGCGTTTACGGAGCCCACCCTTGGTACAAACCATACAAAAATAATTTATCATGCATAACTATCATATCATATCCCTAACAATCTTTCATGCATTTCATTTTTCATTTCTTTTCATTATGTATAGCATTTCCTATGCTATCACATATCATGACATTTACATAATATAAATTTCATTCTTTTCTCATTATGTATAGCATTTCCTATGCTAACACATATCATGGCATATACATAACATAATTTCATTTCTTCATTTTGTATAGCATTTCCTTATGCTATCACATATCATGACATATTACATAACATTATGTATAGCATTTCCTATGCTATCACATATCATGGCATATAATATAATTTCATTTTCTCCTCATTATGTTTAGCATTTCCTATGCTATCACATATCATGGCATATTACATAACATTATGTATAGCATTTCCTATGCTATCACATATCATGGCATATAACATAATTTCATTTTCTCCTCATTATGTTTAGCATTTCCTATGCTATCACATATCATGGCATATAACATAATTTCATTTTCTCTTCTTTATGTTTAGCATTTCCTATGCTATCACATATCATGGCATATTACATAACATTATGTATAGCATTTCCTATGCTATCACATATCATGGCATATAACATAATTTCATTTTCTTAGCATTTCATAGAAGGAACCTTGTACTAGTTCGGTTAGACAATAATCTTACTCACCTCTTTAAAATATTTTTGGTTGAAATCCTAAGGTTAGATACTCCTCTGATCATACATCATATCAATATAAAATCATGGAAAGGAATCCTTCTACATAGCATAGAAAATCTTATCATGAAATGAGGTCTTGTTTAAATCATCCTAGATTTGAAAACCTTTTCTTTAGCCGAATTTTCTTAAATTCTTTCCTAGGTTTTCTAATCCTTATAAATCGAAAATCACATAAAAGCCTTGTACCACAGGTGAGGGGAAGCTTACCTTCTTCGCTTAAGTTTCCTAGAGTTGAGAACTTGCTTGGACCTTTCTTCCTTGCTTGCTTTGCTCGGCACCAATGGAGGAGAGGAGTGGCTAGGTCTTTTGGTGGAGAGGAGGAGGAAGAAGAGGCTTCTCTTCCTCTTGTGTTGCTCGGCAACAATAAGAAAGAAAAGAGGGGGAGAGTGAGGAGGAAGAAGGTGTTCTTCCTCTTGTGTTGCTCGGCAACAAGAAGAAAAGAGAGGGGAGAGTGGGTCTCGGCACAAAGGGAGGAGAGGAGGATGAGTGGGTTGAGGATGAAGTTGAAGTCCCCCCTCCATGCCTATTTATACTAAGATGAGGGGAGGAAACTTGACTTGATTCATCCTCCCTATTCATTTCTCCCCTTAAATGACAAGAATATTCTAGAGAGATGCCTTTTGAGTTCTCTCTTTTCTTTCCCCTAATTTCTCTCTTTTCTCTCCTTTAATAAAATTTTCTATCTCTCCTCTTACAATATCCTCTTCTATCCCACTTGGTTAACACATGCATGCATCCACAAGAGAACCAAGGATCAAAACTTGGTTATGCATATTTTTACTTCTTTTTTACTTCCTTTTCTTTTAAGTAAAAAGAATCCTTTCTTATTCTTAACTACTTAGTCCTTTCTCTCCTTATCAATAATTCTCCTATCCCCTTTGGTATCCTATACATGTTCCTTACAAGAGATCCAAGGTTCAATCTCTCTTCTAACATTTTATTTTCTTTTGTACATAATAATTCATATATTACCCTATTATGCATTATGCATAAATATTTCATACATGTATTCATATTTCTTCCTTTTGTCTACATTAATTCCATACATTATAAATCATGCATAGATGATTTATATTCTCAACTTTATTTTCTTTCATAATCATCTAAATCCTTCCCATCGTAACATTCAACGTAGACTATCTACACATTCTTTTCATTACATTCGTACTCTCATTGCCCTTACTTTATCTAGGCTTTCTAGGGGTGTTACAATAAGCGAGTATGTTCTCGCGTGAACATTATTTAGACTGCTCTGACAAATTTCTCATGGCTTTATTATGTCGCTCGAGTTACAAAGGTCTCATTATTCTTTCCGGCTTGATTATTCCTCTCGACGTCATTATCCTGCCCAACCTATTATTTAGCTCAGTTTAATTATGATGTTCGGTTACATGTCTAATCTCTAGATCTCCATTATTATGGACCTTTTTTATGGGGAAGTGTTCATTCGGATTTCATCTTATAAAGGAGGTATTCATGAAATTGTGATTATATATACAAGAAGACAGGTATGATTTAATAATGATCAATACTTGTTTAGCATTTAAGTTCTATTCCCTTCAGCAAGTACAAGGAATAAAGAAAATAGTGCCATATATTCAATCAAATTTACTTATGGATTAAAGTAATTTATTAAATTAATTTTGATTAAAAGGTAATTTATTAATTTAAAAATTAATTGATTGATAGTTATAAATTTAATTAATTATTAATTTTCTTAGTTAATTTTGTTTCATTACTTAAGGTTAAGTTTATATTAAATTAGCTTGAATTATTAAGAATTTTTGAAAAGGTTATTTAACTCTTGTTAGATTCAAACTTAGCTTTGAGTTCATCAAGAAGGAGTTTATGGATAAGTCTCTAAACTGTGGTGAGTCACAACGGACATTATTAGAATAAACACATCTGAGATAACTTCCCAAAAATGACCCTCCTAAAGAACTTAATACTATGTTTTGGTCTAACTAGCTCATGTTTGACTGGGGTAGATTCGGCCAGATCCACTAGGCCTAGTGCACCAGGTAGAACACATATGATTCAGCCTAGACATTCATTCAACAAAGTTTCCTTGGCATACTATCATTCTAATCCATTCTAATGCTATGTTATTAGGGTTTGGTAAATCTTTTTAACTAACCATTCTAAGTTAAGCAGAAAAGTAAATCTAAACTTAAGCATGCATATTTAATCAATCAAGTAGGGTGAACAATTTTTTTATTTGCTCCCCCTGAGTCATAGCTTAGATATGGTCTATCTAAGATATGAATCTGACACTTAAGAACCCAGTACTGATTTGGTTCAATTTGTTTAGTTAAATATATTTAGGGACTCATGCTTGGACTTGAGTTCTACCATTTTGACTAAGCAAAGATAAGTATGATTTATTGGTTGTATTTGGTTTGTATCCGAGTCCAGATTTGTTGTATACGGCTCGTTGAGACTTAAGCATCATGTTTAGACATTTGAATCCCAAGTTGAACTTTTCCAACATCTTCTTGAGTCGCTCCACTTGACCTTTCAGGTTGGATTTTTCTTCCTCAAGTTTTGCAACTTGAGTTGAAGTTCCAACTTGAACTTGGTTAGTCGAGTGATTCAAGCTAACTTGCTCCTCAAGGTGGTCAATTTCCTTAAGCAGTAAGTTATTTTGTTCCTCGGATTTTGTTAATTTTTTAAACAAGCATTTAATTACTTTCAACATTTCAGACTTTGAATTGAAAGTTACCTCATCGAGTCCTTCAGAAATAGATGTGGATTCGTGGCTTCTCTTAGACTCATTGTCGGACTCTAACTCATACTTGTCTTCAAACTCAAATTCGGGCTCTTCAGTCTTTGCCATAAATACTATATGACTCAAGTACCACTACAACAAAAGTGACTTTCCGCAGCACATCATCAACGGCGTGCAGTTAAAGCGCGTCGTTAATAATAGTTTTTACGGCGCGCCTAATTATGTGTGTTGTGAATAGTATAATATTTATATAAATGACGGCGTACATAAAAAGTACGCTGTTAATAAACTTTTCTACGACGTGCAAAGTGCGCTGTTAAAACTTAATATTAACAACACACGGAGCGCGTTGTTAATAATTATTATACCCAATTAAAATTACTTTTAACAGCGTATTATTCGCAGCTCGCTGCAAATAAACTATTGTAAAATCCTATTTTTTTAAGTAGCCCCGTGTGCGTCTCTTCCCCTTCGTCAAAAAAAAAAATCCCTACCCCCTTTCCTCTCTTCGCCCCATCCCTTTGCCCCTCTGTTCGTGGAACGCCGTCCCTCGCCAGCGACAAAGGAGCTGCCCCTCCCCCTTCGAGCACCATTAGCGGTAGAGGTGGCGTCCCCTCCCTCTCTTCGAGCCCTATCAGCAGAGACGCTCCCCCTCCGAGCACCATCTCCCTCCCTCCCTCTCTTCGAGCACCATCAATGGCAGAGGTGTTGTCCCCTCCCCCTTCGAGCACCATCAGTGTTAGAGGTACCTCCACCCTCTTCGAGCCCTATCAGCAGCCCCTCTTCGAGGCCCATCAGCAAAGACGCCCATCAATGGCAAAGGCCCTCCCTTCAAGCCCTATCTCAGTAAAGGCGCCCCAGCACCATCTGCGAAGAGGAAGGAACGAGGCACGAAAATTTTCCTAGCTTGATAATAATCAGACTACATCTTGGCATTGAGAGAACCCTCAGCCATTTCGGTTTTCCCTTCTTCGAATCAAGACACCATGGCGGTGGAGGACAGCTCGTCGGCGAGAACAGTAAGTGATCCTTATGTTTGCCTTCTTATCTTTGGATCCATTGTGCTAGTACCCGGTTGATCCTTGTGATTGGTGTATTTCTGAACCTTAGCTCAAGGTGGATGAGGAACAGTTATTTGTTGCCGAATCCCACTGGGTCGAGGCTCTAACAACTTGTGACCACCTGTCATCGTTGTGCTACTACCTATCCTAAATTCCTCTTCCAGTTTCTCCTGTCTAGGTTTGCCTCTTCATCAACTTATGAATATCTGAATATCTAATTCAAGTTTCTTTTTTTGACAACAAATTATCATACTATGGTTCCATGTATTTGGAGATCAAGATGAATCAAGGTAGGAGATAAACCCTAACGATTTTAGAGGTTTTGTAAGGCCCTTCCTCGATTCAAATGGTTCACTATGTCTAAACTCCATCACCTTCTCGTTATAACATCTCCGAAACATCATTTAGTTAACTGGTTGTGTTAAAGGAAATTTCAGGTGTCATCATCCTGCTGAAAATTGGTTGTGTTTGAGCTGCAAAGATGTTTTCTGTAGTCGTTTTATCAATAAGCACATGGTGAACCATCACCAAGAAATTGGGCACTGCCTTTCTTTGAGTTTCAGGTTAGATAAATTACCCTCTTAGTCCATGAGCTGATTAACTTCGAGTGAGTGCCTATTTAATGCTTTGTGATTAACAACATCCAGCAACGATCTATCAGTTTGGTGCTTTAACTATGATGCATATCTGGATGTTCAGGTGATCAGGCAACTATGACCTATTTATGAAGTTACCCATCTGCCAAAATTTGGTGAGCGACCTTCAACTATCACTCAGACTTTAAAGGCAAAAATTAGAAACTTGCATCTTTGTTAGCAAGTTGATTTTCTTCCATTGTGTTTTATTATTCCCTAGTGTTTCCTTCAACTATTATGAAAGCTTTAATCCTTCTAAAACCATAAGTTAAGTTACATGCAGTTGTTATCAGATCTGAGCCTTTTTAGTTTGGTAGAAATCTATATGAGCTTTATTAGGTGGCAGTAAAATGCCACGTTCTATATGAGCTTTGATAATTTTTCAAAAGAGTTACTATAATGCGACATTCTAGTTGCTTTGTGTAGGTGGCAGTAAAATGTAGGCCATTGACTGAAGGAGAACAAAAGCAGTGCATGCATATTATTGAAGTTATGGATGATAAGGTGTTAACTATAGTTAATGCGACAATCTATTCTTTGGAAGATTACAACAAGCAAATTGAACAATTGAAACAAGAAATGAATGATGCTTCTCATGGAACTGACAACATACAGAGTGATATTAGTGCCCTTGCTCAAAGATATGCTGAAATTGATCGTGATGAAGAATGTGGGGTATTGCTCTGACTTACATTTGTATACTTTTCAAGAAATTAAAAGTCTTTGGTCATCTTATGATAATGGAGATTATAACTGTTATGTTTGTTGACTTGATGTTAATATCTCAGTCAGTATTTTCTAAATTGAATAGCTTGTGAAGTTGTGTCCTATGAAGTGTCTATAGTTAGCTCCTAGATTTGCAGAATCAGATTGCATTAGTAATGATGTAATGGAATATGGATGTAACTTCACTTGCATTGTTTATTAAGTATAGATTAAAATGTTTAAACATGAAGTTAATTAGAAATTCACCTTTCTTCAGATTGTTATGCTAATCTTCTCTTTTGATTGATAGGTTTGTAAAAGGAAAATATTAATGGCTGGAGGGGCACCTCTTCTGGCTAGGGGATATACATCAACTGGACCTATGGCCCCCTTCTTTATTTTCCCGTGTTGTCATTCCTTTCATGCAAATTGTCTGATTGCTCATGTGACTCGATGCACAAGTCGAACCTGAGTAAGTAAAAATTAGTTGTTTATTTGCATTTAATCTCAATGTTTCAGTGTTTATCTTTCATCTGTGAGAGAATACTCCGCTATTAACTCCTAGAGCTTGTAAAGCTATGTGCTATATATTTTTTAGAGTTTCTTGTTTGAGTTTCTTCTATTTTTTTGTGCAGATTGCAAAGCTACAGGATGACAATAGGGCTTTGGATAGGCTTACTAAATCAAAGGAAGCAACATTATCTTATGCAATGTGTTTTTAGTGATGCAGAACCTTGGGCTTGTTCCTTGAAGACCAATGCTCGATATAGAGTTTGAGACAACAAAGTGATGAGTGGATGTGGTTCTTTCTGGGCTTTTATGCAACTTCTGTAGTATTTTTTTCCTCTATATCGTTGGCGTTGGCTCTTGAAGGCAAAGGCTAACTTCTACTTAGGAAGACTAGATCAAGCATTTGAATTGCTGAAGAAGCTTGAACAAGGGAAAAGTATAGTGGACAAGTACTGTTAAATTTCACTATATTTTTTCATAATTTAACAGGATAATGTTTTTCTCTTCAAATATGTTCTTACAATCTATGACTTTTATTAATAGTCAGTTTGTAATAGCAGAATTTAACAAGATTATGTAATAGCTAGTTTGTTATAGATTTTTTTTATCTTGTTTTGGATCTTCAGACTTTGTTTTGGTATAATGAAAAACTATGACTTTCATTAATTTTGTAATTGATTTTATTTTATTTTCTATGGCGCGCATTGCGCGCTGCAGATACTATTTTCTGCGGCATGCACTGCACGCTACGGATAATATTTTCCACGGCGTGCATTGCGCGCTGCAGATAATCTAGGACTTTCAACATCTTTTAATTGTGCAGCGCGCAATGCACGCTGCGGAAAGTGAATTTGCGTACTGCGAAAAGTCATTTTTGTTGTAGTGTACTTTTGTTCTAGTTTTGATTGGGGCTTAGCTTCCTTGTTTGGTCCTGCATACAAAGCTAACCCTTTCTCGATTTAACTCAAGTTAATCTGCTCATGTAATGTTGATTTATAAAATAGTTCATCTAATTTAATAATAGAAAGATCCTTCGCAACTTTATAGACATCTACAATAGATGCCTATAAGGAGTTTTTCGAGGGAATAAGTTAAGTGTATACCTGATGAAATCATGATTCTCAAGTTGATGGCCGATGATATATAGTCCATTGAGGATGTCCTTAATCCTCATGTGTAGTTGACTTGCCGATTCACCATCTAGCATTTTAATATTTAGTAGTGAATTTAATAAAAGATCATGCTTTATTACCTTTGTATTGTTTATCCCTTCATATAATTTGACTAACTTATCACACAAATCTTTTTCATTGTCGAAGGGGCTAACTCGATTTAATTTTTATTTTGATAATCCAAATTGTAAAGTGTTGAGTGCCTTCAAATTGATTTGTAATTTCTTCTTTATTTCTTTGTTCCATTCCTCCAGGTCATTGATTGGTGATGTGTAGCTGCATCGAATAATGAGCCATTGGTCAATGTCCATTTTTTTAAAAAAAACTTTCATCCTTTTTTCCAATATGGGAAATCACTTCCATCGAATAGAGGAGAGCGTACAGTGGAATATCCCTCGAATTGTGTCATTTGTTTTGTTGGTTGCTACTCAGAATACCGTTCTAGTTCCCTTGTACAAAAATTTGTATAAGCATAGAACTATCCTAGCTACCCATGTGCTCTAATGAAGTTAAATTTAGATTGCAAACGATACTTAACATTATTAATCCAAATTATCATTCAGAAGTTAAACTTGGATTGGAAACAATATTAAATATTTTTACTCCAAGTTTGACTGATGTGATCTTCCTAAGTTAAACCATATTACAGAAGTTAATTAAATATCCATTTCAAAGATTGACTTCCAGGTTAAACATGGCGAGGCACTAGGCCTTCTTGGGTATGGGATCATCCACCACTTCCTAAACAAAGTCTTTCAAAGAAATCGGATATTTAACTTCTTATAGTAAAATATGTTTAACTACAAAGACCTCAATATAAGCACAATATCAAAACATGAAATAAAAAAATAAAATCGATAACAAAACGATAACCTAAAACCGATAGCCTCTTGTGTTTGATTTTTCAAGATCTATACAAAAGGATGAACTAGTTATGATGCGGAAACAAATAACTAGTTATACCTTTTTTTTAGTTTATAGACCTCTTGATCTTCTGTTGTATTCCTCTCCTTCTCTTGGACATCGTGTGGGCAACAATTTACCAAGATGAAATTCACCCAAGCTTCTTCCTTTGCTTCCAAGTTTTGGCCACCAACTAATTTCCAAGGGATACTAGACAAGAGCGCTTCCTTCTCTTTTTCTTCTCCTTCAAGCAACCGACCACCAAGAGAAAACCAAGCTTGATACCATCGGCCTCCAAGAAAGAAAACAAAAGGAGAAGAGAGAAGGAAGAGGGCCGACCACCAAGGGAAAAGGAAGAGGAACAAAAGATGTTATTCTACCAGAAGGCACCCTCTACCTCTCTTTTATAATCCTTGGTGAATGTAAAAAAGGAAAGTTTTAAAACAAAAAATTAAAACTTCTTTTTATTCCTTTACATGGTCGGCCACATCATGTCCAAACAAGGAAAGATTTTAAACAAAAATTAAAATCTCTCTTTTAAAATCCCTTTTGTGGATAGCTATAAAAGGCATGTTTTATAAAATTAAAATCTTCTCTTTTAAATCTTTTTGTGGATATCTATAAAATAAAAGTTTTAAAATAAAACTCCTTTTAAATCATGGTTACAAAAAAGGAAAGTTTTATCAAAAATTAAAATCTTTCTTTTAAACATTATAAATAACTACAAATAAGGAAAGATTTCAAATCTCTCTTTTAAACCTTTGTGGTAAGCTATACAAGGAAAGATTTTAAAAATTTAAAACTTTCTTTTAAAACCATGTGGATAGCATCAAAATTTTATTTTAAATAAAATTTTCCTTTTCTCTTCTTATATGGTCGTCCCCTTGCTTGGGCACCAAGAAAATCTTGGTCGGCACTAGCTTGTGCCTCAAGCTTGGCTTGGCCGGCCCCTTGCTTGGGCTCCAAGCAAGGATGTGGCTGGCCCTTAAGGTTGGTTAAGGATTTATAAATAAGAGGCTACAACAGGGACCGAGAGGAGGAATTAGTTTTGGTCTCCCGATGAGCTTGAGCTTCCCATGTTCGCCCAGAACACCTAACTCAAGTTCATGAATAATAACTCATACCACTAAAGCGTTATTATTGCACTACCGCACCAATCCGATATTACAATAAGGGCTCCTTATTATCATGAGTGCGCTAATCTCTCTGTGTTTAAGATATCGAATGTCCATTAATTAAATGAGTTACTGACAACTCACTTAATTAATATCTAGCTCCAAGAGTAGTACCACTCAACCTTATTGTCATGTTGGACTAAGTCCACCTGTAGGGTTTATATGACAATCCAAGCTCCTCAAGGGGGCATCATCAACCTAGATCACTAGGACACAGTTTCATTCTATAATCAACAACACACCATATAAATAATATCATTTCCTAACTTATCAGGCCTATTGATTTAACAAACTAAATATCACCCATTGATAAATTAAAGAAATAAATATTAAGTATAGGTGCTTGTTATTATATCATGATTAAGAGTATGCACATTCATAATAACAGAGGTCTTGTTCTTTTTTACAGTCAGTATAAAAAGAACAACCTCAAATGGTCCTGCTCAATACAGTCAAAGTGTACTAGTATAATTTTATAGTCAAGATAAACTAATACCAAATTACACTACAACCATTCCAATGGTTTGTCTCATTCCATCTTGGTTGTGAGCAACTGTTTATAATTTATAAGGAACTGATAACATGATCTTCTGTGTGACACCACATACCATGTTATCTTCAATATAAATTAAATGAACAACTACATTTAGCATATAAATGTAGACATTTGACTAATGTGATTCTTATTTCAAAATAAATGTTTATACAAAAAGCTAGACTTTTAGTATACATTTTAACAATTTTTACAACAACAATTGAGAAACAAAAAGAATTTCGAAGACTCTTGTCTTGGGATTATAAGTGAGAGATAAGGAGAAAAGAGAATATAACAAAAATAAGATTAAAACCTTTTTAACAAAAATAAAAGAAAAGATTTTTAAAATGCTCAAAAAATGGTTAAGTTAATTCAGAGCGACCTATTTTGATACCAATTGATGGATCGAGATGAAGCGAGGGAGGGAGGGAGGGGGGGGGGGGGTAAATATCGCTTGTTAAAAAACTTTTCTTTTTGTATTGATTTGTAAAACAAATATCAAAGTAAAATAGTAGAAAATAAGATATCAAAAGAAAGACGGGTGACTTAGGTGGTTACTTGGTTCAGTGTCTATGTCGACTCCTACTCCAAGACTTATGATCCTTGATTGTACCGTTGGCGAATTCACTATAACTCTTCTTTTTGAAATCTTCGGAAAGAAGTAATTCATACAATGTAACTAGAAGATAGTAACACACTACTATCTTATTGAAATTAAAGCAATGCAAGTTAATAAAAATTATAACAAAGAATAGGAAGTGAAGCTCATCGACACTTCTTGATGGAGCAACTTGCTTGTGAAGATGGAACACAGAATAGCAGGAGCATGAATAGAGAACTAATTCAGAATAGATGGCATAGTTACTTCGGCTTGAACCTCAAGAATCCCTTTTTATAAGTCTTGTTCAGTCGACCGAAAAGTCGTTCGGTCGACTAATCCTCTTATCAGTCGACTGAACACCTTACTTTCCTTCTTTGTCGAGATCTAATCTTCGTGCATTGATGAGTATTTATGGTTTGATCGGCTGATCAACTTTATCGTGTTGGTTGCTACTCGGAAAACCTATAGGTTCCACTATACAAAAATTTTGTACAAAGGTCTGAACCTTTTCCTAGCTACCATGTGTTCTTTTAAATTAAATTTCGGATCGCCTGCGGAACTTAACACGTTTGATCCAAAACTTAATCTATTTGTTCTTTTAGGTTTTGACTTGGATCTCCTACGGAACTTAACACGTTCGACCCAAGTCTCCTTAAGTTATTAATTCCATTAAATATTAATTTCCATAAAAGGTTCCCAGTACTGACGTGGCGAGGCACATGGCCTTCTTGGATATGGGAGCAACCACCACCGACTAGACAAAACCTTTAATAGAAAGCTAATATTTAATTTCCTAAAATAACTTTAGGTTAACCAAAGAGAACAATCAAATCACAAGGAAAAGAAAAAACAAAAGAACACAACTTCGAAAAAACATATTCGAAATTCTAGAACGTAAGCCTCTTGTATTTGGTATTATTTCCATAAATAACTAGCATGATGCGGAAATAGAAATTACTAGTTATACCTTGTAGAAAAACCTCTTGATCTTCTACCGTATTCCTCTTCTAACCTCGGACGTTGTGTGGGCAACTATCTACCGAGATGAGAAACCACCAACCACCTTCTTCTCCTCCAAGCAAGGTTCGGCCACAAATGAAGAACTTTACCAAAGAAGAAAATCAAAATACTAACCAAGCTCCAAGAGATGCTAGCTTTCTCTCCTTCTTCTTCTTCTTCTCCAAGTAGTATCCGGCCACCACAAGAACTCCAAGAGAGATGAAGTATTCGGCCACCACAAGAGGAAGAGAGGGAGAAGGTAATGGCCGGCCACAACACCAAGGAAAAAGGGAGAGAAAACAATAGAGGTTGTGTCTCATGAAGGCACCCCTACCCCTTCTTTTATATTCCTTGGCCTAGGCAAATTAGGAAATTTATTTACAATAAAATTTCCTTAATTTCCTTGTCATGATTTATTTGAGAAAAATAAAATAAAATTTCCCAAATAAACTCTAATGGCCGGCCACATCAAGAGGAAGCAAATTGGACAAGTTTCAATCAACAATTAAAACTTTCCTTATTTGTTTTCGGAAATTTTAAAAAATAAAATTTCTCTTTAAAAATCTCTTCATGGTTAATAAAAGGAAATATCTATAATTTTAATTTTATTAACATGTGAATAATTTTAAAGAGAAAATAAAAAATCTCTCCAATCTACAAATAAGGAAAGAGATCTAATCTCTTTCTTTAATCTTTTGTAAATCTTTTACAAGAGAGATATTTTAATTTTAATTCTCTTTAAATTATATCTACCACATAATAAAAATTAAAATTAAATTTATTTTTTAATTTATTTTGGCCGGCCCTACTAGCTTGGGTTCAAGCTAGGGCCGGCCACCCAATTTTATACCTAGGCCGGCCCTAGCTTGTTCCCAAGCTAGCTTGGCCGGCCCCTATTGGGTGAGTTTAGAAGGTGGGTATAGGTGGGTATAGAACTCTATAAATAAGAGGCTACGATAGGGACCGAGAGGAGGAATTGGTTTTGGTCTCCCGATAAAATTAAGCATCCCGTGTTCGCCCCGAACACACAACTTAATTTTACCAATGATAATTCATTCCACTAGAGAACTATCATTGAACTACCGCACCAATCCCAAATTACATTTTTGGGCTCCTTCTTATTATGAGTGTGTTAGTCTCCCTGTATTTAAGATATTGAATGTCCACTGATTAAGTGAGTTACTGACAACTCATTTAATTAATGTCTAAGTCCAAGAGTAGTACCACTCAACCTTATCGTCATGTCAGACTAAGTCCACCTGCAGGGTTTAACATGACAATCCTTATGAGCTCCTCTTGGGGACATTATCAACCTAGTATCTCTAGGACACAGTTTTCTTCTATAATCAACAACACACACTATAAGTGATACCATTTCCCAACTTATCGGGTTTATTGATTCATCGAACTAAATCTCACCCATTGATAAATTAAAGAAATAAATATCAAACATATGTGCTTGTTATTATATTAGGATTAAGAGCACACACTTCCATAATAACTGAGGTCTTTGTTCCTTTATAAAGTCAGTATAAAAGAAACGACCTCAAATGGTCCTACTCAATACACTCTGAGTGTACTAGTGTAATTATATAGTCAAGATAAACTAATACCTAATTACACTACGACCTTCTAATGGTTTGTTCCTTTCCATTCTGGTCGTGAGCTACTGTTTATAATTTATAAGGTACTGATAACATCATCTTCTGTCTGTGACACCACATACTATGTTATCTACAATATAAATTAAATGAACAACTACAAACAAATGTAGATAATTAGACCAAATGTGATTCTTTATTCATAATGAATGTTTACAAAGCTTAGGCTTTCAGTATACACTCCAACAATCTCCCACTTATACTAATGACTAAGTTGCCATATCTTCTACCATACATCTGATTCCCATTCCCTCCACATGCCGATCGAAAGCTTTTGCCGGAAGGGCCTTAGTGAAAGGATCTGCCAGGTTATCCGCTGATGCAATCTTGGCGATGACAACTTCTCCTCGCTTCACGATATCTCGTATCAGGTGGTACTTGCGCTCTATATGTTTACTTGCCTTATGGGCTCGTGGTTCCTTCGAGTTTGCAACTGCACCGCTATTATCACAATAAATTGTGATGATTTTGGGCAAACCAGGAATCACATCTAAGTCCATTAGAAAGTTCCTGAGCCATACTGCTTCTTTAGCTGCCTCAGAGGCTGCTACATACTCAGCTTCCATGGTTGAGTCTGAAACGCATTTCTGCTTAACACTCCTCCATGAAATGGCTCCACCTCCTAAAGTAAACACATAGCCTGATGTAGACTTACTGTTATCCCTATCTGATTGAATCTGTGTAACCCACAGGGAGCAGATCGTCTGCTTGGTAAACTAGCATATAATCTCTAGTCCTTCTCAGGTACTTTAATATATGCTTTACCGCAGTCCAATGTCCTTGTCCAGGGTTACTCTGATATCTGCTGACCATGCCCACGACAAAACAGATATCAGGTCTCGTACATAGCATTGCATACATTAGGCTTCCTACAGCCGAAGCATAAGGAACTGCTTTCATGTCCTCTATCTCTTTAGACGTCTTTGGAGACATCTCTTTAGATAGAGCTACTCCATGTCTAAAAGGTAAGAAACCTTTCTTGGAATCATGCATGCTAAAACGAGCAAGGATTGTATCTATATATGAAGCTTGGGACAGACACAACATTCTTTTCTTGCGATCCCTTATCACTTTGATCCCTAGAATGTGTGCACACTCTCCTAAGTCCTTCATATCAAATTGTTTGGACAACCATACCCTTACGTCTGATAATACCTTGACATTGTTGCCAATTAACAAAATATCATCTACGTATAGTACAAGAAATACCACCACGTTTCCGTTACACTTCTTGTATACACAAGACTCATCCGGACACTGAATAAATCCGTACGACTGGATTACTTCATTAAACCGAATGTTCCAAGACCTTGAAGCTTGCTTCAGTCCATAAATGGACCGATTGAGCTTGCAGACTAGATGCTCTTTGCCTTTTTCAATGAACCCTTCTGGTTGCTTCATATGAATGTTCTCTTCAAGACTTCCATTAAGGAATGCCGTCTTGACATCCATTTGCCAAATCTCATAATCCATATGAGCAGCAATGGATAAGAGTATCCGGATAGACTTAAGCATGGCTACCGGTGAAAAGGTCTCCTCATAATCGATTCCCTCTTTCTGAGTGTACCCTTTCGCAACAAGCCTAGCTTTGAAGGTCTCTACCTTCCCATCTGTCCCTCTTTTCCTTTTGTAGATCCACTTGTATCCAACGGCTTTTACACCATCAGGTGGTTCTACAAGCTCCCAGACTTTATTAGAGTACATAGACTCTATTTCAGAATTCATTGCCTTTTGCCAAGATGCTGCATCTATATCTTGGAGTGCTTCTTCGTATGTTCGTGGATCAGGTTCATGTTTACCCGGGACCAAGTCTGAAGACTCTCCCAAAAACATGAATCTTTCAGGCTGCCTTACAACCCTCCCACTACGACGAGGCACTGTCTGTGGTTGTGTATCACGTGTTGCAGTCTCTTGTGGTACTTCATCTTGTACTGTTGGTACTGAAGTAGACATGTCCTCTCTAAGTTCTTCTAAAACAACTTTGCTACTGGGCTTGTGATCCATTATATAGTCTTCTTCTAAAAACTGGGCATTGGTGCTAACAATGACCTTCTGGTCTTTAGGACTATAAAATAAACCACCTTTCGTTCCTTTGGGATATCCTACAAACACGTGAACTTCTGTACGGGATTCTAACTTATCAGCATCTGGTTTCAGCACATGTGCTGGACTACCCCAAATCCGAATATGTCTTAGACTGGGTTTTCGCCCATTCCACAATTCTATAGGAGTAGAAGAAACTAATTTAGAAGGTACTAAGTTCAGAACGTATACTGCTGTTTCCAGAGCATATCCCCAAAATGAATTTGGTAATTCTGAATAACTCATCATCGATCTAACCATCTCCATAAGAGTCCTATTCCTTCGTTCTGCTACACCATTCTGTTGGGGTGTACCAGGTGCAGACAATTGGGATTGAATCCCGGCCTCTGATAAGTAATTCCTAAACTCTCCTAAGAGGTATTCGCCACCACGATCAGACCGTAGTGTCTTGATACTTTTACCTAGTCGTTTCTCCACATCAGCCTTGTATTCTTTGAACTTATCAAAGCACTCGGACTTGCGGCGCATTAGGTAAATGTATCCGTATCTTGAATAATCGTCTATAAAAGAGACAAAGTATTCAAAACCTCCTCTTGCCTGGACAGACATAGGACCACACAAATCAGAGTGAACCAATTCTAATACTTCTTTGGCTCTATACCCCTTGGCCTTGAACGGCCTTTTGGTCATTTTACCTTCTAAGCAGGATTCACAAGTTGGAAAATTTTCCAACTCTAATGAACTCAAAAGTCCATCGGCTATAAGCCTCTGAATCCTACTTAAGTTAATATGACCAAGCCTTAGATGCCAAAGATATGCTTGGTTCATTTGCGAAGGTTCTTTTCTCTTATTAGAATTAGAAGATGAGTTATAAATTTCCATGTTTTGCTTTGTGGAAGAAATTGGATTTAAAGTATACAAATTGCCAACTAATGCACCAGAACAGATAATCACTTTATTTCTTTTAATAACTACATCGTTACTGAAAGAAACTGAATATCCATCTAAAAATAGTTTAGAAACCGAAATTAAATTCTTTCTAAAACTGGGTACATAAAGACAATTTCTTAAAATCAAATTTTTATTTCTACTAAAAGATAAGTAGACGTCTCCCACTGCAACAGCTGCCACCTTAGTAGCATTGCCCATGTAGACGGTAATTTCTCTTTCAGATAGTCGTCGGGTTTCCTGGAACCCCTGCAAGGAATTGCAGACATGATCAGTGGCTCCCGTATCTACACACCAGGTGCTGGTAGATAACACCGCTAAACATGTTTCAACAACTAGAGCATGAGATATACCTTTGTTTTGGTTCCTACGAGGACAGTCCGCCTTCCAATGTCCTGCCTGCTTGTAGATGAAGCACTTGCCCTTCGGCTTCTTCACTCCAGCTTTAAATCCCGTACTCTGAGATTTATTCACTTTCTTTGCTGAGCCAGCTTGTTTCTTCTTCTTCTTTCCTCTCGGTTTAGAAGTAGAACCATTTTCAGCAAAGTGAATTTGAGAATTATGACGAAATAATCCTTCTGCTGCTTGAAGTTCTGTCAGTAGTTCCCCTAATGAATAAATCCTCTTATTCATATTATAATTCAGGCGAAATTGCTCAAAACTTCTAGGTAGCGTTTGGAGGATCATATCGATCTGGGTTTCCCCATCAATTTCTCCTCCAAGGATCTGTATCTCGTTCAGATAAGCCATCATCTTTAGGATATGATCCCTTACAGGAGTACCCTCTTGCATGGTGGCTGTCATTATCTTTCTCATAGCTTCTTGTCTAGAAGCCCTATCCTGATGACCAAAGAGTTCCTTGAGATTGTTCATAATATCATAAGCTGTTGGTAAATCTTTATGCTGATGTTGCAATACATTTGACATTGAAGCTAAAATGTAACACCGCGCCATCTCATCTGCCTTTACCCATCTCTTATGATATTCAATCTCCTCTTGGGTAGATTCACCAGTGGGTGCATCAGGACAAGGTTCAATAAGACAAATTTATAGCTTTCAGCAGTCAGAACAATATCCAGGTTTCTTTTCCAATCTATGTAATTTGGTCCAGTAAGTCTATTTTGTTGAAGTATGATCGACAGTGGGTTGAAAGTCATCCTAAGAATCACAAATAACTTTTGGTCAGAACTCTAAATTTAGAATAATATTGATTCCTCAAACAATACTATTTTAAATTAACCAACACCTCATAACACCGTGAATTTTGTATGCAACGTTAGTGTGGACGTATACAAATTCAACATTTGTAAAAGGAGGGTTTTAACCCATTAATTTTATTATCTTGTCAACCTCACTTTTTGACAAATAAAAATAATAGTTGGTTTCATTTGGTCACACAAATAATAGCAGTGACTCCGTTGGGGAGGATACTATTAGATGTGTCTAAGTGTATACCATTACTTGACACTAAGTCCATTAATAAGATTATGCCCCTTCCGTTGGGGAAGATCACACGCTCTTAATTAACTTCCTATAGTCATCCAAAAATAGAAGTCTGTTCTAGTGATCCGCAAACAAGCTCATCCATTATGGAGGAAGGCACTCAGAGCCAACGCGCAAGCTTGTTTGCATCACTTACAAACCAGTAATGGAGACCATGGGATTTATTTAAAAATCCCTCTCCCACTTAGTTATTTATAAATGAGGAATTTTAACTATGCTAGCCTACTTAAACTTGTAAACTAACATGCACACACAACACAATATAAAAGCAATAGATAGAAAATTTAATTTTCAACTATTATGGCTTTTATCTCTAATTGTCCTCCGTGTGTTGTCATCCCAAGCTGCTGCCATATTTGGCCACCGCCACCGGGTCTAGCTGTCGCATCCATCTTGCTCCTAGTTCCGCTGCGCCTCTGGTCCTTAGAAGGTTCCACGCTTTGCAAGATTCGATCCACGACATAAATAGAATTTTACATTTTTGATCCTATATTCCATAAAAGGAATGTACATGTATCTAGATCAAAAATAAAATCCTAATAAAACTAAATACAGCTCCTGCTGTATTTTAATACAATCATGCACACACATTAAATGCCCTTGACATGTCCAAGGGTCCAATCACACACATAATAACTAAAAGCCATAATAGTTGGATCCTACATCCACAAAGTTAGCACATCCTACTATTATCCCGCCTAAATTATGTATGACATGTGCATAATTAAACTAAATACCAATACAGAGGCAAAACCCCTAGAGCGATACCTTGTTGGTTGCTACTCGGAAAACCTATAGGTTCCACTGCATAAAAATTTTGTACAAAGGTCTGAACCTTTTCCTAGCTACCATGTGTTCTTTTAAATTAAATTTTGGATCGCTGCGGAACTTAACACGTTTGATCCAAAACTTAATCTATTTGTTCTTTTAGGTTTTGACTTGGATCTCCTGCGGAACTTAACACGTTCGACCCAAGTCTCCTTAAGTTATTAATTCCATTAAATATTAATTTCCATAAAAGGTTCCCAGTACTGACGTGGCGAGGCACATGGCCTTCTTGGATATGGGAGCAACCACCACCGACTAGACAAAACCTTTAATAGAAAGCTAATATTTAATTTCCTAAAATAACTTTAGGTTAACCAAAGAGAACAATCAAATCACAAGGAAAAGAAAAAACAAAAGAACACAACTTCGAAAAAACATATTCGAAAATCTAGAATGTAAGCCTCTTGTATTTGGTATTATTTCCATAAATAACTAGCATGATGCGGAAATAGAAATTACTAGTTATACCTTGTAGAAAAACCTCTTGATCTTCTACCGTATTCCTCTTCTAACCTCGGACGTTGTGTGGGCAACGATCTACCGAGATGAGAAACCACCAACCACCTTCTTCTCCTCCAAGCAAGGTTCGGCCACAAAGGAAGAACTTTACCAAAGAAGAAAATCAAAATACTAACCAAGCTCCAAGAGATGCTAGCTTTCTCTCCTTCTTCTTCTTCTTCTCCAAGTAGTATCCGGCACCACAAGAACTCCAAGAGAGATGAAGTTCGGGCACCACAAGAGGAAGAGAGGGAGAGGGTAATGGCCGGCCACAACACCAAGGAAAAAGGGAGAGAAAACAATAGAGGTTGTGTCTCATGAAGGCACCCCTACCCCTTCTTTTATATTCCTTGGCCTAGGCAAATTAGGAAATTTATTTACAATAAAATTTCCTTAATTTCCTTGTCATGATTTATTTGAGAAAAATAAAATAAAATTTCCCAAATAAACTCTAATGGCCGGCCACATCAAGAGGAAGCAAATTGGACAAGTTTCAATCAACAATTAAAACTTTCCTTATTTGTTTCCAGAAATTTTAAAAAATAAAATTTCTCTTTAAAAATCTCTTCATGGTTAATAAAAGGAAATATCTATAATTTTAATTTTATTAACATGTGAATAATTTTAAAGAGAAAATAAAAATCTCTCCAATCTACAAATAAGGAAAGAGATCTAATCTCTTTCTTTAATCTTTTGTAAATCTTTTACAAGAGAGATATTTTAATTTTAATTCTCTTTAAATTATATCTACCGCATAATAAAAATTAAAATTAAAATTCTTTTTAATTTATTTTGGCCGGCCCTACTAGCTTGGGTTCAAGCTAGGGCCGGCCACCCAATTTTATACCTAGGCCGGCCCTAGCTTGTTCCCAAGCTAGCTTGGCCGGCCCCTATTGGGTGGGTTTAGAAGGTGGGTATAGGTGGGTATAGAACTCTATAAATAAGAGGCTACGATAGGGACCGAGAGGAGGAATTGGTTTTGGTCTCCCGATAAAATTAAGCATCCCGTGTTCGCCCCGAACACACAACTTAATTTTACCAATGATAATTCATTCCACTAGAGAACTATCATTGAACTACCGCACCAATCCCAAATTACATTTTTGGGCTCCTTCTTATTATGAGTGTGTTAGTCTCCCTGTGTTTAAGATATCGAATGTCCACTGATTAAGTGAGTTACTGACAACTCATTTAATTAATGTCTAAGTCCAAGAGTAGTACCACTCAACCTTATCGTCATGTCGGACTAAGTCCACCTGCAGGGTTTAACATGACAATCCTTATGAGCTCCTCTTGGGGACATTATCAACCTAGTATCTCTAGGACACAGTTTCCTTCTATAATCAACAACACACACTATAAGTGATACCATTTCCCAACTTATCGGGTTTATTGATTCATCGAACTAAATCTCACCCATTGATAAATTAAAGAAATAAATATCAAACATATGTTTGTTATTATATTAGGATTAAGAGCACACACTTCCATAATAACTGAGGTCTTTGTTCCTTTATAAAGTCAGTATAAAAGAAACGACCTCAAATGGTCCTACTCAATACACTCTGAGTGTACTAGTGTAATTATATAGTCAAGATAAACTAATACCTAATTACACTACGACCTTCTAATGGTTTGTTCCTTTCCATTCTGGTCGTGAGCTACTGTTTATAATTTATAAGGTACTGATAACATCATCTTCTGTCTGTGACACCACATACTATGTTATCTACAATATAAATTAAATGAACAACTACAAACAAATGTAGATAATTAGACCAAATGTGATTCTTTATTCATAATGAATGTTTACAAAGCTTAGGCTTTCAGTATACACTCCAACATATCGGTCCACCGATCCCTTGAATTTCCATTCCAGCAAAGATTCAATATGATCTTCTATCATTTCAATTTTAGGTTTGGTCGACCGATCCTCAGTTTTAGTCGATCAATCATGTTATGATACCATGTTTACGATTCTGATCTATTTCTCCATTTTTTCTTGTTTAGTCGACCGAACCTTCATTCAATCGACTAATAAAATGCCCTGATCAGTCGACTGAATCTCTTGTTTAGTCAACTAAACCCTTGTTCAAATGAAAATATCTGAGTTGTGGACGTATGACCACTGACAAAGCCTGATTTCGAGTTCTGAGTCAAAAGTTATAACACTTTGAAGTTTAAGGGGTCATATAATCCAACAACACAGTGTTAGATAATAGATATTAAATATGCATGAGTACAATAGTTAGGACTATCTTGATATCAACTTAGAAACCTTTGTTGGCTTCTTCAGTTGAATCAGCGACCTTGGGTTTGACCCTTACTAGGACACGACCTCCCTATCGCTCTACTCAATTGCTTACCTTAACCTACCTGTCAAACATTAGGTCCTACTGACTTGTTTGGACTTTACTACCTAGCTGTGACTAGGGCTTTCCTGGTTGAGTAAATATCCTGTACAATTAGTCAAATCATCATATCACAACAAGACTTAACTTTAACCCTTAACAACATCAAAACTCAAGTTTGATTCTAGTGCACCCTGCATTGCACCAACACTTAGAGGTATGTATACTAGAAAATCTTACTTCTACATTTGAATTACATGAATCTTGATGTGCAGATACAAGAAAAGAAAGGGAACCAAGTCAGAATTTAGCACTGTAATCCAAGCAAATCAGACCATATTCAGCATCATCAGCGGACGAAGATGAGCAAGCATATATGGTAAGAAAGAAAAATAATTTTTTTAAGACTAATCAACTTAATAAGACACAGGCCAAGAAATTCCTCCCTAAAAAAAAGTGAGATGTTACAACTGTCAAGAAGAAGGGTATATAAAAGATAAATGTTTGAAGCTGAAGAAAAGTGAAAAAGGGCCAAGAAGGACAAAGCATGAGAATCTTAAGGCGACGTGGGATGAATCGTCATCATTCGATTATGAAATTGAGGCCCATGCAGGAATCGTACTTACAACCAACTACCAAGAGGAAAGCATCGATGAAGGAAAAACTACTTTAGAGGAAAGCAGCATCGAAGAGGAACCATCAAACTTCAAATCTGACACGGTAAGTGAGGTATGTCTTCTACCTCCTCACCAATTATACAAAGATTTTAAGTTAATGTATAAATCCTTATATAAACGTAAAACTAAAAATATCAAATTTAAAAAGGAGAATTTAGAATTTAGAGTCACCTTAGCAAAATCATGCTTATTAGAATATTTTGATAAAATAAAGGTTGAAAATGAAAAATTAAAAACTCAAATAGAAAAAATGAAAAGGGATCATACATGTTCGAATGTTTCATATGTTTCAAATAATATAGGACTAAACTGGTATTTTATATTTCACAAGGGTCAAATTAAAAAAGTGACTCCAAAATTTATTTTGTTAATCCAGTTGATAAAAACTTATATTGGGAGCCCAAATCATGTTTAGTTTGATTTAATAAATTTTCATGCATGCTAAAACAAAATAATTGGTTTACTTTTGTTATTAATTAGGAAAATTAATTATTTCATATACCTACAGTTTATATTTCTATTCAAATATTTTTCTTTGATAATTAAATTCATTTTCTGTTAGTTTAAATTTTTTTTGAGATTTTTTTGAAATTATTTGATTTTTTATGAAATTTTAATCAAACAATGTAATTTAAATTTTAAAATTTTTTTAGAGATTAATTGTGATATTTTTATTTTTATGAAGATTATCGTTATATTTTGAATGTTGAAAAAGTTAGCAATATTTTTAAATTTAAAATATATTTTTGATGGACTTAAATTTAAAAATTATTAGTTTTGGTTAAAATATTTATTCTTGTCAAAATAAAAATATACTTTTTGTATAAATTTTTTCTCTTGTCTAATTTTTTCTAATCAACCAAAATAAAATTTTCCAGTATTTTTCAAAACTTAAAACTAATTTTCAAATTATTTTTGACAAAACTGGTATTTTAATCCTTAAAATTTGAATATTCGAAAAATAAATCTCTGAAAAATATTCCAACTTGTTTACTGATTCATTCACCCTTAGAATATTTTTTTTCAAATATTTTTAATTACCCCTAATTTTTCTTTGTTGTGATCAAAGGGGGAGAGAGGATAAGTTAAGGGGAGGTAATTGCATAAATTTTATAAAATTATGCTTGCACTTATTTTAAATTTGTTGCTTGTAATAAATGTCTTCTTCTCTTCCTCCAAGCTGCGGCCACCAAAGGGATCTTGACAAGAGAGTCTCCTTTCTCTTATTCTTCTCCTCCTAGTAACCGGCCACCAAAGCTCGTTGTAGTCTTGATGCCACCGGCCACAATGTGGAAAACAAAGGGAGAAGAGAGAAAGGAAGAGGGTCGACCACCAAAGGAAAAGAGAGAGGAACAATAGAATAGAGGTTGTGTTACATGAAGGCACTCTTTACCTCTCTTTTATATTACTTGGTGAATCTAAAAAAGGAAAGTTTTATAACAAAAATAAAATTTCCTTTCCTATACATGATATGGCCGCCACCTCATGTAAAACAAACAAGGAAAGATTTTAAACAAAAATTAAAATCTCCCTTAAAATTATCCCTTTTGTGGTTCGTTATAAAAGGAAAGTTTTTATAAATTAAAATCTCTCTTTTAAACTCTTTTATTGATATCTATAAAAGATAAGATTTAAAACTCCTTTTATATCATGGTTACAAAAAAAGAGAGTTTTCTTAAAAATTAAAATCTTTCTTTTAACATTATAAACATCTACAAATAACGAAAGATATCTAATCTCTCTTTTAATCCTTTGTAGAAAATCTATAAAAGGAAAGATTTAAAATTTAAAACTCTATTTTAAAACCATGTGGATAAAAAACATAAAAGGTAAGATTTTATCAAAATTCTATTTTTAATAAAATTCCCTTTCCTTTCCTTACTAGGTCGGCCACTTGCTTGGGCACCAAGCAAGGCTTGGTCGGCCATAGCTTGAGCTCCAAGCTTGGCTTGGTCGACCCCTTGCTTGGGCTCCAAGCAAGGATAGGGGCCGACCTCTAGCATGGGCTAAGAGGCTAGGCTTTGAGTGGATATAAGACTATATATAAAAGGCTACAATAGGGACCGAGTGGAGGAATTGGTTTTGGTCTCCCGATGAGCTTGAGCTTCCCGTGTTCGCCCCGAACACCCAACTCAAGTTCATCAATAATAACTCATACCACTAAAGAGCTACTATTGAACTACCGCACCAATCTCAAATTACATTATGGGCTCCTTCTTATTATGAGTGTGTTAATCTCCCTGTGTTTAAGATATCGAATGTCCACTAATTAAATAAGTTACTGACAACTCACTTAATTAATATCTAGCTCCAAGAGTAGTACCACTCAACCTTATTGTCATGTCAGACTAAGACCACCTACAAGGTTTACATGACAATCCTTATGAGCTCCTCAAGGGGACATCATCAACCTAGATTACTAGGACACAGTTTCATTCTATAATCAACAACACACCATATAAATAATATCATTTCCCAACTTATTGGGCTTATTGATTTATCGAACTAAATCGCACCCTTTGATAAATTAAAGAAATAAATATTAAGTATACGTGTCACGCCCCGGAGGAGTCCCTGTCCGAGAAAATTTCGGCATCATCTCCCCTGTACGGCAGACAATCTGAAACTTTTCTACATCCTCATATACCTCAGCCACATGAGGCTGGAATAATAACATGTAAATAAAACATCACCATGCAGTTTATATAAATATAAGCAAACCAAAGCAGTAATACCATGACTCAAAATCAACCCTACTCAACTACACTCGTAAAGCTCAAATCCGATGAACTCACCTCTTCTGCCGTCCAGGCAGGCATGTGGTAGAATAAATCCAAATCATACCAAAAATCCATAAAACGATAAGAATCCATACAATATCCATAAGTAAAACAATACAAGAAAAAAAAAACAAAGTCTGATAGAGAAACTAAGAATAAATAACAACTCAAGACTAGCAAAGGACTAACACTACGTGCAGATGGGGACTAGCGACTGGAACTGATCCGGACAGCCTCAACCTGAAAATATAACAACAATGGAGGCGGGGTGAGTCCAACACTCAGCAGGTACAACTGATATGCAAAATAAAATAAATAACATACAACACTAATCATGCGTACAGTCTCCTGAATACGAGAAGGATAAATGCAACTGGAACAAAAATAGGAGAAAACTGTACTAACTAGGATCAAGGTATAAAGGTAACTGGGTCATCAGACTGAGAGTGTCATAATCCTGTATACATGTCAATCATATGCATCCAAATAAATGCAGCAAATAAATGCAGCAAACACAAACAATAAATGCATCATGCATATGATGTCAATGACATGGTCACCCCTGACGCCAGTCAGCTATCTCACACACAATGGTGAGTCCGAGTGGGTAGGGCTGTGACAACCGTGCACTCTGACATCACTACCCCTGATGAGTGACCGAGTGGACGGGATGCTGTCGGAGTACACACATACTCCTACCTCGAAATAATAAATGGGGGAGCGCAATGCTCTCATCTCCCGGTACACGATGACGGGGAGGACTCTCTGCCGGCTACTACGCTGAGTCACACTACCCATGAGCGAATCAACGGAGCCAAACAAAGTCCAACTTCCTGCCGGCTACTACGTGGATGAATAAAACAACGGAGCCAAACAGAGCATAACCGTCTGCCGGCTACCACGCTGAGTCACCAGACCAACGGAGCCAAACAGCAGAACTGCCACACACCTGTCTGATATACCACTAACCCATGAGTGGTGGTGTGTACAGATACATGTAACTGGCGATGCGCTCTCAATAATGGAGCAGACAGTCGCACAGCATGCAATCATGCAAGATGATGCATGACACTAAACATGGCAATATCATGAATAGCATAGCAAGATCCATACATAAATAAAAGGTGTACCACAAGTCAATGTATCAGATGGAAGGTACATAAACAGATAGGGTATCAAATAAACCCTAGTTCCTGAATATAATGTATCATATGGTTGGGTCACTACCTAAAGCATGTATGGTCAGATAAATAATAACATGCAGTGCATAATAAGTAAACAAGCAACATGTAACAGATCATGTAGTGACCAACCGAAACAAATGGAAAACACAATCATGCTATATGTTAAACACATTATTATGCATATCAAAAGACATAAGTCAAAGTACCTGCCTCCAATAGGATAGTCCAATCTGGTCCAAATTACGACGTCGAGATGCTCGTCTCGCGTCAAAGTCCTGTAATACCAATATACATACTTTTACTTAACTAAATTCTTATAATTAGTTAAACAAACTCTCCAACCCTAAATTAGAGCGAAAACCCTAATCAACACATAAACCTAAATCCATCTACACATGAACAACTATCTAACATAATTGAATCAACCCATGATCCATAGCATGTATAAAATGCTTAACTCCTTACCTTATTCCTCAGCCTTGTTGGTTTCTGGAACAAGGGGTGCTGCTGGAAACCCTCCACTCCGGTGATCAAAAACCTAACAAAATGTATAGAATCAGATCCCAAATTCATGCTAGTAACTTACCCTTGACCGGAGATGGAAGAAACCCACTGTGTAGGGGTGAACCAGGGTATCGACAACGACGTTGGGTCGAATCTGATGGCCCACGACAGTGCTAGGGCAGAGGCGACTGTGCTGCTCCTGTCCGATGAGGGTAGCGGCTTCGGCAGGACTCAATGGCGGCCAACGGATTGTGCGCGGCGGCGAAGAGTGGCTGTGAGGCGACCAAGGCTCGGCGGTAGGCCAACGCTAGGGCACAGAGGCACATATGAGGCAGGACAGGGAGGAGCGGCACTGCTCCGGGCGACGCCAACCGCTTGCAAGGGCACCGGCTGCCGGCGTTGAAACTCCTGTGGCCAAGGATCGGCGTCGGAGTTGCGTCGGCCAGATGAGAAGGAGAGGGGAAATCGGTTCGGCGAGGAAGAAGATGAGAAGAGGAAGTGGTCGAGGGGTTTTTGTCGCGAGGGGGAGGAAGATCCGCCGCAGGTGACAGCGGTTAGGGCAAGCCATCGGCGCGCGGGGAAAGAAGGGAGCGGCTCGGGTGCGCGAGGGAGAGAAGCGGAGGAATTAAGGAAACGAGAAAATAAAATAAAAAAGAAAAAGGAATTTAAGAAATAAACATTTCCTCGCTTAAATGGGTAGCCCAAATAGGCTTTTCCCGGGCCCTATTTTTATCCACGTTAACTCATCCATATGAGCTCCGAAAAATTTCCAAAAATTCCTGAAAATTCCCTAATTAATATTCGCCTATTTTCGGTATTTTACATTCTCTCCCACTAATAAAAATTTGGTCCCTAAATTTTGTTATCTACCATCAGCAAATACTAACACAAATATAAAGTATAAATGCTGAACAGTAAATTATATCACATCCCTCAAGTGAAAAGATGGGGGTATCGAGCTCGGATCGTATCCTCGAGCTCCCAAGTAGCCTCCTCATCCGAATGATGCTACCATCCGACTTTAACCAGCCGGATAGTCTTGTTCCGTAACTGACGCTCTTTTCGGTCCAAAATCCGTACCGGAACCTCCTCATAAGTAATGTCAGGCTGAACTGGAACTAGAATATCTGTCAGCACATGCGTCGGGTCAGGTACGTATCTCCACAACATAGATACATGGAATTGTTAGGTTTTTCGGGCCGCGAAAACCGCTTTTTCACGTCGCGGAAACCCCGAAAGCCCCAAAGCCGTAGATCCGTGCAAGGAAAACCGAACGAAAATTACGAGTACGAGTTTCAAAACTTTAGATCTACTCCTAGATCTATGTGTTGAGAGTTATTACCTTTGAAGCGTGCCCTCGCAAAATTCCCGCTCGTCTAAGGTACGTGTCGGATCTCCAAAGTATCAAGGTAGATACTTCTCTAGTGATATCCACACGAACAAGGAGTTCTCTCTAGCACTCAAGGATGGATAAGAGAGCCCCAAGTGTGCTAGCACTTTCTAGAGCTCTCGGATGGGATTGGAAAGGAAGAAAAAGAGAGAGTACAAAAGAAACTCATACACTCAAGAAGTAGTATCCCTCCTTTGTGACCTTCACTCTTCCTTTGCTCTTGGAATTCACTCAACCACCTTTTCCTCCCTTGGAAGCTCACGACAACAGCATGAAGGAGAGGAGGAAGAAGCTAGCAAGAAGATGAATGAAGTGAATGCACCATAATGCCACACAACCAAAAACCTCCACAATAATGTGTGGCCAGCCACATCTTGTAACCTCCCCATTAATGTGGCCGACCACATTAAAACCAAGGGGAAGGTGTAACCCCCATGAAGTGGCATGTCTCATGAGGTGGAGGTGATGTGGCAATGATGAGTCATCCCTATGATGTGACATTACATCAAGTCAAACTTGATGTTTCAACTTCTACTTGGTCAAGTCAAACTTGACCAATTGTCTTCCTTGTTGAGTTAAATTCAACCTTTGATTCAAGTCAATTTTAATTTATGAATCTCAATTCATTAATATAAATTGACTCAATGAATCAAATCTAAATTAGACTCATTCAACAATTGAATCTAATTGAGTCTAACTCGATAAGTATAATTTGAATCCAATTGGTTCATCATATGAACCTAATCCAATTGGTTCATCCTATGAACCTAATCTCCATCCACTTGTTCTTTGTGTGTGACCCAATAGGTTCTTGTAATGTTGGCAATGTTTCTAAACTCCTTTAGAAACATAAGCAATGAGCGGCATCTAGCAATACATCATTACTACCCAAGTTACAAGAATGTTGAGATCCAACATCACCTTGTGACTATTAATTGTGACTCCTCACAATATATGACAAGTGTCCTTCTATCCTAGACATCTAGATTGATCAATGTGAGGCATAGACCGTGTCATCCTCTGACCAATCTAAATCTTGAACTCCAAGTAGACTCACTCAATCAAATAAGCTCAATATCTCATATTGACTCATTTGGGTATGGCCATACACTTCGTGGTCTTACTCTATCAAGAATATCGATGTCACTCCCGTCATATAGGAGGGATAGATCTCATCTACATCACTCACATCCCTCTGCATAATTCATTACATACCCAGTAATCGCCTTTATAGTCCACCCAGTTACGGGTGACGTTTGACGAAACCAAAGTACATAACTCCTTATGTAGGGATCCATGGTGACTTCAGGTCTAAGGACTAATAGTCATACTAATAGCCACATGAGAAAGTATATGACACTCATATAACGATCCATGATACTTTCTTATGGCGGGTCATTCAATATACATTCTCCAATGCATACCCATGTGTCAACTTGATATCTCCATATCCATGACTTGTGAGATCAAGTCATCGAGTTGACCTACATGCTAGTCTTATTGCATTAACATTGTCCCTGAATGTTAATACTCGACTAGGAATGATTTAGAGTAGTGTTCCCTATATCATCTCACTATCGATTCAACTAATCGATTGATATAGGTATGAACCTTCTACTCAAGGACGCTATTATACTTAGTCTATTTGGCACTAATACAAATAAGTATAATAACCAAACAAATGACTTTATTAATATACAAGAATATGATACAATGAGTCTATACAATCATCAAATGATTGGCTCTAGGGCTCTAACTAACAGGAATACATCGTGGACACCTGCCAGGGACGGTGGTAGTGCTAGCCGGTAAGCTACCGCTCCGATCCTCTCCAAGATCTCGAAAGGGTCAATGTACCGCGGAGCTAGCTTACCTCTGAGGCCAAATCTCTTGACCCCTTTCGTGGGTAAAACTCGCAGAAATACATGATCGCCAACAGAGAACTCTAGTGGTCTGCGTCTCCGATCAGCATAACTCTTCTGGCGGTCCTGCGCCTCTGACATCCTCCGTCTGATAGTACGGACCAACTCTGCATCCTGCTGAACTCTATGAGGTCCCAACATCTGGGCCTCTCCAACCTCATCTCAGAGGACGGGTGTCCGACAAGGTCTACCATACAATGCCTCAAACAGTGCCATCTGAATAGCCGAATGAAAGCTGTTGTTGTAAGCAAACTCTACTAACTGCAGATGGTCCTCCCAACTGCCTCCGAAATCCATAACACATTACCTCAACAGGTCCTCTAAAGTCTGAATGGTTCGCTCTGACTGTCCATCTGTCTGTGGATGGAAGGCTGTACTGAAATGGAGCTGTGTGCCCAAGGCCTGCTGCAGACTCTACCAGAAACGAGACGTAAACCGTGGATCTCTATCCGAAATGATACTCAACGGAACACCATGTAGTCTGATAATCTCCTGACAATACAGATCTACCAATGGATCCAGGGGATCAGTCCTCCGAATCGCTAAAAAGTGCGCGGATTTGGTTAATCGATCAACGATTACCCAAATCGCGTCATGACCTCGTCGTGTCCTCGGCAACCCTACCACAAAGTCCATGGTAATGTGATCCCACTTCCACTCAGGAATAGGAATCCGCTGAAGTAACCCTGCAGGTCTCTGGTGCTCAGCCTTCACCTGCTGACAAACAAGACATCTAGCTACGAAATCCGCCATGTCTTTCTTCATGTCGTTCCACCAATAGGAACGCCTCATGTCTCGATACATACGGGTCTCGCCTGGATGGATCGCAAATCGAGAGCGGTGTGCCTCCTGGAGTAGCTCTTGTAAGATCGGATGAGACTGAGGTACGCATAATCTGCCTCGGAAGTATATAATATCCTCCTCGTCTCGTGTAAACTCGGTCTGCTGCCCGGAAGCTATCTGACTGCTAATGAATTGCAAATGTTGATCACCAGCCTGTGCCTCTCGGATCTTCGTCCTGATCGATGACTGAGCAACCATAGTAACAAGAATACCCTGCTCTGTAGATCCCTTCTCCTCAAGGTCTAACTCAGAAAAACTCTGAATCAAGTCCGTGACTGAAGTCCAGTGGCAAGCCAAAGTCCCTTTGGACTTCCTGCTGAGTGCATCGGCAACCACATTAGCTTTCCCTGGGTGGTAGCTAATGGTACAATCGTAGTCCTTCAGGAACTCCATCCATCTCCTCTGTCGGAGATTAAGCTCCTTCTGGGTAAAAATGTATTTGAGACTCTTATGATCAGTGAGAATCTCAAATGTAATGTCATACAGATGATGACGCCAAATCTTCAAAGCATATATGATGGCGGCTAACTCCAGGTCATGAATTGGGTAGTTCTTCTCATGCTCCTTCAGCTGACGAGAAGCATAAGAGACCACTCTGCCATGCTGCATTAGAACAGTGCCCAAACCCTGAAGTGACGCGTCGGTGTAGAGTACAAATTCATCCTCTCCAGAAGGTAAAACCAAAACTGGAGTCGACACTAATCTCCGCTTCAGCTCCTGAAAGCTGGTCTCGCAATCCTCGGACCACGTGAACTTCACACCTTTCCTGGTAACACGTGTCAGCGGCATAGCAATACGTGAAAAACCCTCGACAAAACGTCGGTAATATCCTGCTAATCCCAGAAAACTGCGGATCTCCTGAACTGACTTCGGCTGTTCCCAACTGGTGACAGCCTCGATCTTCTGAGGATCAACTGAAATACCTCTGCTCGAGACCACATGACCAAGAAAACCGACTGAGGATAGCCAGAACGCACACTTGCTGAACTTCGCGTACAGCTGATGTCTGATGTGCGTAGATTATATACTCTTTTATGCATGTTTTTTACGCACATTTACATACTTTGAGCATGCTTGATCTATGCATTTTTATACTTCCAGCTTTCCTTTTAGCATATTTACTCTTTTGGTTCGGAGATCTGCTTTTTGTGCATTTTCTGAACACAGGAGTCGAAATTGGTGAAGATTATGCGTCCTCGGGCAAGCTTGGAAGGAATTGAAGGGAGAGAGAGCATCAGGCCATGTACCACACACGGCCGTGTTGTTTTAACAGGAAGGGAAGAGGACATAGCCGTGTGAATCTTACACGGCCGTGTCATGATTAGAAGAAATTAGAGCAGATGCCTTACATGGCCGTGTTGATCTACACGGCCGTGTGCGGTTTCCAGAGGCCAAGCAGGTGGTGGCCGTGTGCACCACACGGCCGTGTAGCATTTCCAGAGAGCAGAAGGGTCCTGGCCGTATGCATCAAACGGCCGTGTAGCATTTCCAGAGAGCAGAAGGGTCCTGGCCGTGTGAGTCACACGGCTGTGCAGCTTTGGCAGAGAAGGAACTGGACATGGCCGTGTGAATCTCACACGGCCGTGTCATGGGGCCGTGTGGCGCCCGATTTCCTGCTCTATTTAAACCCTCCTTCATGAATTGAAAATGGATCTCTCCCCCCTTTGGGAGAAGGCAAGATTTGGTGGTATCCTCCCATTCTTGGGAGGATTTCTGGGCGATTCGAGGGGAGTTCTTGACGATTTCGACTTCGGAGCGAGGATTGGATCCGAAGACGAGGCTTCTTCGTAGATAAGTTTTCTCTTTTCCCTTTTTCTTGGTTTCTTGGATTGGGGATTTAAGAAATGCTTGTAATCTTTATTTCTTCGGGTATTCTTCCTCGATTCATGGAGTAGATCTTGTATTTTCGGATTAAGGGAGTATTTGTATGATGGATTGATGTAATCTCTTATGGATTTTCCATTTTCTTGTTTCAATGACATTGTCTTGCTTGTATCAATTAGATCTTGAATGATTAATGGTGATTTGTGCTTAATTCTCATTCTTGATTGATTGTTTGGATTTCTTGTGGACTTTGTAAAGATAAACTCTCACTCGATCATCCGAGGGATCCACGTGACAGGTGCAAGCCCGTGTAAGGATGTTTGAGAGATAATCTTGAAGAGGAAATAGGAACATTTAAGAGAGTAGGATGGATCTTGTGCTTAGTTTCTTGTATCCTGATAGATTAATAAGTTGTGGGCTTCTATGTTGACATCCGAGGAAGGCATAGTAATAGGTGCGCTTCTGTGTAAGGGCAACGTAGGTTCACGTCTAATTGATCATATTTAGATACATTTCTCAGTCCTTAGCCGGTTATCTATTGCAAGAGAGAACCGGCAACTTTCTACAAGTGTTTGGAAATTGAGGGATAAGAATTGGTGAACCATTTACATTCGAGAAATCTTACAAAGAAATTGAAACTCCTAGAATCTCCCTTTATCATAACCCAAAACACTAAACTCTTGTTTGTTGATCTTTAATATTAGATTTGTTTACCTTCACTTTGCATTTGAAACAATTGGATAGTTGTTTAGCTAATTCGCATTGAGACATTTCTAGTGCTTATTCCAGTCCCTGTGGATACGATAATCTTTTATATTACTTGCGACATTTTCGTACACTTGCGGAGTGCAACAAGTTTTTGGCGCCATTGCCGGGGACTGCGCTATAACATTAGGAATTATCAATTGAGTTAGACTAAACATAACATTTGTTTTCCTTTCATATTGCATAGTTGTAACTAATCATTAGATTTCTGTTTTTACTTTCTTGTATAACTTTTACTTCTTGTTAATTCTTTTTATACAAATTCAATTCTGCATTTTTGATTCTTTTATTTTTTTTCTTTTTCTGTTGAATTGCCATTTGCTATCTTGTTCTTGTCTATGCAAAGATCTAACTTTGCAGGGGAATTCTTTCCTTTTGACCCTGAGATTGACAGAACTTTCCATAAAAGAAGAATTCTGCAAAGGCAAATAAAAGAACAAGAATATCTAAACATGGTGTGCAAGTCACTAGGAGATTATGGAGCTCCGAAGTCTGCAAAATAAATGGGAGCAATTGTTTACCCTAACATACAAGCAAGAAATTTTATACTCAAACCATCTTTTGTTTCCATGGTTCAGAAAACTCAGTTTGGAGGATTGGAGATTGAGAACCCTTATTCCCATTTGATGGAGTTTTATAGATATTGTTATACTTTGAAATATGAAGAAGTTTCATCTGATATTGTTCAGCTGCTTGCTTTTCCTTTTAGTCTGAAGGATGCTGCAAAAAGATGGTATAATTCTCTAAAGTCTCAAAGTATCAGAACATGGGATGAGTTAGAGCAAAAATTCCTTTACCAATATTTCCCTCCAAGGAAAACTACTTATTTGAGAAGTCAAATTTTAAATTTTAAGCAATTGAATGGAGAAAAATTATACCAAGCCTGGGAAAGATATTCTTCTCTTCAGCAGTTATGTCCACATCATGGAATTGAGAAATGGTTAATTATGCATTTGTTCTATGTTGGGCTTTCTTTCTCAAATAAGAATCAACTGGATTTAGCATTTGGAGGATCATTCTTGAAAAAAAGTCTAGAAGAAACTTTTGAGATAGTTGGCAGAATTACGCAAAATTCCAATGATTGGGCAGAGCAAGATAGCTCATTCTCAACAATGGATATCATTAGGGAAAAGGATGATGTTGAAAAAGGGCTTATCTTGAATCAAAACGATTTCCAAACATTATTTCCTTGGTGCTGTGAATCATTATCAACAATGTTTGGTGAAAAAGCATTCTCAACAGAAAAGGGGGTATGTCTTGGTGATCTTAAGGAGGATGATCTATCTTTAGATAATGAAGAGTTTTTAGAAGAAAGCTTGGCTAAGGAGGAGACTATGTTGATAGAACAAGAGCCAGTTTTACCAGAAATAGTACCACCTCAACTTGAACTTAAACCATTACCACCAAATCTTAAGTATGAATTTCTTTGGCCGAATTCTACTTATCCAGTTATAATTAATGCTCAGTTGAATGAGTTTGAAACAAAGAGACTGTTGGATAAGTTAAGGTTGCATAGAAAGACCATTGGATATACAATTGATGATATAAAAGGGATTAGTCCATCTCTTTGTATGCATAGAATTTTACTTGAAGAGGGGTACAAGAACTCAATTGAGCATCAAAGGAGACTAAACCCAAATTTAAAAGAGGTAGTAAAGAAGGAAGTGATTAAACTTCTTGATGCAGGGATTATTTACCCAATTTCGCATAGTGAATGGGTGAGTCCAGTCCACGTGGTTCCAAAGAAAGGAGGAATGACTGTTATCAAGAATGAAGAAGATAAGCTAATTTCAACACGAACAGTGACGGGGTGGCGAATGTGCATTGATTATCGGAAGTTGAATAAAGAAACAAGGAAGGATCATTTCCCTTTACCATTTATTGATGAAATGCTTGAAAGATTAGCTAAACATTCCTACTTTTGTTACTTGGACGGATATTCTGGATTTTTTCAAATTCCAATTCATCCTCAAGACCAGGAGAAGACTACTTTTACTTGTCCTTATGGTACCTTTGCTTATCGTCGGATGCCATTTGGGCTTTGTAATGCTCCAGCCACTTTTCAGAGATGCATGATGGCAATTTTTTCAGATTTAATAGAAAAAATTATGGAGGTTTTCATGGATGACTTCTCAGTTTATGGAAATGACTTTGATTCTTGTTTGTCAAATCTTTCTACTGTTCTAAAAAGGTGTGAAGATACAAACCTAGTGTTGAACTGGGAAAAATGTCATTTTATGGTTAAGGAAGGAATAGTTTTGGGGCATAAAATTTCAGAGCGTGGTATTGAGGTAGATCAAGCAAAAGTGGAAGTAATAGACAAATTACCCCCACCCATCAATGTAAAAGGAGTTAGGAGTTTTTTAGGACATGCTGGTTTCTATAGACGTTTTATTAAGGACTTTTCAAAGATTTCCAAGCCATTAACTAATCTGTTGATTAAAGATGTTGAGTTTTGTTTTGATAGCGAATGTATTGAAGCCTTCAATAAAATCAAGAATGCTCTTACAACAGCTCCAGTCATTCAAGCACCTGATTGGGATCTTCCTTTTGAAATAATGTGTGATGCTAGTGATTTTACTGTAGGAGCAGTTTTGGGACAACGAAGAAATAAGATTTTACATGCGATCCATTATGCAAGTAAAACACTTGATGCAGCCCAAGTAAACTATTCTACTACAGAAAAAGAATTATTGGCAGTGGTATTTACTATTGATAAATTTAGATCCTATCTAGTAGGATCAAGAGTAATAGTATATACTGATCATGCAGCTATTCGGTATCTACTTGGAAAGAAAGACGCTAAACCTAGGTTAATCAGGTGGATTTTACTTTTGCAAGAGTTCGACCTTGAGATTAGGGATAAGAAAGGAGCTGAAAATGTAGTAGCGGATCATTTGTTTAGAATATCTCAAAAGTCAGAAAATGAGGTGGATTTTGATTTACCTATTGATGACATATTCCCGGATGAACACTTATTAGCTTTATCAAGTGTGAAAACTCCTTGGTACGCAGATTTTGTGAATTTCCTTGCTAGTGGAGTGTTACCTCCGGATTTTTCTCATCAACAAAGGAAAAAGTTTTTTTCAGAAGTTAAGATTTATGTTTGGGATGAACCTCTCCTATATAAGAAGTGCAATGATGTGATTTATCGAAGATGTATACCTGAAGAAGAAGTTAGAGATATCTTGTTTCATTGCCATTCTTCGTCCTATGGAGGACATTTGGGTAGTTCAAAAACGATTACGAAAATTCTTCAAGCAGGATTTTTTTGGCCAACCTTATTCAGGGATGCTAAGTTGTTTGTTCAGTCTTGTGATCAATGTTAGAGAACTGGGAATATAACTAAAAGAAATGAAACGATGTTAAATTGCATTCTTGAGGTTGAGTTATTTGATGTTTGGGGAATTGATTTCATGGGACCTTTCCCTCTTTCATATGGGAATAGGTATATTCTTGTGGCGGTAGATTATGTGTCCAAATGGGTAGAAGTTGTGGCATCCCCTACGTACGATGCGAAAACAGTTATCAAATTATTTAGGAGTATTATCTTTCCAAGATTTGGGGTGCCAAAGGCAGTCATTAGTGATGGAGGATCACATTTTATAGAGAAACAGTTTGAAAACTTACTTAGAAGATATGGAGTGAAGCATAAAGTAGCAACACCTTATCATCCTCAAACTAATGGGCAAGCTGAGATATCTAACCGGGAAATTAAGTCCATATTGGAAAAGACTGTATCCACTTTAAGAAAGGATTGGGCATTGAGATTAGATGATGCTTTATGGGCATATCGAACTGCTTATAAAACTCCTATTGGGATGACCTCATTTCGATTAGTTTATGGTAAGCCTTGCCATCTTCCAGTCGAACTAGAACATAAGGCTTATTGGGCAATTGCAAATTTGAATATGGATTTAAAGGAAGCAGGGGAGAAAAGGAAGCTTCAGTTGAACGAACTTGATGAATTAAGGATGGATGCATATGAGCATGCTAAATCTTACAAAGAAAGGACGAAGAAATGGCACGATCAGCATATTCTTCGTAAAGACTTTAATGTAGGAGATTTGGTTTTGTTGTTCAATTCAAAATTAAAACTTTTTCCTGGGAAGCTTAAGTCAAGGTGGACGGGTCCATATGAGGTAAAGAAGGTTTATCCTTTTGGAGCTGTAGATATTTGGAACAAAGATTTTGGGATAATCAAGGTAAATGGTCAACGTTTAAAAAAATATATTCATGGTACGAAAATAGAAGAGGTACAAAGGTTGTATTTTTCTGAACCTCGCCCTCCAGATTGAATTCTTTTAGCTAGTATAAATTCATTTTGTTGGTTTTTACTTGTTTTTAATTTTGTTTTTAGGTTAAGCCATGACATAGAAGGGAAGTGCTTGGGTCGTGTCATCCAGACACGGCCGTGTAGGATCTCCCGAGGAGAAAGAGGTCTAGGCCGTGTCTCAAACACGGCCATGTAAAGATTCCCGAGGAGAAAGAGGTCTAGGCCGTGTCTCAAACACGGCCGTGTAAAGAATCCCGAGGAGAAAGAGGTCTAGGCCGTGTTCCAGACACGGCCCGTGTCTGGAATCCAGAGAAGAAAGAGAAGGGGGTCGTGTCATAGACACGGCCGTGCGATGAGAAATGAATATGGCCGTGTGATATCACACGGCCTGATCCACATCTTTTTAAGGAATTAGGGCACGGGGTGTGGGCGGTACACGACCGTGTACCGCCGCTTGTTCCTCTTCTTATTTTCCCATTTCTAAAGGTTTAAACTACTTCTTCTAATTTTTCTTTCTCATTCTTCTTAAGGAGATTTGATTTTCTTCCATGGAAAACGTGATTGAGGAGATTTCGGCCACAAGAAAAGGGAAGGAGAAGGTGGTTGCAAGAAAGGAGAGGAATGTTTGCTTTAAAGGTATTTCTAATGACTTTGGTATTGTTTTCTCTAGTCATGAGCAACGGTATAGATATTCTTCTTTATGTAAATGACCTCTTTTAGGCACTAGGTTTCTTGATGTTGAAACTTTAGAAACTTTGGGGTTTAAGGATGATTTGGTTTGGTTATTTGAAAGGATAGGATGGAGTGGTTTAGTGAACATAAAATATCCTACTTATCCTAGAATTGTTTTTGAATTTTTAAGCTCAATAGAGGTTGATAATGTTCAAGGTGGGGGGAAGCTTAAATTTCGTTTGTTTGATGAAAGTTATGAATGGACGTTGGGAGATTTTAATGCTTGTTATGAATTGCCAAAGAATGAGGTGTGTGTGATTTTGCCCCAATTTGAGAATTCACATTTTTGGCGACAAATTTCTGAACAACCGCTATTTGATCCTCATAATTCTAGAGTTTCCCAAATTATCAATCCTATTTTTAAATATGCTTACTTATTCATGAAAAACACTATATTTGGAAGGGAGGACAAAGAGGGATCAGTAAGACTTGTAGATTTGTATTGTTTGTGGGCAATGGTCGAAAATGTTCAAATTAATTCTGGTTATTTCTTTCTTAAACATTTGGCAAAATTAGGGAAATCGAATTCTACCACACCTATTATTTTAGGGGGATTACTTACTCAATTGGCCTTAGTATTAGGATGTGATTTGAGTGAATTAGAGGTGGTGGAGAGTTCTTGTACATTGGATTTGAATTCATGTTTAGCAATGAAAATGATTAAGCATGAAGAGCATGGATTTAGTTTATTCATTAAAAATGGTTTCCCTTTAAAATTGCCCAATCATGATTTTACTACAATTCATAACAAAGAGAATTGGTGTTTAAAGTTAGCTAGGCAACAATCTAGAGCTTTGTCATCTTTTACTCCAAGAAATGTTTCTAAGGGTAACCAAGAGATTCATAGTTTTATGTTTCAAGAACTTAATTATCCTTTAGAGAATATTCATAGTGATTTAGATTCAACTAATGAATTTCTTGAGAATAAGAAGCTTATGGAGGAGGAACTATTTAAAAAGCTACAAGATTGTTTTAAGAGTGAGAGAGAATTGTGTGATAAGATTTCTAAAATGATGAATGCTTATAAGGCTAAAATGGAATTTCATGAAGATCTTAGAGGTTTTATGAGATTTGTGCAGGATGATATTGATAAATTGTTTGAGTATCATAATTTTTTCAGAAACGAAGTTAAATGGTTTGTTAATGATTTTGCATCTTTCTTCCCTGATTTTCCTGATCTTCCACCTCCTCCACCATATTGATTTCATCGGGACGATGAAAAGTTTAAGTCTGGGGGGGGTGTCATGTACTGTCATGGTTTGGTTTTCAGTTTTTAGTTTTTTGTTAGTTTTTCATGTTTGTTCTTATTTTCATTGCTTGTTGCTTTATTTTGCTTGTTTTTGAAATAATCATGGCAAAAAATTTTTTGAGAACATCAAATCTTCACTTATATGCTTTCTTGGATTCAAGTGAAATGTTAGCACGATTATTGTCTTGATTCATGATGTTCGAATGATGCTAGTAGTAAACTTTGTGTAGTTCTTTTTTCTATCTTGGGAAGCATTAATAAGCTGAGAATCTTATGGTGATGAGTTTTAGTTTTGGTTCAACCTTAAGGATTTTATCTTCACTACACTTGTGCTTGATGCTTGAATAGTTGATGTCATTGAAATAGTCATGATTCATCTTGTTTGCTTAGTACTTGGTTTCCATGGTGATTTCTCAACTTTCATTTTGGTTACTGGATGAGGCTCAAATCATTAAAGCTCATTTGGAAAAATCAAAATATCCCAACATGTGTGCTAAAAGTACATTTGTGAATAAGTTTTGCACAATGCAAACACTTATAAAAAAAAATAAGGGATATAAAAAACAGTTGTCATGAGTGGAATCTAGCAAGTCACCCCTTTGAGACCGAGTTAGGTTACTGGGGAAATGACTGCCTAGCTTCCCTTGAGATTGAGCACACCTTTGAGACCTTGGGTTAGTTGAGAAATATGAACCAAGTGAATGGTGAGTAAGTGCCTATCACTGGTTACTTGTCTTTCACTGGAAACATTAGGAATTCAAATTTGATGACGACTTGACTAGGACATGGATTGAAACTTGAAGGGTGTTGAGTTACTTTTACACTGTGCACAAGATTCTTATGCTTGAACCATACTTTACTTGTTTCCATGATCACGCTTGTTAATGAAACTTTTTGATAGAGTTAGGAAAGTGCACTAGGTTTTATGAATGTGTTGTAGAACATATGAATTTAGACTGCAGCATTTTGCTTGAGGACAAGCAAAGGTTTAAGTCTGGGGGTGTGATGTGCGTAGATTATATACTCTTTTATGCATGTTTTTTACGCACATTTACATAATTTGAGCATGCTTGATCTATGCATTTTTATACTTCCAGCTTTCCTTTTATCATATTTACTCTTTTGGTTCGGAGATCTGTTTTTTGTGCATTTTCTGAACACAGGAGTCGAAATTGGTGAAGATTATGCGTCCTCGGGCAAGCTTGGAAGGAATTGAAGGGAGAGAGAGCATCAGGTCGTGTACCACACACGGCCGTGTTGTTTAAACAGGAAGGGAAGAGGACATGGCCGTGTGAATCTCACACGGCCATGTCTTGATTTGAAGAAATTAGAGCAGATGCCTTACATGGCCGTGTAGATCTACACGGCCATGTGAGGTTTCCAGAGGCCAAGCAGGTGGTGGCCGTGTGCACCACACGGCCGTGTAGCATTTCCAGAGAGCAGAAGGGTCCTGGCCGTGTGCATCACACGGCCGTGTAGCATTTTCAGAGAGCAGAAGGGTCCTGGCCGTGTGAGTCACACGGTCGTGCAGCTTTGGCAGAGAAGGAACTGGACATGGCCGTGTGAATCTCACACGGCCGTGTGGCGCCCGATTTCCTGCTCTATTTAAACCCTCCTTCATGAATTGAAAAGGGATCTCTCCCCCCTTTGGGAGAAGGCAAGATTTGGTGGTATCCTCCCATTCTTGGGAGGATTTCTGGGCGATTCGAGGGGAGTTCTTGACGATTTCGACTCCGGAGCGAGGATTGGATCCGAAGACGAGGTTTCTTCATAGATAAGTTTTCTCTTTTCCCTTTTTCTTGGTTTCTTGGATTGGGGATTTAAGAAATGCTTGTAATCTTTATTTCTTCGGGTATTCTTCCTCGATTCATGGAGTAGATCTTGTGTTCTAGGATTAAGGGAGTATTTGTATGATGGATTGATGTAATCTCTTATGGATTTGTCATTTTCTTGTTTCAATGACATTGTCTTGCTTGTATCAATTAGATTTTGAATGATTAATGGTGATTTGTGCTTAATTCTCATTCTTGATTGATTGTTTGGATTTCTTGTGGACTTTGTAAAGATAAAATCTCACTCGATCATCCGAGGGATCCACGTGACAGGTGCAAGCCCGTGTAAGGATGTTTGAGAGATAATCTTGAAGAGGAAATAGGAACATTTAAGAGAGTAGGATGGATCTTGTGCTTAGTTTCTTGTATCCTGATAGATTAATAAGTTGTGGGCTTCTATGTTGATATCCGAGGAAGGCAGAGTAATAGGTGCGCTTCTGTGTAAGGACAACGTAGGTTCACGTCTAATTGATCATATTTAGATACATTTCTCAGTCCTTAGCCGGTTATCTATTGCAAGTGAGAACCGGCAACTTTCTACAAGTGTTTGGAAATTGAGGGATAAGAATTGGTGAACCATTTACATTCGAGAAATCTTACAAAGAAACCGAAACTCCTAGAATCTCCCTTTATCATAGCCCAAAACACTAAACTCTTGTTTGTTGATCTTTAATATTAGATTTGTTTACCTTCACTTTGCATTTGAAACAATTGGATAGTTGTTTAGCTAATTCGCATTGAGACATTTCTAGTGCTTATTCCAGTCCCTGTGGATACGATAATCTTTTATATTACTTGCGACATTTCCGTACACTTGTGGAGTGCAACAATGTTGTCGAAGAATCTCCAAAACTGTGCGAAGATGCTGTGCGTGCACCTCCTCGGAACGAGAGTAGACCAATATGTCATCAATGAAGACGATAACAAACTGATCCAAATACTCCAGAAAGATCCGGTTCATCATGTCCATAAACACCGCTGGAGCATTGGTAAGCCCAAATGGCATTACCAAAAACTCAAAATGACCGTATCTCGTACGGAAAGCTGTCTTCTGGATATCTGAGTCTCTGACCCTCAACTGATGATATCCGGATCGCAGATCAATCTTAGAATACACTGATGTACCTCTAAGCTGATCAAACAAATCCTCGATCCATGGTAAAGGATATTTATTTCTGACGGTAACTGCATTCAACTGTCTGTAGTCAATACATAACCTCATGGTGCCATCTTTTTTCTTGACAAATAATATCGGAGAACCCCATGGAGAAACACTAGGGCGAATAAATCCCCTATCCAAAAGCTCCTGGAGTTGAACCTTCAGCTCGTTCAACTCTTTTGGTGCCATACAATAAGGAGCTTTCGATGCCGGTGCGGTCCCCGGAATCAGCTCAATAGCGAACTCGACTTGCCTTCTAGGAGGCAAACCTGGCAGCTCCTCTAGAAATACATCTGGGTACTCCCGGACTACAGGAACGTCGGAGAGCTGCAAACTACTGCTATCCTCAGTACTGATCAAAGATAACAGAAAACCCTGACAACCATGTGACAGCAGCTTCTGAGCCCGAATCGCCGAAATGATCGAGATGTCGTCATCTCTGATGCCAGTGAAATCCCACGAGGGTTGGTTCGGAGGCCGGAAAGTGACCACCCTCATCTGGCAATCAACGGTAGCATGATATACTGACAGCCAATCCATGCCAAGAATGATATCAAACTCGACCATCTCTAATACTAGAAGATCTACCGTAAGTATCATGTTGCCAAAGTCTAACGGGCAACCTCTAACCTCCTGGGTGACGTCTAAAGTATCTCCGGACGGTAGGGAGACGGTCAATCGCTGCAGTCTAAAAGTAGATAATCTACCAATCTCCCGCATAAAGGTACGAGATATAAAAGAATGCGAGCTACCAGTATCAATCAATATATCAGCGGAAAATGCATAAATGGAAATCATACCAAGGAAAACGGATCCGTCGGCTCGCTGTGCATCCTCTCTGGTAATCGCATGTATACGACCGGTCTCTGGCGGAGGAGGAGGGGGTAACGCTGCCAGCGGCTACTGCGGCTAGGCAGAAGCCTGCCACTGAGGCGGTGCAGGATAATGTGCCAGAGAAGACTGAGAGGACGACGACTGATACTGTGCAGCTGGCTGGGACTGAATCTGGTACTGGCCTAAAGGTTGAGACTGCATCTGATACTGCCCCTGCGTCGGATAATAAAGTCCCGGAACAGAACTCTAGGGTGCTATGGAAGCACTGGAGTTCTCATGTCCAAGCATGCCAAATGCCGCTGCTGCATTTGAAGCACTCCGCTGCTGGCCATGCGAAGGTTGGACTCGTCGCCCTCCTCGATAAGTTCTGAACTGACTAGACTGTCCTCCATGATCAGACCCTCCGGAAGTCATATGCTGAGTCTTCTGCGGACAATCTCGGCTCTGGTGTCCAGGCAGTTTGCAATGAAAGCAAACTGACTGTCCCAGAGAGCAGGCTGAGGTGATATGATCTCTGGACCCACATCTGAAACAGCGAATGTCGCTGGCGGGTTGTTTCCGGTTCTACTGTGGAGACCGAAAACGTCCTGAAGAAGACTGCCCTGATTTCTGAGGCCTACGTGCTACCCCAGAAGTACCCTGATCTGACCGACTGCACCTGCTCTGCTGTGGTGTAGCCTGAGGCTGCTGGATCTGCCCAGATGTCTGTCCCGATTGTTTACTTTTTCTGTCTGGAAAAACTCTTTGCTGAGCTGACTCAATAATAAGGGCTCTGTCCAACATCTCCGCATAAGATGTGATACCAAGACCGACAAGTCTTAGTTGCAAATGTCCATCCAGCCCCTGAATGAACTGCTGCATACGTGAACTGTCCTCAGCAACTAGCTCTGGACAAAATCTGGCCAATCTGTCAAACTCTGTACTATACTCTGTCACCGATCGATTGTTCTATCGCAAACTCAGAAAATCCTACCGGCGAGCCATCTGATAAGCTCGTGGAAAGAAACGGCTCTCAAAAGCCTCTCTGAATCTGGCCCAAGTGATGTTCTGCTCACCGATGATAGAACGTTGAGTAATCCACCAGGTGTCGGCCGCGTCCCGTAAATGAAAAGCAGCCAGCTCTGCTTTCTCCCACTCGGAGCAAGCCATATAAAAGAAAGTCTGCTCCATAGTCTCAATCCAAGACAGGGCCACACTCGGATCACGGTCTCCTCGGAAGAGTGTGAATTGACTCTTCATCGACTCTGCCAACACTAGAATCCTGGCTCGTGCCGCAAAAATGTCAGTGAGATGTGTCGGAACGGCTGTCGGGACTGGCGGAAACACTAGAACTGGTGCTACAGGTGGTACCGGTGCATAAACCGGAGGAGGTACTCCCGGTGCTGCTGGGTAAACTGGAGCATATGCTGTCGGTGGCACTGTAGGGTGAACATAGGTGGCCGCAGCTGGATGTACGGTAGGTAATGGTACCGGATGTGGAGTAGCCCGTATCCCTAGTGCAGGTGTTGCGGCATACACTGTATGTACTGGGGGCACAAGGGCTGCTGGTGTCGGGTACTCTGTGGGTCCAGGTGGCGGTGGTGCTGGATACACCGTAGGCTGCACTGGAGCAGGTGTCGAGTATGCCAATGGTACCCCTGGTGGTACCGGAAATACAGTAGGGGTGGATACTGTCGGTGCAGCTGAGATAGGTACCTCTAAGGGAGCCATCGGGGTCTGAGAGCCCGACGCACCCGCAGCATGCTGAGTCTGTCCCTGGCTGACAGGCTCATCAACAGAAGGCATCTCTGGCGTATCCAGAGATCCCGCGGTCCTCGTACGTGGTCGTCCAGCACCACGTCTCGTAGCAATACATGTAGATCGCCTCATATCTGTTAAATTATATCACAGATATTACTACAAGTGTCAACAATTACTAAAATAATTTCATACCTAATTGTTGTTTGGAGATGTTTCGTCGCTGTCCAGTCCCCAAATTGACCTCGGAATTACGTACAACAAAAATCACCGGAAATCCATATAAAAATCCGGAACAAATACCTGAAACATAACCATAATGAAAATCCAAAAATGCCCAATTTGACTCGCAAACTTGGGCTAGCACAATATATCCAGAATACTAAAAGCAGGTATCACACCCTGCTCTGATACCAATAAATTGGTATCAAATAAATCTCGAAAATCCAACACACGAAAACCCAACAAGTATCGCCAAACTTTGGCGCTCTGACAGGTATTACACCCTGCTCTGATACCAATAAATTGGTATCAGATAAATCTCGAAAATCCAACACACGGAAACCCAACAAGTATCGCCAAACTTTGGCGCTCTGATACCATATAAATTGGTATCAGGTTATCTCAAATATCCAAAATACGAAAATAACGAACGTAAAACTTGGCTCTGATACCACTAAATTGTCACGCCCCGGAGGAGTCCCTGTCCGAGAAAATTTTGGCAGCATCTCCCCTGTACGGCGGACAATCTAAAACTTTTCTACATCCTCATATACCTCAGCCACATGCGGATGGAATAATAACATGTAAATAAAACATCACCATGCAGTTTATATAAATATAAGCAAACCAAAGCAGTAATACCATGACTCAAAATCAACCCTACTCAACTACACTCGTAAAGCTCAAATCCGATGAACTCACCTCTTCTGCCGTCAAGGCAGGAATGTAGTAGAATAAATCCAAATCATACCAAAAATCCATCAAACGATAAGAATCCATACAATATCCATAAGTAAAACAATACAAGACAAAAAAATAAAGTCTGATAGAGAAACTAAGAATAAATAACAACTCAAGACTAGCAAAGGACTAGCACTACGTGCAGATGGGGACTAGCGACTGGAACTACTCCGGAAAGCCTCAACCTGAAAATATAACAACAATGGAGGCGGGGTGAGTCCAACACTCAGCAGGTACAACTGATATGCAAAATAAAGTAAATAACAGACAACACTAATCATGCGTACAATCTCCTGAATACGAGAAGGATAAATGCAACTGGAACAAAAACAGGAGAAAACTGTACTAACCAGGATCAAGGTATAAAGGTAACTGGGTCATCAGACCGAGAGTGTCATAATCCTGTATGCATGTCAATCATATGCATCCAAATAAATGCAGCAAGTAAATGCAGCAAACACAAACAATAAATGCATCATGTATATGATGTCAATGACATGGTCACCCCTGACGCCAGTCAGCTATCTCACACACAATGGTGAGTCCGAGTGGGTAGGGCTGTGACAACCGTGCACTCTGACATTACTACCCCTAATGAGTGACCGAGTGGACGGGATGCTGTTGGAGTACACACATACTCCTACCCTGAAATAATAAATGGGGGAGCGCAATGCTCTCATCTCCCGGTACACGATGACGGGGAGGACTCTCTGCCGGCTACTACGCTGAGTCACACTACCCATGAGCGGATCAACGGAGCCAAACAAAGTCCAACTGCCTGCCGGCTACTACACGGATGAATAAACCAGCGGAGCCAAACAGAGTAGAACCGTCTGCCGGCTACCACGCTGAGTCAACAGACCAACGGAGCTAAACAGCAGAACTGCCACACACCTGTCTGATATACCACTAACCCATGAGTGGTGGTATGTACAGATACATGTAACTGGCGATGCGCTCTCAATAATGGAGCAGACAGTCGCACAGCATGCAATCATGCAAGATGATACATGACACTAAACATGGCAATATCATGAATAGCATAGCAAGATCCATACATAAATAAAAGGTGTACCACAAGTCAATGTATCAGATGGAAGGTACACAAACAGATAGGGTATCAAATAAACCCTAGGTCCTGAACATAATGTATCATATGGTTGGGTCACTACCTAAAGCATGTATGGTCAGATAAATAATAACATGCAGTGTATAATAAGTAAACAAGCAACATGTAACAGATCATGTAGTGACCAACCGAAACAAATGGAAAACACAATCATGCTATATGTTAAACACATTATTATGCATATCAAAAGACATAAGTCAAAGTACCCACCTCCAATAGAATAGTCCAATCTGGTCCAAATTATGACGTCGAGATGCTTGTCTCGCGTCAAAGTCCTGTAATACCAATAGACATACTTTTCCTTAACTAAATTCTTATAATTAGTTAAACAAACTCTCCAACCCTAAATTAGAGAGAAAACCCTAATCAACACATAAACCTAAATCCATCTACACATGAACAACTATCTAACATAATTGAATCAACCCATGATCTATAGCATGTATAAAATGCTTAACTCCTTACCTTATTCCTCAGCCTTGTTGGTTTCTGGAACAAGGGGTGCTGCTGGAAACCCTCCACTGCGGTGATAAAAAACCTAACAAAATGTATAGAATCAGATCCAAATTCACGCTAGTAGCTTACCCTTGATCGGAGATGGAAGAAACCCACTGTGTAGGGGTGAACCAGGGTATCGACAATGACGTTGGGTCGAATCTGATGGCCCACGACAGTGCTAGGATAGAGGCGACAGTGCTGCTCCTGTCCGGTGAGGGTAGCGGCTTCGGCAGGACTAAATGGCGGCCAACGAATTGTGCGCGGCGGCGAAGAGTGTCTGTGAGGCAACCAAGGCTCGGTGGCGGGCCAACGCTAGGGCACAGAGGCACATATGAGGCAGCACAGGGAGGAGCGGCACTGCTCCGGGCGACGCCAACCGCTTGCAAGGGCACCGGCTGCCGACACTGAAACTCCTGTGGCCAAGGATCGACGTCGGAGTCGCGTCGGCCAGATGAGAAGGAGAGGGGAAATCGGTTCGGCGAGGAAGAAGACAAGAAGAGGAAGTGGTCGAGGGGTTTTTGTCGCGAGGGGGAGGAAGAACCGCCGCAGGTGACAGCGGTTAGGGCAAGCCGTCGGCGCGCGGGGAAAGAAGGGAGCGGCTCGGGTGCGCGAGGGAGAGAAGCGGAGGAATTAAGGAAAAGAGAAAATAAAATAAAAAAAGAAAAAGGAATTTAAGAAATAAACATTTCCTCGCTTAAATGGGTAGCCCAAATAGGCTTTTCCCGGGCCCTATTTTTATCCCCGTTAACTCGTCCATACGAGCTCCGAAAAATTTCCGAAAAATTTCCAAAAATTCCTGAAAATTCCCTTATTAATATTCGCCTATTTTCGATATTTTACAATACGTGCTTGTTATTATATCATGATTAAGATCATGCACTTCCATAATAACAGAGGTCTTGTTCTTTTAAAGAGTCAGTATAAAAAGAAACTACCTCAAATGGTCCTGCTCAATACACTCATAGTGTACTAGTATAATTTATTTGTCAAGATAAACTAATACCTAATTACAATACAACCACTCCATTGGTTTGTCCCATTCCATCTTGGTTGTGAGCAACTATTTATAATTTATAAGGAACTGATAACATGAACTTCTTTGTGTCACCTCACACCATGTTATCTACAATATAAATTAAATGGATAACTACACTTAGCATAAATATAGACATTTGACCAATGTGATTCTTATTTTATAATAAATATTTACAAAAAATTAGACTTTTAGTATACACTCTAACAATCTCCCACTTATACTGAAAGACTATGTTGCCATATATACTGCCATACATCTAATTCTCATCCCCTCAACATGCAGATCTAAGCTTTCGCAGGAAGGGCCTTCGTGAAAGGATCTGCCAGGTTATCTGCTGATGTAATCTTGGCGACAACAACTTCTCCTCGCTTTACGATGTCTCGTATCAGGTGGTACTTGCGCTCAATGTGTTTACTCACCTTATGGGCTCATGGTTCCTTCGAGTTTGCTACTGCACCACTATTATCTATTAAATTTGTGATTATTTTGGGTAAACCAGGAATCACATCTAAGTCCATCAAGAAGTTCCTGAGCCATACAACTTCTTTAGCTACCTCAGAGGCTGCCACATACTCAGCTTCCATGGTTGAGTCTGAAACACATTTCTGCTTAACACTCCTCCATACTATGACTCCTCCTCCTAAAGTAAACACATAGACTGATGTGGACTTACTATTGTCCCTATCGATTGGAAGTCAGAATCCGTGTAACCCACAGGGAGCAAATCATCTGCTTAGTAAACCAGCATATAATCTCTAGTCCTTCTCAAGTACTTTAATATATGCTTTACAACAGTCCAATGTCCCTGTCCTGGATTACTTTGATATCTACTAACCATGCCCATGGTAAAACAGATATCTAGTCTCGTGCATAACATAGCATATATTAGGCTTCCTACAACTGAAGCATAAGGAACTACCTTCATTTCTTCTATCTCTTTTGATGTCTTCGGAGACATCTCTTTACATAAATATACTCCATGCCTAAAAGGTAAAAAAAAAACTTTTCTTGGAGTCTTGCATGCTAAAACGAGCTAGGATCGTATTGATATATGAAGCTTGGATAAGCACAACATTCTTTTCTTACAATGCCTTATTACTTTGATCCCGAGAATATGTGCACATTCTCCCAAGTCCTTCATATCGAATTGCTTGGACAACCATACCCTTACTTCTGATAACACTTTGATATTGTTTCTAACTAACAAAATATCATCTACGTATAGTACAAGAAATACCACCATGTTTCCATCACACTTCTTGTATTCACAAGACTCATCTGGACACTGAATAAATTCATATGACTGGATTACTTCATTAAATTGGATGTTCCAAGATCTTGAAGCTTGCTTCAGTCTATAAATAGACCGATTGAGCTTACAAACTAGATGTTCTTTGCCTTTTGTAATAACTCCCTCTGGTTGCTTCATATGGATGTTTTCTTCAAGACTTTTGTTAAGGAAAGCTGTCTTGATATCCATTTGCCAAACCTCATAATCCATATAAGTAGCAATAGATAAGAGTATCTGGATAGACTTAAGCATAGCTACTGACGAAAATGTTTCCTCATAATTGATTCCCTCTTTCTGAGTATACCCCTTTGCAACAAGCCTTGCTTTGAAGGTTTTCACCTTCCCGTCTATTGTTAGAGTGCATACTAAAAGCCTAGCTTTTGTAAATATTTATTTTGAAATAAAGAATCACATTGGTCAAAAATATCTACATTTATATGTTAAGTGTAGTTGTTCAATTAATTTATATTGTAGATAACATGGTGTGTGGTGTCACACATAGAAGATCATATTATCGATTCTTTATAAATTATAAACAGTAGCTCACGACTAAGATGGATAGGAACAAACCATTGGAATAGTCGTAGTGTAATTTGGTATTAGTTTATCTTAACTATAAAATTGCACTAGTACACTCTGAGTATATTGAGTATGACCATTTAAGATAAGTTCTTTTTATGCTGACTTAATAAAAGAATAAGACCTTAGTTATTATGGAAGTGTGTGCTCTTAATCCTAATATAATAACAAGCACATATATTTAGTATTCATTTCTTTAACTTTTCAAAGGGTGAGATTTAGCTTGATAAATCAAAAGGCCCGATAAGTTGGGAAATGATATTACTTATAGTGTATGTTGTTGATTATAGAAGGAAACTGTGTCCTAGTAATCTAGGTTGATAATGTCCCCAAGAGGAGCTCATAAGGATTGTCATGTTAAACCCTGCAGGTGGACTTAGTCCGACATGATGATAAGGTCGAGTAGTACTACTCTTGGACTAAGATATTAATTAAAGAGAGTTGTCAGTAACTCATTTAATTAGTGGGCATTCGACATCTTAAACACAGGGAGACTAACACACTCATAATAAGAAGGAGCCCAAAATATAATTTGGGATTGATGTGGTAGTTCAATAATAATTCTTTAGTGGTATGAATTATTATTGATAAAATTAAGTTGGGTGTTCGGGGCGAACACGGGAAGCTTAATTTCATCGGAAGACCAAAACCAATTTCTCCTCTCGGTCCCTATCGTAGCCTCTTATTTATAAAGTATTATACCCACCTATACCCACCTTTATACCCATCGTAAGGTGGCCTACCAAGCAAGCTTGGAACCCAAGCTTGGGCCGGCCAAGCAAATAGGATGAGCCAAGTTGTGTAGTTGGCCCTAGCTTGAACCCAAGCTTGGTGTGGCCGGCCACATAAAATTAAAAGGATTTTAATTTTTAAAATTTTTCTTATGCGGATTCCATGGTTTTAAAGAGAGTTTTAAAATTATAAATCTTTTCTTTCTACAAAAGATTAAGAAAAGATTTGATATCTTTCCTTATTTGTAGATTGAAAGGAAGATTTTAATTTTGAGAAAACTTTCCTTTTTTGTAACCATGTTCATGATTTAAAAGAGAGTTTTAAAAATTTATAAATTTTTTCTTTTATAAGTTTCTACAAAAGATTAAGAAAAGATTTGATATCTTTCCTTATTTGTAGATTGAGAGGAAGATTTTAATTTTAAAAGATAACTTTCCTTTTTGGAAATCATCCACATGTTTTAATAGAGAGATTTTAAAATTCCTTTTATAACCAACCATGAAGGGAAAAATTATTAGAGAAATTTTTATTTTAAAATTTCCAGAAACAAATTAGGAAGTTTTAATTTTATGTTAAAACTTTCCTTGCTTGGAGCAATGAGGTGGCCGGCCATGTGGATTTAAGAAAAGGAAATTAGTTTTAATTAATTAAATTTTCCTTTTCATGGCAAAGAAAATAAGGAAGTGTTTATTTAAATTTTTCTTATTTGCCAAGACCAAGGATTATAAAAGATGGGGTAGGGGTGCCTTCATGGGTAACAACTCTATTCTATTTTCTTCCCTCTCTTCCTTGGTGGTGGCCGGCCCTAGACCTTGCTCTTTTCCTCTTCTCTTCTTCTTTAGTGGTCGGTTTCATCCCTCTCTTGGAGCTCTTGTTGGTGGCCGGTTCTAGCTTGGAGAAGAAGGAGAGAAAGGAGGCTTTGTTTCTAGCATCCCTTGGAGCTTGGTGGTGGTGGCCGAAACTCTTCATCTCTTGGAGGAGTGCTTGGCCGAAACTTGCAAGGAGGAAGACGAAGGGTTTGGGTGGTTCTCATCTCGGTAGATCGTTGCTCACACAACGTCCGAGATAAGAAGAGGAATATGGTAGAAGATCAAGAGGTCGTTGCATATAAAGAAAGGTATAACTAGTAATTGTTTTCCGCATCATACTAGTTTTTATTTGTATGAATTCCAAACACACGAGGCATATAATTCTAGGTTTCAAATTTGTGATTCGAGTTTGTGTTTTTTTTTTTTTTCAAATTTTTGATTCGATTGTTCTTTTTGGTTAAACCTAGGGTTATATAAGGAAATTAAATATTAGATTTTATTGAAAGGCTTTGTTTAGGAAGTGGTGGTTGCTCCCATATCCAAGAAGGCCTAGTGCCTCGCCATGTTTAACCTGGAAGCCGATTTCTGAAATTAATATTTAATTGAATTTATAACATAGGTGGATTTGGATCAATAATGTTAAGCATCGTTTGCGATCCAAGTCTAAACCACTAAGAACAGATAAGTTAAATTTGGAATCAATAATGTTAAGTTCCGTTTGTGATTCTGAATTTAATTTCTAAATAACACAATAGGTTGTTAGGAAAGGTTCGACACTTGTACACAATTTTTGTACAGTGGAATCGGTACAATCTTCCTAGGACCAACCAACATCTATCCCTCTTTTCCTTTTGTAGATCCATTTACATCCAATAGCTTTTACACTATTTGATGGTTCTACTAGCTTCCAGACTTTGTTAGTGTAACGACCCAATTTTCCCCATTAGGAGTTTTAAACGTTCTAAAAAATATTTAGAAATGCTATAGAAATATTCTAGAGATTTTTAGAAATTTTTAGAGTATTTTTATGCAATTTTTGGAGGTCGTTTGGTATTTTTATCAGGAGGAAGAAGTTTAAAAAAATAAATAAATAATAACATATGTTGAAGCCGGGTTTTGAACCTAGGACCCCAGACCGATAAGGATCTTAACGAACTCAGCCAACCAACTGGTCTGCAAATGTTTTGTTAATTATATATGGAATAAAATGTATATAAGGTATAGTTAAGAACATTGGAAATAAATTGAAACGAAAAGTGCGCGGCTGAGGAATCGAAGCCGTGACCTTAGAGTTGGTCAAAATCTGGTTGACCAAGTGATCCAGCCGTCGGTTTTGTTTAGAAAAGGTAGGAAAATTTATTTAACAAGTTAACAGAAGTATGAGGTTATAAAGGAGGAGAACTTAGGGCTTGATTGATTACCCGTGACCTAACCTTTCCCCTCTCCTCCTCCCTTCTGCGCGCGACGGCGTTTCGGCTCGAGCGAAGGCGAAGCCGACGAAGCTAGGGCTTCGATCCGGCGGTCGGCCAAGGTTCTCAAGGAGTTCCTCCATCTCCTTAAGCTCTTCTCGACGAGGAGGAGTCGGGAGCACGAAGAAGAGTCGGGATTTCGAGCTCGCCAAAAGCCCTAGAAGCCTCCTTGGTTGTAAGTCCAAGAAACCCAAGGTAAGTCGCTGCTCACCTGCAGTAGGATAGTTCCGGATTTCTATCTCCTTTGTTTTCGAGTTTTTTCTGTGATGATTGTCGGTTTAGGGTTTTTTTCGTGAGTTGCTTGTTTCAGATTTGATCAGGAAGTATAATTAGGCATGTGGTTTATTTTTCGAAGCATGAAGTAGGGAGCAAGGAATTTATATTGCTGTCGTGAGTTGCTGTGCAGTTTGGAATTTGTTGTTCTAAGCAATGAGCATGAAGAACAATTGGGATTTTAGGTTTTCAGTAGCGAGTTGTTTACAGTAGAAATTCCTTCTTTGGTTTCCTTGCCGTTGCACATAGCAATCACCTTTTAATGGCATGAGCTTAACAGAAAAATCTGTCAATGCGCTGCTTAACAGAATAATTGAGGTTTCGGGTTAGATTTGCAGGCTTCCTTTTTCCTTCTCCCTTGCAATTCTGCTGAAGCAATGAATCAGTTTATATAGTTTTGTTTTAAGTCTTCAGCAAGTTTAATTTGGTCTGTTTTATGCTATGTATGACATTCATGAAAGATGTTTTGCTAATTAAACTACCAACATATATAGTTATTATTAGTGGTTGTCTATTACTTGATGGTTCCTATTTTTCATGGAGGAAAAGAACACGAAAGAGGATAATTGTGAGGAGCATTTAGCTCCTTTTGGTTACCTGCCATGCCACAGTTCCAGGAGGAATTGCCCCCTTAGTTTTAGGGATTTTGGCACAGCATTCATTATATGATTTTAAGAAATTTGAGCATAAAATGGGTTAATCTGGAACATGCAGTTGGTTGCATTGGATAGTACCTTAGTTTAGACTTCTTTAGTTTTGGCAGTAGGCGGGTACCATATTTAATAGAAGTGTAGAATTTTAGATTCCTATAAGCATCTAGTTCTTTTCAATTTGCAGTTTAGCAAGTATAAGATTTAGTTTTTCTTACCGTGTAGTTTTAGTTTTCCTCTTCGTGCTCAAGTTCCAGATTTAGTTCTCTTTAGTTTTCCTTTTGTTAACTTTGTATCTAAGTATAAGATTTCAGTTTCAGATTTAGTTTCTTATGCTTCCTTAACTAGTTGGAACAACCCTTATATTTAGCATACAAGTTTAGATCTTTTTGTGCCATTAATGGGCACGAACAACCCTATGTTTAGCATTTTCTATTTAGACTTTTTTGTGCTATTTAGAGGGAATGAACAGCCTTGAATCTAAGTACATAGTATTAGTTTTCTTTGCTATTTTAACAAACATGATCAGCCCTGTTTATTAGCATTGCAGTTTTAGTTTCTTCTCTGTTTTAACAAGCATGAACACCTACTCTCTAAGTGTATGCAGTTTTCCTTTTAAAGAATGCAGATCTTTCTTTCTTTGATTTATTTATGCTGTAGCATGTCTAAAGACTTCAGATTTGTTTTCCTTTGTTTTAATATGTTATAGCATGTTTGAAGAGACTAGTATTTTACTTGAACAAGTATAAGAAAGATAAAGAAAAGAAAGAAAAAGGACAAGGCCTTAAGTAGATCCCAAAGTCAAGACTTTAGGGATTTTGGCACACAAGGTGTTAAAGAAAATGCCGAGGCATTATATAGAAGTATTAAAAGATAACAAGTATTTTACTTTTATCAGTGGCACTGTGCTGGACTCTCAGTTGTCCTTGGGTTGAGCTCCCATAGTCGCCCCTAGGTTTAGATAACCTAGTAGTAACGGCACGGCCGACGGTCGATGGTCGACGACCAGAGGGTCGCCAAATGGGCCGCCGAATGGGTCGGGCCGTTACAAAAGTAAAAGCACAGTTGCCGGGCCCAAGAAGAAAGTTGATTATTATTTTGAAGTATTATAAGTATAAGTTTTTGAATAAGTAAAATGAGTTTTACATAAACATAAAGTATTAAAGATTAAGTTTGAACAAATGAAATAAGTTTCGTATAGTTCTGAAAATTAGTAAGTTTAGTTCTTTATTCTACCATGTTTTTCTAGTGGATGAGTAGTTTTCATGTTTACCTATTAGATGAGTGGCATGATTAGCTATTAGAATTACATGAGTAGATTCCTTAGCTTTTCTTTGCTATTAGTTTGACATGAGCAGCTATGTTTATGCTTTATTTCTTTTTAGAGCATATGGTTTATAGTTCTTTTCGTATACATGCACATTCGTGATTTTGTGAGTTGGATAGCGCTTACTAAGCAAATTTTGCTTATAGATTGCACTTCCTCTTACTGCAAATACAGGAAAAGGAAAGATATAGAAAGGAAGGCTACAAGGAGGTGTTTGAAGGATGTGTGATGCCAGGACTATGGAAGCCTTAGGATTAGGAAAGAAGTTTTATTTTAGTTTCCATTGTCTTTCGCTATGTTAGGAGTATTTGGGATAGTATTTGTTATTTTGATATGATTAGGACATAGTAGAAGAATTGTAATCTTGTGTGATGATTTCTGGTGTTGTTTTCTTTATTTTTGGATTTATTATGCTGCGTGGTTGATTGATATGTGTTCCAGCCGCTTGTGGCTGAGTATATATTGCATGTATTGTTGAATATGATCACCGGTACAAGGGAGACTCTGCCGAAATTTTTCGGTAGGGTTTCCATGTGATTTTTAATCATACCGGTTAAGTAGAGTTAGTAGTTAAGTAACGGGCATCCTTAGAGAGTAGTAGTAGTAAGAAGGGTGGTCGTTACAGTTGGTATCAGAGCAGTTCCCATTCTCCAGCAACACACATCAGCACCATCCTTGCCATCTTCAAGTAAGAAAGTATTTAATTTTCTTTTATGCTTTCTTTATTATTTGCAGTATAGAGTATCTGCTTATATGTGCTTAGGAAAGAAGACAATTCATGTTTTAATTTTCTATGTTTTGATACATATGCTTAGGAAGAATAGAGACAATTTTAGTTTTGTTTCTCTTATATTCATATACATAAGTATGTTTAGAAAGGATAGGGAAGATATCAAGTCTTCCAAAGACCATTAATGGATACGATGCGAGATGAATAATAGAGGATCGAGAAGTTAAGAGATTAAGAAATAAAGAAGTATCACTAGTAAAGGATAGTATAAGACAGAAATATCCAGAATTAGTCTAAGTTCAAGGATGAACTTTTTATAAGGTATGGGGGATTGTAACGACCCAATTTTCCTTATTACGAGTTTTAAACGTTCTTAAAAATATTTAGAAATGCTATAGAAATATTCTAGAGATTTTTAGAAATTTTTAGAGTATTTTTATGCAATTTTTGGAGGTCGTTTGGTATTTTTATGAGGAGGAAGAAGTTTACAAAAAAATAAATAATAACATATGTTAAAGCCGGGTTTTGAACCCAGGACCCCGGATCGATAAGGATCTTAACGAACTCAGCCAACCAACTGGTCTGCAAATGTTTTGTTAATTATATATGGAATAAAATGTATATAAGGTATAGTTAGGAACATTGGAAATAAATTGAAACGAAAAGTGCGCGGCTAAGGAATCGAAGTCGTGAACTTAGAGTTGGTCAAAATTTGGCTGACCAAGTGATCCAGCCGTCGGTTTTGTTTAGAAAAGGTAGGAAAATTTATTTAACAAGTTAACAGAAGTATGAGGTTATAAAGGAGGAGAACTTAGGGCTTGATTGATTACCCGTGACCTAACCTTTCCCCTCTCCTCCTCCCTTCTGCGCGCGACGGCGTTTCGGCTCGAGCGAAGGCGAAGCCGACGAAGCTAGGGCTTCGATCCGGCGGTCAGCCAAGGTTCTCCGAGGAGTTCCTCCATCTCCTTAATCTCTTCTCGACGAGGAGGAATCGGGAGCACGAAGAAGAGTCGGGATTTCGAGCTCCCCGAAAGCCCTAGAAGCCTCCTTCTCGGTTGTAAGTCCAAGAAACCCAAGGTAAGTCGCTGCTCACATGCAGTAGGATAGTTCCGGATTTCTATCTCCTTTGTTTTCGAGTTTTTTTCTGTGATGATTGTCGGTTTAGGGTTTTTGTCGTGAGTTGCTTGTTTCAGATTTGATCAGGAAGTATAATTAGGCATGTGGTTTATTTTTCGAAGCATGAAGTAGGGGGCAAGGAATTTATATTGCTGTCGTGAGTTGTTGTGCAGTTTGGAATTTGTTGTTCTAAGCAATGAGCATGAAGAACAATTGGGATTTTAGGTTTCCAGTAGCGAGTTATTTATAGTAGAAATTCCTTCTTTGGTTTCCTTGCCGTTGCACATAGCAATCACCTTTTAATGGCATGAGCTTAACAGAAAAATTTGTCAATGCGCTGCTTAACAGAATAGTTGAGGTTTCGAGTTAGATTTGCAGGCTTCCTTTTTCCTTCTCCCTTGCAATTCTGCTAAAGCAATGAATTAGTTTATATAGTTTTGTTTTAAGTCTTCAGCAAGTTTAATTTGGTCTGTTCTATGCTATGTATGACATTCATGAAAGCTGTTTTGCTAATTAAACTGCCAACATATATAGTTATTATTAGTGGTTGTCTATTACTTGATGGTTCCTATTTTTCATGGAGGAAAAGAACACGAAAGAGGATAATTGTGAGGAGCATTTAGCTCCTTTTGGTTACCTGCCATGCCACAGTTCTAGGAGGAATTGCCCCCTTAGTTTTAGGGATTTTGGCACAGCATTCATTATATGATTTTAAGAAATTTGAGCATAAAATGGGTTAATCTGGAACATGCAGTTGGTTGCATTGGATAGTACCTTAGTTTAGACTTCTTTAGTTTTGGCAGTAGGCGGGTACCATATTTAATAGAAGTGTAGAATTTTAGATTCCTATAAGCATCTAGTTCTTTTCAATTTGCAGTTTAGCAAGTATAAGATTTAGTTTTTCTTACCGTGTAGTTTTAGTTTTCCTCTTCGTGCTCAAGTTCCAGATTTAGTTCTCTTTAGTTTTCCTTTTGTTAACTTTGTATCTAAGTATAAGATTTCAGTTTCAGATTTAGTTTCTTATGCTTCCTTAACTAGTTGGAACAACCCTTATATTTAGCATACAAGTTTAGATCTTTTTGTGCCATTAATGGGCACGAACAGCCCTATGTTTAGCATTTCTGTTTAGACTTTTTTGTGCTATTTAGAGGGCATTAACAGCCTTGAATCTAAGTACATAGTATTAGTTTTCTTTGCTATTTTAACAAACATGATCAGCCCTGTTTATTAGCATTGCAGTTTTAGTTTCTTCTCTGTTTTAACAAGCATGAACACCTACTCTCTAAGTGTATGCAGTTTTCCTTTTAAAGAATGCAGATCTTTCTTTCTTTGATTTATTTCTGCTGTAGCATGTCTAAAGACTTCAGATTTGTTTTCCTTTGTTTTAATCTGTTATAGCATGTTTGAAGAGACTAGTATTTTACTTGAACAAGTATAAGAAAGATAAAGAAAAGAAAGAAAAAGGCCAAGGCCTTAAGTAGATCCCAAAGTCAAGACTTTAGGGATTTTGGCACACAAGGTGTTAAAGAAAATGCCGAGGCATTATATAGAAGTATTAAAAGATAACAAGTATTTTACTTTTATCAGTGACACTATGCTGGACTCTCAGTTGTCCTTGGGTAGGGTTCCTATAGTCGTCCCTAGGTTTAGATAACCTAGTAGTAACGGCACGGCCAACGGTCGACGGTCGACGACCAGAGGGTCGCGAAATGGGTCGCCGAATGGGTCGGGTCGTTACAAAAGTAAAAGCACAGTTGCCGGGCCCAAGAAGAAAGTTGATTATTATTTTGAAGTATTATAAGTATAAGTTTTTGAACAAGTAAAACGAGTTTTACATAAATATAAAGTATTAAAGATTAAGTTAGAATAAATGAAATAAGTTTCGTATAGTTCTGAAAATCAGTAAGTTTAGTTCTTTATTCTACCATGTTTATCTAGTGGATGAGTAGTTTTCATGTTTACCTATTAGATGAGTGACATGATTAGCTATTAGAATTACATGAGTAGATTCCTTAGCTTTTCTTTGCTATTAGTTTGAAATGAGCAGCTATGTTTATGCTTTATTTCTTTTTAGAGCATATGATTTCTAGTTCTTTTCGTATACATGCACATTCGTGATTTTGTGAGTTAGATAGCGCTTACTAAGCAAATTTTGCTTATAGATTGCACTTCCTCTTACTGCAGATACAGGAAAGGAAAAGATATAGAAAGGAAGGCGACAAGGAGGTGTTCGAAGGATGTGTGATGCCACGACTATGGAAGCCTTGGGATTAGGAAAGAAGTTTTATTTTAGTTTCCATTGTCTTTCGCAATGTTAGGAGTATTTGGGATAGTATTTGTTATTTTGATATGATTAGGACATAGTAGAAGAATTGTAATCTTGTGTGATGATTTCTGGTGTTGTTTTCTTTAATTTTGGATTTATTATACTGCGTGGTTGATTGATATGTGTTCCAGCCGCTTGTGGCTGAGTATATATTGCATGTATTGTTGAATATGGTCACCGGTACAAGGGAGATTCTGCCGAAATTTTTCGGTAGGGTTTCCATGTGATTTTTTATCATACCAGTTAAGTAGAGTTAGCAGTTAAGTAATGGTCATCCTTAGAGAGTAGTAGTAGTAAGAAGGGTGGTCGTTACAGTTAGAATACATAGATTCTATTTCTGAATTCATTGCTCTTTGCCAAGATGCTACATCTTTATCTTTGAGTGCTTCGTCATATGTACGGGGATCAAGTTCATGTTTACCTGGGATCAAGTCCGACGCCTCTCCCAATAACATGAATCTTCCAGGTTGCCTAATAACCCTCCCTCTACGACGAGGCACTGTCTATAGTTGTGTATCATTTGTGATACGTGTTGCAGTTTCTTGTGATATTTTATCTTGTACTGTTGGTACTAAAGTAGGTATGTCCTCTCTCATTTCTTCTAGAACAATTTCACTCATGGGCTTGTGGTTTATTACATAACCTTCATTTAAAAATTGGGTATTCATGTTAACAATGACCTTCTGATCTTTAGGACTATAAAACAAACCACCTTTCGTTCCTTTGGGATAACCAATAAATAGGCGAACTTCTGTATGAGATTCCAACTTATCAGTATCTCCCTTCAGCACATGTGTTGGACTACCCCATATCCGAATATGACTCAGATTAGGCTTACGCCCATTCCATAATTCCATGAGAGTAGAGGGTACTGGTTTAGAAGGCACCAAGTTCAAAATGTACACTGCCGTTTCTAAAGCATATCCCCAGAACAAATTTAGTAGTTCTGAATAACTCATCATCGATCTAACCATTTCCATAAGAGTAATATTCTTTCATTCTGCCACACCATTCTGTTAGGGTGTACCAGGTGCAGACAATTGGGATTGAATCACAACCTCTGATAAGTAATTCATAAACTCTCCTGAGAGGTACTCGCCACCTCGATCAGACCGTAGTATCTTAATACTTTTACCGTGACGTTTCTCCACATCAGCCTTAACTCTTTGAACTTATCAAAGCACTCAGACTTGCAGCGCAACCAGTAAATATATCCATATCTCAAATAGTCATCTATGAAAGAGACGAAATATTTGAAACCACCTCTCGCCTGGATAGTCATAGGTCCACACAAATCAGAATGAACCAATTCCAACACATCTTTTGCTCTATACCCCTTGGCCTTAAAAGGACTTTTGATCATTTTTCCTTCCAAGCAAGATTCGCAAGTTGAAAAGTTTTCCAACACTAATGAACCCAAGAGTCCATGGTAATTAGCCTTTGAATCCTACTCAAGTTAATATGACCAAGTCTTAGATGCCAAAGATATGTTTAGTTCATATTTGAAGGTTCCTTTCTCTTATCAGAATTAGAGGATGTGTTATTAATTTCCATTTGTTACTTTTTGGGAGTTATTGGATTTAGAGTATACAAATTGCCAACTAATGTACCAGAATAGATAATTACCCTATTTTTCTTGACAACCACTTTGTCATCAAAAGAAATAGTATATCCATCCAAAAATAGTTTAGAAACTGAAATTAAATTCTTTCTAAAACTTGGTACATAAAGACAATTTCTCAAAATCAAAGTTCTATTCCTATCAAATGATAAGTAGATATCTCCCACTGCAACAGCCGCCACATTTGTAGCATTACCCATGTAGATGATTATCTCTCCCTCATATAGTCGTCGATTTCCTAGAACCCCTGCAATGTATTACAGACATGATCAGTGGTTCCTATATCTACACACTAAGTACTGGTAGATAACACCGCTAAACATGTTTTAACTACTAGAGAATAAGATATACCTTTATTGTTCTCTTTCCTATAAGGACAGTCCATCTTCCAATGTGCTAGCAAATAAAGCATTTGTCGTTCGGCTTCTTTACACCTGCTTTAAGTCCAGTATCTAGAGATTGTTTCACTTTCTTTGTCGAGCCAGCTTATTTCTTATTCTTCTTTTTGCCTTTCGACTTAGAAGTAGAAATATTTTCAGCAAAGTGAATTTGAGAATTATGACAAAATAGCCCTTCTGCTGCCTGAAGTTTTGTCAGTAGTTTTTCTAATGAATAAATCCTTTTATTCATATTATAGTTCAGGCAAAACTGCTCAAAACTTTTGGATAGTGTTTGGAGAATAATATAGACCTGAGTTTCCCCATCGATTTCAGCTCCAAGGATTTGTATCTCGTTCAAGTAAGCCATCATCTTTAGGATATGATCCCTAACGGGTCTCCCCTCTGACATGGTGGTTGTCATTAATTTCCTCATTGCCTCTTGCCTAGCAGCCTGATTCTGGTGTCCGAAGAGTTCCTTGAGATTGTTCATCATGTCATAGGCAGTTGGCAAGTCTTGATGCTGATGTCGTAACACATTTGACATTGAAGCCATAATGTAACACCGCGTCATCTCATCTGCCTTTACCCATTTATTATGATACTCAATCTCCTCTTCACTAGAATCACTATTAGACACATTAGGGCAAATGTCTAACAGTATAAACTTATAGCCTTCAGCAGTTAGGACAATGTCTAGGTTTCTTTTCTAATATATGTAATTGGGACCAGTAAGGTTGTTCTCTTTCAAAATAATAGCCAGTGGGTTGAAAGTCATCCTAAGAATCACAAAATAAGTTTTGGTCAAGACTTTAGAATTTAGAATAATATTGAGTCCTCAAACAATATTATTTAAATTCACCAACACCTTAGAACACCGTGAATTGTGCATGTCACGTTAGTATGGACATATACAAAATCAAACATTTGTAAGAGGAGGTTTTACCCATTAATTTTATTCTTGTCATCCTAACTTTATGACAAATAAACTTAATAGTTGGTATTCCTTTGGTCACACAAATAATAGCAGTAACTCCGTTAGTGAGGATACTATTAAATGCGCATAAGTGTATACCATTACTTGATACTTAGTCCATTAAATAGGATTGTGCCTCTTCAGTTGGAGAAGATCACACGCTCCTAAATAATTTCCTATAACCATCCATAAAGGAAGTTTGATGTAGCGATCGGCAAATCAACTCATCCGATGTGAAGGGAGGCACTCAGAACCAACGCGTAAGTTTGTTTGCATCACTTATAAACCAGTAATGAAAACCTTGGAATTTATTTACTAATCCCTCTCCCACTTAGTTTTTTTTTAAGATGAGGATTTTATCATGTACACACACATCAAAACAAATAAAAGCAATAAATATGGAAAAATAATTTTCCAACTATTATGGCCTCTTCCATCACTGTCCTCCGTGTGCTGCCAACCCTAGCTGCTGTCATCTTTAGCCACCGCAATCGGGTCTAGTCGCCACATCTATCTTGCTTCTTTTTCTGCTGCACCTCTGGTCCTCAAATAACATCACGCCTCGTAAGGATACGATCCGCGATAAAAATAGAATTTTACATTTATCGATCCTATATTCCACGAAGAATGTACTTGTAATCTGGATTGAATAAAAAGTAAAATCCTAAAACTAATACAGCTCCTGCTGTATTTAATACATACAATCATGCACACACATAAAATGCCCTCAACATGTCCGAGGGTCCAATCACACACAAACACATTAGGGCCATAATAGTTGGATCTAGGATGCCTGCAACCACAGAATTAATCTATTTGCACATCCTACTATTATCATGCCTAAAATATGTATGACATGTGCGTAATTAAACTAAAAAACCAAACACACAGAGGCAATATCCTAGCTCTGATACCAATTGTTGGTTGCTACCCGGAATATCGTACTGGTTCCCCTGTACAAAAATTTTGTACAAGTCCTGAATCTTTCCTAACAACCTATTGTGTTCTTTAGAAATTAAATTTGGAATCGCAAACAGAACTTAACATTATTGATTCTAAATTCGACTTATCTGTTCTTAGAGGTTTAGACTTGGATCACAAATGATGCTTAACATTATTGATCCAAATCCACCCATGTTACAAAGTTAATTAAATATTTATTTCAAAGATCGACTTCTAGGTTAAACATGGCGAGGCACTAGGCCTTCTTGGGTATGGGACCATCCACCACTTTCTAGACACAACCTTTCAACGAAATTCAATATTTAATCTCCTTACAGTAACCATAGGTTTAACCACCAAGAACAATCGAATCACAAGATCGAAAAACAAAAGAAACACAAAATCGAAACATAAAATCGATTGCCTAGAATCGTTAGCCTCTTGTGTTTGGTAATTCAAAATCCAAAAAAGAAAACTAGTATGATGCGGAATAAAGCAATTAGTTATACATTTCTTTGTTAACAAAAACCTCTTGATCTTCTATTATATTCCTCTCCTTCTCTTGGACGTCGTGTGGGCGACGATCTACCAAGAAGAAATCCACCAAAGCCTTCTTCCCTTCCTCCAAGATCCGGCCACCAAAGGGATCAAGACAAGAGAGCCTCCTTTCTCTTCTTCTTCTCCTCGTAGTAACCGGCCACCAAAGCTCCTAGTAGTCTTGATGCCTGTAACACCCGAAAATTCTTAAAATAATTATTAGAAATATCCTAGTATTTTTCTGGAATTTTAGGATATTTTTATGGAATTTTTTTAGATTAGCGGAAGTAGTAAAAATAAATAGAAAACGAAAATAGCCTACGCGGGAATTGAACCCGATACCTATTGGGTCCTACGACTTATAGATAGTTTTGGTAACCAAGTGAACCCAGTAGGGCCGTGCTGAAAGGAATGGGAAACAATTAAATTTATATTTGAGTTGGGCCGAATTACCCACTTAATATAAATAGGGAAATAAATTAGTGAAGAGTTATTTTTTATCGTGACTTTTCTCCTCCTCACCCTAGCCACGCCGCCCCCTTTCCCTCTCCTTCTCTCGGCGCCAACCACAAGAACCAACCTAGGGTTCCTTTCCTAGGGCTTCAAGGACACCTTCCGGCGACGACTCCAGCACGAGAACATTCCCCTCCGCGAGAAGAACACGTAGACGCGAGAGGATCGTCGAGAAGATCGTCTCCACCGGAAATCTAGCGATTAGAATCGTAAGAAAATCTGAACAGGAGGTAAGAAACCCCTCACCTGCGGTATAAGTAGCTATTCGTGTGATTTTATGCATTAGTTTAGTCGTATGCAAATTTCAGCGCATAAGGTGTGCACTAGCGTACACCAAGTGCTCGATAGAATGTTTAGCGCAGTCAAATGCAAATTAGGCATTTTATTAGCTTGGATAAATGCACTAGAAGCATTTACATAGCCTATTTAGTCTTTCTCCAGCTTTTACAGGACCAGATGTCCAATGGGTGGGCTCCCACAGTCGCCTCTAGGTTCAGATAACCTAGTTATGGGTTTAGACAACCTAGTAGAAGCAAGATAATAGTTATTAGCTTATGTTCAGTATTTTACTTTCTCAGTGGCACTGTACTGTATTAGATATCCATTGGGTTGGACTCCCATAGTCGTCCCTAGGTTCAGCTAACCTAGCAAACCCTACTAGATTCGGAATTTGCAACCCCGGGCTTAGGGATGCGCGCACAGCAAGTACAATCGTCGGGCCCAAACAGCAACATGATTATTATTTTAATCTATTATGTTATTAGCTTTTCAAAACTCACAAAGACCAGTTATATTAGTTGAGTTTGAATTCAGCTTCAGTGTAGCTCAGTTCATGTTTCAGCTCAGTTCTTTCTTATTGATACACATGATAGTTTATGATTAGCTTTGTATGCCATGCTTTAGTGTTCATGTTTAGTGATTTCAGTATGCCATATTTAGTTTAAACAGTACATATCTCAAATAGCATGTTTTAAAGGCATATTGCATCGAATGCATGTTTTTGTGAGGTAGATGGTTTCTTACTAAGCGAAAGCTTACAGATACTTTCTTTTCCTTATACTGCAGATAAAGGTACAGGAAAGATGGACTAGCGGAGGCTGGAGGGCAATGCTACGAAGATGTGTGTGGATGGAACTTGGAATAGAGATCTTAGGGAATTTCAGCAAGCTTGTTTAAGCACTAGAACTTTTTAGCATTTGGTTATTTTGCACCTTAGCATGTTAAATGTTATGAATTAGTTAATCATGCACCCTATCATGCTTAAAATACTATTTGTGTGATGTTAGAATGTTTTACATTTAGTTTAGAATTGATATGGGAAGTTTTGGCACGAACAAGTGCTGAAATCAGACTTCTGGTACGAAATCAGAAACCCCAATCGATCGGCTGATCGATTGGAGGCTTCTCAATCGATCAGCCGATCGATTGAGAAGTTCGTACCGCGAACAGTAGGCCTCTGGATCGATCCGTCGATCGATCCAGCAAATTCTGTCGCGAACAGAAGGCTCTGGGATCGATCACTGGATCGATTGGCCAGTCTGGATCGATCAGCCGATCGATCTAGAATATTGCCCGAGCACAGTAGCATGCTGGATCGATCACTGGATCGATCCAACCCAAGCCCTACATACAGTAGCCGGCTGAATCGATCACTGGATCGATTCAACTGTTCCAATCGATCTGTGGATCGATTGGGAGGCCCGAAAGGTGCTAGGAAGCCTCTAGTTCAGTTCCTTGACCATGGGGGAAATATAATGTGTCATGAATAGTTAGATTACACCCCTGAGCATGTATAGAATCAAGAAATGTCAATAGTTTAGCAAAATTTTAATTAGTACAGTTTCCGCATCTAGATTTAGTAATGGTTAGGGAATAGTTTAGCACAGATGAATGTAATGATCGGCCTCACAGCTTAGCCAGTAGAAGGTGGGTCGTTACAGAGTGGTATCAGAGCAAAGTTCCATACTTCCAACACACACATCAGCATTGAACCTGCAGCTTCCAAGTAAGAACATCTCTCACCTTATTTATGTTTCCTGTTTTCATGTTAGAAGTAAATGAAGCATGTTTATTTATGATAGTACCTAACATGTTAACCAGAGATATGCAATTATGATTGTATTAGTTATGTATGTCCTCTATGTCTCTAGAATGGCACGAGGACGCCCAGCTATAAGGGCACCAGCTACTGAGCCCCAGCACGAGGCAGGCAGTTCAGTGCCTCCTCCAGACCTTACAGCATTAGTGGCTCAGTTACAGCAGCAGCTAGCTGAACAGCAACAGGAGATAGCCACCTTAAAGGCTAATCAGCAGAATACTCCCACAGTCACCCCGGAACCAGACGTTCCACCAGTCCAGCCTACAGCACCAGTAGCCCCAGCAGCAGAGGCGAAGAGAGAAGCCTATCTGATCTAGTGGCAGAGAGTCAAGCCCGAGAACTTCTCAGGCACCAGTGAACCATGGGATGCTCAAGCCTGGTTCAAAACACTGGAGAGTATGATGGAGCTTCTGGACTGGCCAGAACATGAGAAGGTGAAGTGCGCCTCCTTCTGTTTGACAGGAGATGCACGCATGTGGTGGGAGAGAATTAGAGCGAAGCGCCCAGTAAACCAGATGACATGGGCAGACTTCGAGAAAGAATTCTTTGAGGAGTTTTTTCACATGCGGGTTACAAACCGCCACTACGACGAGTTCACAGAGTTTCGTCAGGGCAACCTATCAGTTGAGGAAGCCGTGAAGAAATTCAATAGATTGGCTCGTCTATGCCCTGAACTAGTCAGCACAGAAAAAGAACGAGTTCGGCTGATGCTCAAGATGCTGAGGCCGGAAATAGCGATGAACGTGGCTGGCGGCATTCATAGGCCGCAAACCACTGAAGAACTAGTTAGCAGTGCTCTGACCACCGAGCACTACCAGAAAAATATCAAACAACAGAAACAAGTCCTCTTAGAGTCCAAAGGGCAAGGAGGCTTAGGTACTCAGAAACAACAGGGCCACAGCTCTAACTGGAAAGGGAACTCTAGCAACAAGCGCAAACCAGGGAGTTACCCAAAAGGAGGACCAGCTAGCAAACAGCCCAGTTATCCAAAGTGTGCTACTTGTGGGAAATTCCACCCTGGAGTTTGTCGTAAAGGCACACGAGGATGCTTTGAGTGTGGATAGGAAGGGCATATGGCTAAGCAGTGCCCGAACAAGACTAGTCTTCCTCCACCACAGTCGATTCAGTATGGAGGCCAGCCAGCTCAGTTACATCAGATGCAGGCCGCTCTAGATGGTCCACACATCAGCCAGGGCAGATTAGAAGCCCCTCCAGCTACAACCAATGCGAGGATCTATTCACTGACCAGAGAGGACGTAGCAAATGCCTCGACAGTTGTTACAGGTCAGATTAGTATTTTACAGCAAAGTACAACTGTCTTATTCGATACTGGGGCAACCCATTCTTATATATCTAGGGCATTTGCTGAGAAGTTAGCAAGACCTCCAGAGGTACTCAGTAGTCAGTTTCTGACGACCTTACCTTCAGGAGAAATTATGGCATCCACGCACTGGCTCAAAGCAGTGCCAGTCATTATAGCAAACAAAGAGCTCTTTTGTGATCTGATAGTGCTAAATATGACTGACTATGATGTCATCCTTGGAATGGACTTCTTGATCAGATACGGTGCCTCCATCGAGTGCCGTAAGCAGAAAGTCGTATTCCAACCTGAAGCAGAAGCACAGTTCGAGTTCATCGGAGAACCCAAGAGAAAGGCCAAAAAGTTTCTCTCCGCTATGAAAGCACAGAGATTAATGGATTCAGGATGTACGGGATTTTTAGCACATATAGTCAGTACCAGTCAGGACAAGGACCAACAGCTAGCAGAGGTCAGAGTCGTATGTGACTACCCAGCAGTCTTCCCTGAAGAGTTACAGGCCTAGCACCAGACAGGGAGATTGAATTTGAGATAGAACTCATTCCCAGTACAAATCCTATTTCCAAAGCGCCTTACCGCATGGCTCCAGCAGAACTAAAAGAACTTCATGAGCAACTACAAGAGCTGCTTGACAAAGGCTTCATACGCCCTAGTCACTCACCATGGGGAGCGCCTGTATTGTTCGTGAAGAAGAAGGACGGGAGCATGCGCCTGTGCATAGATTACAGAGCACTGAACCAAGTCACGATCAAGAATAGGTATCCTCTTCCCAGAATTGATGACCTGTTCGATCAGCTGAAGGGAGCAGCTGTAAGACCGTTAGATTCGATAGAGGGGGGGGGTGAATATCGATTCAAAAATATCGAGTATAAGCGCAGCGGAAAAGTAAAGTAGACACAGTTGTTTTTACTTCGTTCGGAGCCTGTGACGACTCCTACTCGAAGGCCCGTGGTCCTTGACCACTTTCGTTGGGCAATCACTAGCAATTCGAATATAATTACAAAATGAATACAGGAAATGCTAATGAAACAAAGTAATACCGACAAGGAAATTAAGAAAAACGAAGAAGCACTTTGTCGGAGCTTTGTTAGCGTCGCAGGAACGTAGAGCAGCAGGACCAGCAGTCGAAAAGTTCTCAGTTGATGATTGATTCTGAAGCTCCTGCCTGGGGCTTCTTTTATATGCTGTCCCGGGCGCCTGGATCCCTTCCGGGCGCCTGGAATGTGACGTAGCTGCACAAACCATGATGCTCCACGTGGCGACGACTCGGCTGGATGAAATTTGCCTTCCGGGCGCCCGGATCCCCTCCGGGCGCCCGGACCCCTCTTCTCCAGAAAGTCCTTCTCCTGCAAGAAAAGGTTAGTCCGAGGCAAATGTACCCTGCAGCAAAGAGTGTTAGCACAGTTTTATAGATGAGCAAAGTATGACTTAGATTCCGTCTTTCCGAGACCGGAATCTAGTCACGATCTCGACTTAGATATCCGAAATGGATCTAAGCCGGATCGACGCCTAATGTTCCCTACCCGGGAACGCGTCCTTGCAGTCACTCCCCTCCAGTGACTTACCTCACTTACCTGCCAGACGTCCGGTCAGCCCGTCGACCCGTCTGGACTTCTCGCCAAGCGTCCGGTCAGCCCGTCGACCCGCTTGGACTTCTCGCCAGCTATCCGGTCTGGACTTCTCGCCAAGCGTCCGGTCAGCCCGTCGACCCGCTTGGACTTCTCGCCAGCTATCCGGTCAGCCCGTCGACCTAGCTGGACTTTTCCTGCACACTTGATAAAAGTGTCAGACAACAACAAACCTAACTTAACCTGATTTGTCATTCATCAAAACCTGAGTTAGACCGTTAGTGCTAACCGCACCAACAATCTCCCCCTTTTGATGGAATGACAACCTGGTTAAGTTAGTGATAAAAAGTATGCAAAAATCAAGCATGATTTTTGAGGTTTTTAAGGTTTAAGTTAGTTTTTTTTTTAAGTTTGCATTTAGTTGCCCTAACTTAACCAACCTAACCCTCCCCCTTTGGCATTCATCAAAAAACAAGGGTAAACAATCATAGCGAGAAATACTGAAAACAGTAATACCTTGAACAATAACTGAGTTTTTAAATCCAAGAGAAGATCAAATTTGTTTAAAGCATTAGTTTTTAGCTTTTAGAAGAAATGCTAAGTTTAGATAGGTTAATTTTCAAACATAAGTGTATATAAAAAAATTTTCCAAAACAAGTTTCAACTTTGAAATGCTACTTAAACATAAGTTTTCAAAACCAAAATTCCAAAACTAAGTTTGAGAAGTCTATTTTTCAAAACTAATTGAATTTTATTTTTCAACACTAAGTGTACAAAATTCAATTTTCAAAACAAGGAAAATAACTTTGAGAAGCTTAGTAGACTCGGGACAATTTTCAAAGTAAAATTAAGTTTAAATTTTTATTTTTAGTTTTCAAAGGAGTTTTGATAAACGTAAGAAAAAAATTTTTGGAATGTTTTTGTAAAGTTTGCTTTTCAAAATCAAATTTTTCAAAGTTTAAAAGTATTAGATTCAAAACCATGGTTTAAGATACTTGAAAAGTTCAGTTTTCAAAGAATAGGTAAAAAGGATAAAAAATTTCATAATTTTAAACAAATTATTTTTAAACTTTGATTTTCAAAATTAAGTTTAAAATTCAATTTGGAAAACTAAAGTAGTTTTATTTCTCCCCCTGAATTTGATATTTAACTTCAACCAGCTGTCTAACCAATTAGGTACTAACTAACTATTAGAAAATAGTAGCTTTCACTTGGTTAGTCAGATTAAGTTAATTATAATCAGTCAGTGTTTGACTCGACTGATGAACTTTAATCTGATTAATATTTGAATTGTATTTAACGTCCAGACTTATACTGATGCACTGAAATAAGCATCTTAAGTCCAGACAGATGGCCTATGCATCTCACCCCTTTCTATGTTTATCAACCACAAGCAAGGTAAACCTAAGGTGTTGGTGAGATGCTCAAGAACTAAACCTATGGGTACATGTTTTCTAAGGATGTAAGACTAGTCTAAGGCCAAAACTGTTTTTGAAAGTTTAAAAATGGAAATTTTTGAAAACAAACAAGTTTAGCCTATAAGTTGATAAAATCATTTTTTTTTTTTTTTTGAAATTTCCTAGTTTATTGAGCAAGAACATATTCAATGTAAGTTTGAAATGTCACAAGATAAATTCAAAAATATTTTACAAATAGTGTAGCTACAGAAGTAGGTCATCACTAAAGCTACTGAGATGATGAAGAGGGTGGTCCAGATCCCAAGGATCGAAGAAGTGTCATCAGCTCAGTGTGGCGGGTGTCCCCGGCAGCTCGTAACTCGGCAACCTCTCGCCGTATGTCCCGATGAAAATCGGAGTTCTCCTGCTAGAGACTCGCCATGGCTCTCTCTAGTCCGGTCATACGGTCGGCTAGAGTGCGGGGAGCGTGTCGTGGTGCTCGAGCTGGGGGTGGTGGTGGAGCCGGTGCGGCTTTCTCCGGAAATAGTGCGAGCATGAACTCGTCCATCTGTGCGTCTGGATCGGGCTGGTGCTGTGCCCCCCTCCGCCAAGTCATAGTCCCGTCATCTCTATCTACCTGGATGCCGGCTAAGGAGAAGTTCCGAGAGGATATAACATCGAACTCGGTCATATGGGCAACGTCTCCTCTAGTGACATCAATGTGCAGTGAGGACATATAGGCTGTCAAAATGTGACCAAATGGCATATGGACTCGACTGTCAGTCACGTATCCGGCTGCGTAAGTGATGGTGGAGAATATATGTAGGCTAATGTCAATCTCCAACCTATGAATCAGGGCATAAAGTAGGAATGAATGGAATGGGCGCATCACGGCGATGTCCCGAGTGGTCAGTGGTAAAATACAAAGAACTACAACTCTATAAAGAGCGTAGTCCTGGACTCTAAGTTCTACTGACCTAAACTGTGTCACAGTGGGATCTCTCTCTCCCCCAAAAAAATACGAATACATCGTATCGAGAGTAATATGTGAGTAGGGATCGTCGAACGGTAGATCCCTCAGAGGATAGCACAAAAAGGGGCAAGTAGAAGGACGCAACTCTAAAAACTCTCTGATAGTCGTAGGGGAAAATACGATATCAGTGCCTGCTGCCCTAGTGGTATAGGTGAAGTCATCTACTTTTACTAAGTTATTGCAAAATTCGGCACATAGACTTATGTTTATTGGACTGGTACATTCTACAAGGTTCCTTAAATTGTAGTGGCCTATAACCTCTAAGGCAGAGGGACATGATCTTAGGAAGAACGCTCTATCTACGCAGGTAGTCCTAATGGCCTTATAGATGGTGGACTCAAATTTAATCCTAAGGTCGTCTGTGGGAAACCTAGTATTTGTTCGTTTCTTACTGTATATAAAGAATATATATAAAAAATTTAGAAGACAACAAAAAAAATATTTTAGAGAGGGCAAGAATATTTTACCGAGGAGCCATCGAAAAAATATAGATTTGACGACCTCGGTTGAATCACAACAGCGTCTTCACCGCACGAAAATTTAATTTAGAGTACTTTCGCACTGAGGTTCAAAGTGAACCTTGGCAAAAGTGAGAATGAGTGGGGCAGAGGTTGGGGGCGCCTGCTGCCCCTTATTTATAGGGGCGCCCGCCCCTGGTTTTTGACCCTTTTTTTTTTTAAGTTTAAGATTTTGAAAATAATTTTTAAGTTTAAAATTAAAATTTTGAAATTAATTTTTAAGTTTAAAATTAGAATTTTGAAATTAATTTTTTTAAGTTTTAAAATTAAAATTTTTGAAAATAATTTTTAAGTTAAAATTAAAATTTTGAAATTAATTTTTAAGTTTAAAATTAAATTTTTGAAATTAATTTTAAGTTTAAAATTTTTGAAATTAATTTTTAAGTTTGAAACTTTTGAAATTAATTTTTAAGTTTAAAATGAAAATTTTGAAATTAATTTTTATGTTTAAAATTTTGAAAATAATTTTTTAAGTTTAAAATTAAAATTTTTGAAATTAATTTTTATGTTTAAAATTTTGAAAATAATTTTTTAAGTTTAAAATTAAAATTTTTGAAATTAATTTTTAAGTTTAAAATTAAAATTTTTGAAATTAATTTTTAAGTTTAAAATTAAAATTTTTGAAATTAATTTTTAAGTTTAAAATTAAAATTTTTGAAATTAATTTTTAAGTTTAAAATTAAAATTTTGAAAGTAATTTTTAAGTTTAAAATTTTTGAAATTCATTTTTAAGTTTAAAATTTTGAAAATAATTTTTTAAGTTTAAAATTAAAATTTTTGAAATTAATTTTTAAGTTTAAAATTATTTTGAAATTAATTTTTAAGTTTAAAATTAAATTTTTGAAATTAATTTTTCAGTTTGAAATTAAAATTTTTGAAATTAATTTTTAAGTTTAAAATTAAAATTTTGAAATTAATTTTTAAGTTTAAAATTAAATTTTGAAATTAATTTTAAAATTAAATTAAGCCTTATTCATCTCACCCGATCTATATTATCAATCAGGGAATCCTATGATTTTGTGAGATGAAATTGGTTTGATTACAGACTTTTGGTTTAACTTGTGTTAGATTCAGATTTAGTTTTGGTTTCCACAAATAGGCATTGTTCGGATAAACTTCTAAGCTTGGTGAGTCACAGGGACATCATTAGAAGTAACCAACCTTTCGAAGTTTTTCGAATAGTCCTATCCACGGAACTTAGTACTAAATCTTGGTCTAACTGGTTAGGATTCGTTTAAGGGTAGCTTCGGTCAGTTCCACTTGGCCAAATGCACCAGATCGAAGCCATATCTTTCTAGACATGCGATGCCCAAGCTTCCCTAACGTATTATCATCCAAAAACTTCACCAGTACCATGAGTCAAGTTAACCTCGGTCTCTTTTTAACTAATCCTGATTACCCTGTCGGGTTAGTTTGTTTTGGGTTACCCTGTCGGGTATGTTAGTTTTGGAGGTGCCAGCTATTCTGGAGCCTCCCCCTGAATTATTGGCCATTAATTTAGATTTTGGGTTTGTGTCGATTCTTTTTATAGTTATAATCAACTTGGTGATAGTCTAAATTTTGTAGAGTTTTGAATTTTGATTTTAAGTTAAATTTATTTTTTAGTTTTTGATCTGATTTATTCAAGTTTATATAATGTATTTTATCTTTAGGTATATAGAATTGATTAAGTCCTACTTGCGTGGTTAAGCACGCTTTCGGGACCCAGGCTTGTTTAGTTGCTTTGTGTTGGGTTAATAATGATTTAAAGGTTTTGTTTGATTTTGACTTATATCCAAGTCCGGTTTTATTATAGCATGCCTTTTGGTTATTTAGAATTAAATCTAAATTTTTAGATCTTGTTGTGAATTTTTCCAACAATTCTTTTAAATTATTAATTTCACTTTTTAATGATAAATTCTCCTCCTCAAGTGTTCGGTCTTGAGTTGGATTCGAATTTTTTAATTGTTCCTTCAGGTTTTGATTTTCCTCAAGAAGCGATTTATTTTCATTTTCCAATTTAACTAATTTTTTATTTAAACACGAGATAATTCTAAAGAATTTATGATTTAAGTTTAGGTATACCTCTTCGGAACCTTCGGAAACGAGTGCGGACTCGTGGCTCGATTCGGGTTCGGACCCGTCTTCCGATTCGTCTTCCGTTTCAGCTTCGCGAGCCATCAGCGCGAGGTGACTTTGGTGCTTTTGCCTTTCTCCCTCTGATTCGTCTGAGGAGGAATCGTCCCATGTTGCTTTGAGGGCTTTCTTCTTTGTTGACTTTGGTTTGTCAAGTTTCAATCTTGGGCATTCGTTCTTGTAGTGCCCCTTTTTGTTACATCCGAAACATGTGACATTTCTTGAGTCGGCTGGCGAACTGATCTTCTGAAGATCCTGTTTGCTGAAGTTTCTCTTTTTCCTGGTGAACATTTTCCTTACCAGGTTCACCAGGTGTTCTTCGTCTTCAGAGTCTTGATCGGAATCTTCTTCAGATTCGGGTTTGTTCTTCTTTTCTTTAGAGGAACCTGCGAATAGAGCTACACCTTTCTCGACCCCGGCGTTAGTTTGCTCATGAAGTTCTAATTCACAGAAGAGTTCATCCAATTTTAATTTAGATAAATTTTTTGAAATTTTGTAGGCATCTACAATTGATGCCCACAAATTATTTCGCGGAAAAGCATTTAACGCGTACCTTATTAAGTCTCGGTTCTCCATTTGGTGTCCTATCGCATGGAGACCGTTGAGGATATCTTTGACCCTCGCGTGGAGCTGACTTGCCGTTTCTCCTTCCTGTATTTTTATATTAAAAATTTTATTTAACAGCAAATCTCTTTTTGTTACCTTCGCGTCGCTTGTTCCTTCGTGCAGCTCGATCAGTTTATCCCAGAGCTCCTTAGCGTTTTCATGCGGTCCGACCCGGTTCAGTTCTTCTCGTGTTAGTCCGCAGTGTAGAGTGTTGATGGCTTTGTTTTCAATTGACGCCTTTTTCTTTAAATCATTTGTCCATTCTTCAGGGTCTATTATTTTTCCGGAGTTGTCTACTGGAATTTTATAAGCCTTTGTGACGCTCATCCATTGGTCGTAGTCTGTCTTCATGTAGACCTCCATTCTTCTTTTCCAGTACGAAAAGTCATCCCCATTGAATAGGGGAGGACGAACTGTGCTGAAGCCTTCTTGTTGAGACATCTTATCCTGCACACACTAAATTAACTGGAAAAAATCCCAAGACTTCGTCTTGGATTAGCAGTGCGGGAAAAAATAGAAACTCTAAGTGTAACGGGAAAAAAAATCTTCCAAAAAGATAATAATATCAGTTTGGAATTAAAAAAATATTTCACCCCCTGTCTGATTGGTGGTTGCACCAAATCAGAGTGGAACTTGGCTCTGATACCACTTGTAAGACCGTTGAATTCGATAGAGGGGGGGGTGAATATCGATTCGAAAATATCGAGTATAAGCGCAGCGGAAAAGTAAAGTAGACACAGTTGTTTTTACTTCGTTCGGAGCCTGTGACGACTCCTACTCGAAGGCCCGTGGTCCTTGACCACTTTCGTTGGGCAATCACTAGCAATTCGAATATAATTACAAAATGAATACAGGAAATGCTAATGAAACAAAGTAATACCGACAAGGAAATTAAGAAAAACGAAGAAGCACTTTGTCGGAGCTTTGTTAGCGTCACAGGAACGTAGAGCAGCAGGACCAGCAGTCGAAAAGTTCTCAGTTGATGATTGATTCTGAAGCTCCTGCCTGGGGTTTCTTTTATATGCTGTCCCGGGCGCCTGGATCCCTTCCGGGCGCTTGGAATGTGACATAGCTGCACAAACCATGATGCTCCACGTGGCGACGACTCGGCTGGATGAAATTTGCCTTCCGGGCGCCCGGACCCCTCTTCTCCAGAAAGTCCTTCTCCTGCAAGAAAAGGTTAGTCCGAGGCAAATGTACCCTGCAGCAAAGAGTGTTAGCACAGTTTTATAGATGAGCAAAGTATGACTTAGATTCCGTCTTTCCGAGACCGGAATCTAGTCACGATCTCGACTTAGATATCCGAAATGGATCTAAGCCGGATCGACGCCTAATGTTCCCTACCCGGGAACGCGTCCTTGCAGTCACTCCCCTCCAGTGACTTACCTCACTTACCTGCCAGACGTCCGGTCAGCCCGTCGACCCGTCTGGACTTCTCGCCAAGCGTCCGGTCAGCCCGTCGACCCGCTTGGACTTCTCGCCAGCTATCCGGTCAGCCCGTCGACCCGCTTGGACTTCTCGCCAGCTATCCGGTCAGCCCGTCGACCTAGCTGGACTTTTCCTGCACACTTGATAAAAGTGTCAGACAACAACAAACCTAACTTAACCTGATTTGTCATTCATCAAAACCTGAGTTAGACCGTTAGTGCTAACCGCACCAACAGCAGCAGTGTTCTCTAAGATAGACCTCAGTTTAGGTTATCATCAGGTGAAAGTTAAAGAAGGGGATGTACCCAAGACAGCCTTCAGGACTAGATACGGACATTACGAGTTCGTAGTCATGCCCTTTGGCGTGACAAATGCTCCAGCTACTTTCATGGATCTCATGAACAGGGTATTCAGAGAATATTTAGATAAGTTCGTTATCGTATTCATCGATGACATTCTTATCTATTCAGGAACTCAGGAAGAACACGCAGAGCACCTGAGAATAGTACTGCAGACCCATCAGCAGAACCAGTTGTATGCCAAGTTCACGAAATGTGAATTTTGGTTAGATCAGGTGTCCTTCCTGGGTCACATCATCTTAAAGGATGGTATTATGGTAGACCCCAGTAAAATAGAAGCTGTGAGTAACTGGAAAAGACCCAAGAATGCCAGTGAGATCAGGAGCTTTTTGGAATTAGCAGGTTATTACAGAAAATTCGTAGAGGACTTCTCCAGGATAGCCTCTCCCCTAACAGCTCTTACCAGAAAGAACAAAAAATTTCAGTGGACAGAGGGCTGTGAGAACAGCTTTAGCGAGCTAAAGAGAAGATTGACTAGTGCACCTATCCTGACTCTACCAGAGAACACAGATAGCTTTGATATATATAGTGATGCCTCTAAGTTGGGACTAGGAGCAGTGCTGATGCAAGACGGCAAGGTAATCGCCTACGCCTCCAGACAACTCAAGGATTATAAGAAGAACTATCCTACTCATGACCTTGAGCTTGCAGCAGTGGTGTTCGCTCTCAAATTTTGGAGACATTACTTGTATGGAGCTCAGTGCAGAGTGTATACAGATCATCAGAGTCTGAAGTACTTCTTCACTCAGAAGGATTTGAATATGCAACAGCGCAGATGGATAGAGCTGGTCAAGGACTACGATATAGACATCCTCTACCACCCAGGAAAAGCAAATAGGGTAGCAGATGCACTTAGCAGAAAGTCCAGTGCTACCTTGTTATCTCTAGCAGCCATGTCACCGCCCCTACAGAAAGATATCACAGACTTCGGTCTTGAACTCATAGTTGGACAGCTCTCTACTATAACATTAGAGTCTACCTTGCTTGGTGACATTCAAACAGCTCAGGAACAGGATCCTGAAATTCAGAAAATCAAGCAAGGGATAGCAGAATCAGAAGGTGGAGAGTTCAGAATATCAGATAGCGGGGTATTATACTTTGGTGACAGATTATGCGTTCTAGATCAGGAGGAACTACGAAGGAAGATTTTAGATGAGGCTCACAAGACTCCCTATGCGATGCATCCAGGCTCCACCAAAATGTATGAGGACTTGAAGAAGCGTTTTTGGTGGCCTGGGATGAAGAGAGACATCGCTCGATATGTCAGCACCTGCCTAACCTGTCAGAGAGTTAAGGCAGAACATCAGAGACCAGGAGGAGTTTTGCAGCCCATTCAGATTCCAGAATGGAAGTGGGAAGACATTTCTATGGATTTCATAGTGGGACTACCCAGAACCACGAATGGTTTTGATACCATCTGGGTAATAGTTGACAGGTTGACTAAATCAGTCCACTTCTTAGCTATCAGGATATCCTACTCCATGGAACAACTAGCACAGTTGTATCTCAAGGAGATCGTTAGACTACATGGAGTCCCACGAACCATTATATCAGACAGAGACAGTATGTTCACATCACACTTCTGGGAGTGTGTACAGTCAGCTTTGGGCACGATGTTAAAGTTCAGCACAGCTTTCCATCCTCAGACAGATGGACAAACGGAGCGGGTAAATCAGGTACTTTAAGATATGCTCCGAGCATGTGCCCTAGATTTCAAAGGAAGTTGGTGCAAATATCTGATTCTAGCAGAATTTGCATACAACAACAGCTATCAGGCCACTATCGGTATGGCACCTTACGAGGCTCTCTATGGGCGGAGGTGTAGATCTCCAATCTGCTGGTATGAGAGTGGTGAATAGAAAGAACTAGAGCTTCAGACAGATCTAGTAGCAGATACCACAGCAGCTATACAGCAGATCCGCCAGAGGATAGAGACAGCTCAGAGTCGCCAGAAAAGCTATGCTGATACACGGCGCAGACCTTTAGAGTTCTCAGTTGGGGATTCAGTGTTCCTCAGAGTAGCTCCCATGAAGGGAGTAATGCGTTTTGGGAAGAAGGGCAAACTAAGTCCCAGATATGTGGGACCGTACTTTATCACTAGAAGAGTGGGCAGAGTAGCATATGAGCTAGAGCTACCTCAAGAAATGTCAGTTGTCCACAATGTATTTCATGTCTCTATGCTGAAGAAGCATATCCCAGATGCCACCCAGATGATTGAGCCCCAGATGGTACAAGTCCGCGAAGACCTCAGCTATGACAGTCGGCCTACTCAGATAGTAGATCGAGCAGTTAAGAAATTGCGGAATAAGGAAGTACCATTAGTAAAGGTTATTTGGCAAAATCACACAACAGAATAGGCAACTTGGGAGACAGAAGCCAGTATGAGACAGAAGTACCCAGAGTTATTCTAAGTTCGAGGATGAACTTTTTATAAGGTATGGGGGATTGTAATGCTCGAAAATTCTCAAAATAATTATTAGAAATATCCTAGTATTTTTCTGGAATTTTAGGATATTTTTATGGAATTTTTTTAGATTAGCGGAAGTAGCAAAAATAAATAGAAAACGAAAATAACCTACGCGGGAATTGAACCCGAGACCTATTGGGTCCTACGTCTTATAGATAGTTTTGGTAACCAAGTGAACCCAGCAGGGCCGTGCTGAAAGGAATGGGAAACAATTAAATTTATATTTGAGTTGGGCCGAATTACCCACTTAATATAAATAGGGAAATAAATTAGTGAAGAGTTATTTTTTATCGTGACTTTTCTCCTCCTCACCCTAGCCACGCCGCCCCCTTTCCCTCTCCTTCTCTCGGCGCCAACTACAAGAACCAACCTAGGGTTCATTTCCTAGGGCTTCAAGGACACCTTCCGGCGACGACTCCAGCACGAGAACGTTCCCCTCCGCGAGAAGAACACGTAGATGCGAGAGGATCGTCGAGAAGATCGTCTCCACCGGAAATCTAGCGATTAGAATCATAAGAAAATCCGAACAGGAGGTAAGAAACCCCTCACCTACGGTATAAGTAGCTATTCGTGTGATTTTATGCATTAGTTTAGTCGTATGCAAATTTCAGCGCATAAGGTGTGCACTAGCGTACACCAAGTGCTCGATAGAATGTTTAGCACAGTCAAATGCAAATTAGGCATTTTATTAGCTTGGATAAATGCACTAGAAGCATTTACATAGCCTATTTAGTCTTGCTCCAGCTTTTACAGGACCAGATGTCCAATGGGTGGGCTCCCACAGTCGCCTCTAGGTTCAGATAACCTAGTTCTGGGTTTAGACAACCTAGTAGAAGCAAGACAATAGTTATTAGCTTATGTTCAGTATTTTACTTTCTTAGTGGCACTGTACTGAATTAGATATCCATTGGGTTGGACTCCCATAGTCGTCCCTAGGTTCAGCTAACCTAGCAAACCCTACTAGATTCGGAATTTGCAACCCCGGGTTTAGTTAGGGATGCGGGCACAGCAAGTACAGTCGCCGGGCCCAAACAGCAACATGATTATTATTTTAATCTATTATGTTATTAGCTTTTCAAAACTCACAAAGACCAGTTATATTAGTTGAGTTTGAATTCAGCTTCAGTCTAGCTCAGTTCATGTTTCAGCTCAGTTCTTTCTTATTGATACACATGATAGTTTATGATTAGCTTTGTATGCCATGCTTTAGTGTTCATGTTTAGTGATTTCAGTATACCATGTTTAGTTTAAACAGTACATATCTCAAATAGCATGTTTTAAAGGCATATTGCATCGAATGCATGTTTTTGTGAGGTAGATGGTTTCTTACTAAGCGAAAGCTTACAGATACTTTCTTTTCCTTATACTGCAGATAAAGGTAAAGGAAAGATGGACTAGCGGAGGCTGGAGGGCAATGCTACGAAGATGTGTGTGGATGGAACTTGGAATAGAAATCTTAGGGAATTTCAGCAAGCTTGTTTAAGCACTAGAACTTTTTAGCATTTGGTTATTTTGCACCTTAGCATGTTAAATGTTATGAATTAGTTAATCATGCACCCTATCATGCTTAAAATACTATTTGTGTGATGTTAGAATGTTTTACATTTAGTTTAGAATTGATATGGGAAGTTTTGGCACGAACAAGTGCTGAAATCAGACTTCTGGTACGAAATCAGAAACCCCAATCGATCGGCTGATCGATTGGAGGCTTCTCAATCGATCAGCCGATCGATTGAGAAGTTCGTACCGCGAACAGTAGGCCTCTGATCGATCCGCCGATCGATCCAGCAAATTCTGTCGCGAACAGAAGGCTCTGGGATCGATCACTGGATCGATTGGCCAGTCTAGATCGATCAACCGATCGATCCAGAATATTGCCCGAGCACAGTAGCGTGCTGGATCGATCACTGGATCGATCCAACCCAAGCCTTGCATACAGTAGCCGGCTGAATCAATCACTGGATTGATTCAACTGTTCCAATCGATCTGTGGATCGATTGGGAGGCCCGAAAGGTGCTAGGAAGCCTCTAGTTCAGTTCCTTGACCATGGGGGAAATATAATGTGTCATGAATAGTTAGATTACACCCCTGAGCATGTATAGAATCAAGAAATGTCAATAGTTTAGCAAAATTTTAATTAGTACAGTTTCCGCATCTAGATTTAGTAATGGTCAGGGAATAGTTTAGCACAGATGAATGTAATGATCGGCCTCACAGCTTAGCCAGTAGAAGGTGGGTCGTTACAATGCCGCCGGCTATAATGTGGAAAACAAAAGGAGAAGAGAGAAAGGAAGAGGGTCGGCCACCAAAGGAAAAGAGAGAGGAACAATAGAATAGAGGTTGTGTTACATGAAGGCACCCTTTACCTCTCTTTTATATTCCTTGGTGAATCTAAAAAAAGAAAGTTTTATAACAAAAATAAAACTTCCTTTTCTATACATGATATGGTCGGTCACCTCTTGTAAAACAAACAAGGAAAGATTTTAAACAAAAATTAAAATCTCCCTTAAAATTATCCCTTTTGTGGTTCGCTATAAAAGGAAAGTTTTTATAAATTAAAATCTCTCTTTTTTAAATCCTTTTATGGATATCTATAAAAGATAAGATTTAAAACTCCTTTTATATCATGGTTACAAAAAAGGAGAGTTTTCTTAAAAATTAAAATATTTTTTTTAAACATTCTAGGCATCTACAAATAAGGAAAGATATCTAATCTCTCTTTTAATCCTTTGTAGAAAATCTATAAAAGGAAAGATTTTAAATTTAAAACTCTCTTATAAAACCATGTGGATAAAAAACATAAAAGGAAAGATTTTATCAAAATTTTATTTTAAATAAAATTCCCTTTCCTTTCCTTACTTGGTCGGCCACTTGCTTGGGCACCAAGCAAGGCTTAGCCGACCCTAGCTTGAGCTCTAAGCTTGGCTTGGCCGGCCCCTTGCTTGGGCTCCAAGTAAGGATAGAGGCCGGCCCCTAGCATGGGCTAAGAGGCTAGGCTTTGGGTGGATATAATACTATATATAAGAGGCTACAATAGGGACCGAGAGGAGGAATTGGTTTTGGTCTCCCGATGAGCTTGAACTTCTCATGTTCGCCCCGAACACCCAACTCAAGTTTATCAATAATAACTCATACCACTAAAGATATACTATTGAACTACCGCACCAATCCCAAATTACATTATGGGTTCCTTCTTATTATGAGTGTGTTAATCTCCCTGTGTTTAAGATATCGAATGTCCACTAATTAAATGAGTTACTGACAACTCACTTAATTAATATCTAGCTCCAAGAGTAGTACCACTCAACTTTATTGTCATGTCGGACTAAGTCCACCTGCAGGATTTACATGACAATCCTTATGAGCTCCTCAAGGGGGCATCATCAACCTAGATTACTAGGACACAGTTTCATTCTATAATCAACAACACACCATATATGTAACGACCCAATTTTCCCTATTTCAAGTTCCAAATGTCCATAAAAATATTTGGAAATGCTTTTAAAATATTCTAGAGATTTTTAGAAATTTTTAGAGTATTTTTACGTAATTTTTGGAGATCGTTTGATATTTTTACAAAATGAAAGAAAGTTGACAAAAAATTTGTCAAAACCGAAGCTCGAACTCATGACCTCGGGTCGGACTGACCCAACCAGACACGGCCCAACCAGCTGAGCTACGCGGGTTTTGTTAACCCAATATGGAGAGAAATAGATTTAAGTTATAGAAAAGGGCAGAAATAAACCTAGGTTTTAAAGGGTTAATTTTCTTCCCAAGCCCTAATTTCTATTCCTTCTCCTCTTCGGGTGCGTCGGCGTCGCTGGTCTCGGGCGGAAACGCAGCAACTTTGGAGCTTCTCTCCGGCGGCCGGCGAAGGCTTCTTCCGGCGAACCTTGCGGATCCGAGTTCCTCCCGTCGAAGAGAGCCCGCAAACACAGAAGAAGCGCCGAGATTTGAGCTCATCCGAACCCTAGACCCCCTTCCTCTTCTCGGTTGTAAGTCCTAGCAATCAAGGGTAAGTACTACTCACCTGCGGTAGGAGTTGCTCCGAACTTTGGATTTCATTCCTTGCTTCTGGATCTTGCTGTGCCGAGTAGAAGAGCATGTTAGGGCAATAGATTTTCGGATTTTTATGCTAGGCTTTCCTTTTCAATCAACTAGGGTTGTTGTGATGAAATTTCCTATGCGAGTTTCCTTGTAGAAGTTGCTGTGCCGAATTTGCCATGCTAAGTGCTGTGTCGAGGGTTTCTTGCTTGAGTTGCTGTTGAACAAGACTATAAGCTAGGGTTTTCCCTTTTATTCCTTACCTTCTGTAGCATAACTATTGAGCATGATAGGCTATGGTTCGAGTTTAATTGTATAGAGGAAGTTTAGCTCTTGATTGTAGTATCCGTGTATGTCCACCTGCTGCCATAAATTCCAGCAAGTTCATTTTCTTGTTTTGGCCGAGCAAATGGGCATAAACAGCCCTTAGTTAATAGTAGGTAGTTCTGGGTTTTGTTTGCTACCTCCATGAACGTGAACAGCCCTGCACGGTTAGTTTCCCTTGCCACTAAATGAGCATGCACAACTTAGTATACTAGTTAGTTTGGATAGATTATTTGTTACTGTTTTAAGGGCAAGAATAACCTTGTTATAATAGTTCAAAGTTAGTTCATTTTGCCCTATTTTACAGCATGGTTAGTAAGCTTAAAGTTGCTTTCTTTGCTCTATTTTATAGCATGGTTAGTAAGCTTAAAGTTGCTTTCTTAGCTCTATTTTATAGCATGATTAGTAATCTTAAAGTTGCTTTCTTAGCTCTATTTTATAGGATGATTAGTAAGATTAGATTAGCTTTCTTTGCTCTTATCACAGCATGTTTTAAAGGTTCAAACTAGCTCTCTTTTGCTCTATTCTATAGCATGATTAGTAAGTTCAGATGTGCTTTCTTTTCCTTTGTTTTACAGCATGTTTAGAAAGATCAGATTTTGCTTTTCTGTTGCTTTGTTTTATAACATGCTTAGAGAGAGTTTAGATTTGTTTCCCTTGTATTGTTTTTATAGCATGCTTAGTTAATTGTAATCCTACATTTGTTAGGTATATCTAAAGGATTCCAATAAACTCTAATAAAGGATTATGAGAAAACTGAGTAAAAAGAAAAAGACCAAGGTCTAGTTAAAAAGATAATAAGTAAGTAAAGCAAGAGGCTAGTACCCGACATCCAAGAGCTTGTCGTTAAACAAATCCAGGTGACCATTTCCGAGGTCTTGGCCCTGGTAGACCGAGGTCTGCTCTTTTAGGATTGGTGGCTCGCAACCCCAACCTATTAGGGAATGCGCATGAGTTGGTACTAGGCCTGGGCCCAAGAAAAGAAAACCAAAGAAAAGAAAAGTTAAGTAAGAAGGAAGAAAGAAAGAAGAAGAAAGTAAAAGATAGAAATTAAAAGATTAATTTCTAACACAAGGATATAAGAAATGAAATAAGTTCCAAGCTTAGAATAAATAAGAATGGTTAGTTTCTTTGATTCTAAGTTTACAGTGTTAGTTTCTTGTTATCCTGCTTGATACTGAGTATGATTTGTATTCCGTCCATTTTCTGTATACCATGAGCACATGCAGATAGCTTTATTATTTCAGTTTCAGCATTTATGCATTTCGAGTTTTGTGAGATAGATTAGTACTTACTAAGCGTTTTCGCTTATAGATCTTGTTTTCTTTCCTCCTACTGCAGATAAAGGAAAAGCTAAGATATGAAGGGAGGCGACAGGGTGGTGGTGATGATGGATGTGTGTGGTGACTGAACTATGGAGAGGTCCAGAGGGGACTAGCAAGACTTATTTATTTAGAGTTTATGTCTAGTTCATTTTCCTTATTTCTGTTATGAAATTATGAGTTATGATTGAGTTTGATGTGCATTGTAGCTTATTATGCTTCATTCTGGGAGATTGAGTTTAGTTCATGTTGCTAGATTAGTTTTTGATTATGATATGATTTATTACTGCGTGGTTGTGAATAAATTGTGATCCAGCCGCATGTGGCTGTGTATATATATCTTGTGTATTATAGATTTGGTCACCGGTACAGGGGAGACTCTGCCGAAATTTTTCGGTAGGAATTTCTCTGAACCGTGATAAATCTAAGTGTCGCTAATAATAGCATAAGTGACACTAGTAAGTAGAGTAGGAGTTAGGTAACGGTCGCCCTTAGAGAGTAGTAGTAAGAAGGGTGGTTGTTACAATATAAATAATATCATTTCCCAACTTATCGGGCCTATTGATTTATCGAACGAAATCACACCCTTTGATAAATTAAAGAAATAAATATTACGTATACGTGCTTGTTATTATATCATGATTAAGAGCACGTACTTCCATAATAACAGAGATCTTGTTCTTTTAAAGAGTTAGTATAAAAAGAAACTACCTCAAATGGTCCTTCTCAATACACTCATAGTGTACTAGTGTAATTTATTAGTCAAGATAAACTAATACTTAATTATACTACAACCACTCCAATGGTTTGTCTCATTCTATCTTAGTTGTGAGTAACTGTTTATAATTTATAAGAACTGATAACATGAACTTTTGTGTGTCTCGTCACACCATGTTATCTACAATATAAATTAAATGGACAACTACACTTAGCATAAATGTAGACATTTGACCAATATGATTCTTATTTTATAATAAATGTTTGCAAAAAACTAGATTTTAGTATACACTCTAACAACCTGCTACGACTGCAACAAGAAGGGATACTACAAGCCTGACTGCCCAAACCAAAAGTGCGAAAGAAGGAAGGTCTTAAAGGCAATGTGGCCCGAGTCATCAGGAGAGTTGGATGAAGAAGAACACAAGCAAACAAGCTTCCTCGCTCTACCAGTACAAGCGTACGTTGCCGAAATTGAGTTTGAGTTAGGAACCAACAGCGAATCGAAAATTGAGTATGAGAGAATCCACGAATCCGTATCCATTTTTGAAGGGCCTAATCACATTGTAAACTCTGTAATTTCTGGTACTAACATAGATTGACTTACAAAATTTAGTTTCATATTTATTAAGAAAGTTGACTAAATCCAACGTCTGGGTTAAGTCACTCCAAAAGGAGGTAATAGCCCAGGAAGTGACTAACTCGAGTACTTTGACTGAGCAAGTTAAGGAAGAGAATTCCAATTTAAAAACTCAAGTCAAAGAACTCAAGGACTCATTAGAATGGTTCACTTTGGGTGTTGGTTAATCCTAGGAAAACGTACCGGTTCCACTGTACAAAAATTTTTTGTACAAGTGTCGAACCTTTCCTTAAATAACCTATTGTGTTCTTTAGAAGTTAAATTAGGAATCGCAGACGGAACTTAACATCATTGATTCCAAATTTAACTTATCTGTTCTTAATGGCTTAGATTTGAATCGCAAGCGAAACTTAACACTATTGATTAAAATCTACCTAAGTTATTAATTTCATAAATATTAATTTCCAAAATCGGCTTCCAGGACTGCATGGCGAGGCACATGGCCTTCTTGGATATGGGAGCAACCACCACCGCCTAGGCAAAGCCTTTTAAGGAAAGCTAATATTTATTTCCTTAAATAACTCTAGGTTAACCAAAAAGAACAATCGAATCACAAATTCGAAAAATAAAACAAAAGAAACACAAATTCGAAACAAATCTGAAAACTCTAGAATAATATGCCTCTTGTGTTTGGTATTTCCAAAAATAACTATACAAAGAAAACTAGTATGATGCGGAAAACAATTACTAGTTATACCTTTCTTTGTAAGCAAATAACATCTTGATCTTCTACCGTATTCCTCTTCTTATCTCGGACGTTGTGTGGGCAACGATCTTCCGAGATGAGAACCACCAAGCTCCTTCTTCTCCAAGAAAAATTCGGCCACCATTAATTCTCCATGAGAAGTAAAGGTCCGGCCACCACCACCAAGCTCCAAGGGATGCTAGAAACGAAGCCTTCTTTCTCTCCTTCTTCTCCTAGCTAGAACCGGCCACCATGGACTTCCCTTAAGTTGATGCCGCCGGCCACAAAGGAGGAAGAGAAAAGAAGGAGAAGAGGAGACCCTAGGGCCGGCCACACCAAGGAAGAAAATAGAGGAAGAAAAGAATAGAGTCGTTAGCCATGAAGGCACCTCTACCCCATCTTTTATATTCCTTGGTCTTGGCAAATAAGGAAATTTTAATAAAAACTTCCTTAATTCTTTTGCCATGAAAAAAAAATTAATTGATTTAAAATCAATTCCTTTTTTCAATTTCAATGGCCGGCCACTTATTTCCCCAAAACAAGGAGAGTTTTAATTAAAACAAAAATTAAAACTTCTTAATTTGTTTCCGGAAATTTATAAAAAATTTCTCCAATAATTTTTCCCTTCATGGTGGATTATAAAAAGGGAATTTTATAAATTAAAATCTTTCTTTTAAACATGTGGATAATTTTCAAAAAGGAAAGTTATCTCTAAAAATTAAAATCTCTTTTCAATCTACAAATAAGGAAAGATATCAAATCTTTTCTTAATCTTTTGTAGAAACTAATAAAAGAAAATATTTAAGTTTTAAAACTCTCTTTTAAATTATGATCATGGTTAAAAAGGAAAGTTTTCTCAAAATTAAAATCTCCTTTCAATCTAAAAATAAGGAAAGATTTCAAATCTTTTCTTAATCTTTTGTAGAAAGGTATAAAAGGAAAGATTTAAATTTTAAACTCTCTTTTAAAATCATGATATCCACATAAGAAATAAATTTAATAAAAAACCTTTTTAATATTCTAGTGGTCGGCCACCTAAGCTTGGGACCCAAGCTTTGGCCGGCCACCAACTTGGCTCATCCACTTAGTCTTGGCTAGCCCTAGCTTGGGTTTCAAGCTAGCTTGGCCGGCCCCATTTGGATGGGTAAGAAGGTGGGTATGTGGTGGGTATAAATCTCTAAATACAGAGGCTACGATAGGGATCGAGAGGAGGAATTGGTTTTGGTCTCCCGATGAAATTAAGCTTCCCGTGTTCGCCCCGAACACACAACTTAACTTCATCAATAATAATTCATACCACTAAAGAATTATTATTGAACTACCGCACCAATCCCAAATTACATTTTTGGGCTCCTTCTTATTATGAGTGTCTTAATCTCCCTGTGTTTAAGATGTCAAATGTCCACTAATTAAGTGAGTTACTGACAACTCATTTAATTAATATCTTAGTCCAAGAGTAGTACCACTCAACCTTATCGTCATGTCGGACTAAGTCCACCTGCAGGGTTTAACATGACAATCTTTATGAGCTCCTCTTGGGGACATTATCATCCTAGATTACTAGGACACAGTTTCCTTCTATAATCAATAAGTCACACTATAAGTAACATCATTTCCCAACTTATCGGGCATTTTGATTTATCGAACTAAATCTCACCCTTTGATAAGTCAAAGAAATAAATATTAAATATATGTGCTTGTTATTATATTAGGATTAAGAGCACACACTTCCATAATAACTAAGGTCTAGTTCTTTTATTAAATCAGTATAAAAAGAACTTACCTTAAATGGTCCTGCTCAATACATTTAAAGTGTACTAGTGTAATTTATTAGTCAAGATAAACTAATGCCTAATTACACTACGACTATTCCAATGGTTTGTTCCTTTCCATCTTAGTCGTGGGCTACTGTTTATGATTTATAAAGAACTGATAACACAATCTTCTAGTGTGTGACACCACACACTATGTTATCTACAATATAAATTAATTGAACATCTACATTTGGTATATATAAATGTAGACACTTGACCAATGTGATTCTTATAAATGTTTATACAAAAACTAGGCTTTTAGTATACACTCCAACAATCTCCCACTTATACTAAAAGACTATGCTGCCATAAATGCTACCATACATCTGATTCCCAACCCTTCAACATGCCCATCAAAAGCTCTTGCCTTAACGACCTTAGTGAAAGGATCTATAGGTCATCACCTGATGCAATCTATGCGGTAACAACTTCTCCTCGTTTATACGATTTCTCGTATTGGGTGGTACTTGCACTCTATTGTGTTTACTTGCCTTATGGACTCATGGTTTCTTCAAGTTTGTTACTGCACCAATATTATTACAATAAATTGTAATAATCTTTGGATAAACCAGAAATCATATCTAAGTCCATCTTGAGGTTACTGAGTCATTCAGCTTCTATGGCTGCCTCTGAGGCTGCCACATACTCAACTTCCATAGTGGAGTCTGAAAAGCACCTATGCTTAACACTCCTCCATAGTTATGGCTTTACCTCCTAAAGTAAACACAAAAACCCCGAGGTTGACTTACTATCGTCCCTTATCTGATTGGAAGTTAAAATCCGTGTAACCCACAGGGATCAAATTATCTGCCTTGTAAATTAGCATATACTTTACGACAACCTAGTGTCCTGGTCCTGGGTTACTTCGATATCTACTAACTATGCACTGGGGAAAACAGATATCCAATCTCGTGCATAGCATACATTAGGCTTTCCAACAGCCGAAGCATAAGGAACTTACTTCCATGTCCTTTATCTGCTTTGATGTCTTTGAAGACATCTCTTTAGATAAAGTTTCTCCATGTCCAAAACGTAGAAAAACCTTTTATGGAGTCTTGCATGCTTAGACGAGCTAGGATAGTATGAAGCTCGGGATAAGCACAACATTCTTTTCTTGTGATCCTTTTGATCCCGAGAATATGTGCGCACTCTCCCAAGTCAGTCATATTGAATTGTTCGGACAACCATACCCTTACTTCTGACAACACTTTGATATTGTTTCCAACTACCAAAAATGTCATCTACGTATAGTACAAGAAATACCACCATGCTTCCATCACTACTTGTATACACAAGATTCATCTGGACACTGAATAAATCCATAGGTCTGGATTACTTCATTAAACCAGATGAACCAAGACCTTGAAGCTTTTCTTCAGTCCATAGACTGATTGAGCTTGCACACAAGATGCTCTTTGCCCTTTGCGATGAACCCTTCTGGTTGCTTTATATGGATATTTTCTTCAAGACTTCCATTAAGGAAAGTTGTCTTGACATCCACTTACCAAATCTTATAGTCCATATAGATAAAAGAATCCGGATAGACTTAAGCATGGCTACCGGCGAAAAAGTTTCCTTTTTCAACAAGCCTTGCTTTGAAAGTTTCCACCTTCCTGTCTATCCCTCTTTTCCTATTGTAGACCTATTTACACCAAATAGCTTTTACACTATTTGGTGGTTCTATAAGCTCCTAGATTTTATTAGAATACATATATTCTAATTCTGTATTCATTGCTCTTTACAAAGATATTGTATCTTTATCCTGGAGCGCTTCGTCATATGTCTAGGAATCAGGTTCATGTTCACCAGGGATCAGGTCCAAAGACTCTCCCAAAACATGAATCTTTTAGGTTGCCTAACAACCCTCCCACTATGACGAGACACTTTGTATATCATTTGTGATACGTGTTGTAGTTTCTTGTGATATTTCATCTTGTACAGTTGGTACTAGATTAGACGTGTCCTTTAATTCCCTTAAGAATAATTTTTTACTCATGGGCTTGTGGTTCATAGTATAGTCCTTTTCTAAAATCGGGCATTGGTGCCAACAATAACCTTCCGATTTTAAGGACTATAAACCTCTTTTCATTTTTCTAGGATAACTCACAAACAAGTGAACTCATGTCCAACTTATCAGTGTCTCTCACGTGCTAGACCACCCAAATCTGAATATGCTTCAGACTAGGCTTACGCCTATTCTGCAATTCTGTGGGAGTAGAGAGTTTTGACTTAGAAGGTACTATGTTCAATTCCGTTTCCAGTGTATATCCTTAGAACGAATTTGGTAATTTTTTGAATAACTCATCATCAATCTAATTATTCTATAAGAGCCTTATACCTTCTTTCTACTACACAATTCTGTTGGGGTGTACCAGGTGCAGTTAGTTGGGATTAAATCCCGACTTCTGATAAGTGACTCCTAAACTCTCATAAGAGGTACTCGTTACTACGATTTCACCATAGTGACTTGATACTTTTACTTTGATGTTACTCCACTTCAGCCTAGTTACTCTTTGATCTAATCAAAGCACTTAGACTTGTGGCGCGTCAAGTAAATGTATCCTTATCTCGAATAGTCGTCTATAAAAGAGACGAAATATTCGGAACAACCTCTTGTCTGGATAGTCAAAAGTCTACACAAATCAGAATGAACCAATTCCAACATATCTTTGGCTCCATACCCCTTAGACTTAAAAGCTTCTTGGTTATTTTTCCTTCCAAGTAAGACTCGGAGGTTGGAAAGATTTTCACTACCAATAAACCCAAGAGTTCATTGGTTATTATCCTTTGAATCCTACTCAAGTTAATATAACCTAGCCTTAGATGCCAAAAATATGATTGGTTCATTTCTGAAGGTTACTTTCTCTTATTAAAGTTAGAAAATGTGTTATTAATTTCCATTTATTGCATCGTGGGAGTTATTGGATTATAAATTGTCAACCAACGTACCAGAACAGATAACTTCCCTATTTTTCTTGATAACAAGTTTGTTTATCAAAATAGACAGAATATCTATTCTTTAATAGTTTAGAAACTGAAATCAGGTTCTTTCTAAACTTAGTACATAAAGATAATTTCTAATAATCCATATTTTATTCCTATCAAAGGATAAACATCTCCCACTACAACAGCTGCTACTTTTACAGCAGTGCCCATGTGGACGGTGATTTATATAGTTGTCAGATTTCCTGGAACCCCTGCAATGAATTGCAGACATAATCAGTGGTTCCTGTATCTACATACCAGGTACTGGTAGATAACACCACTAAATATGTTTCAACAACTAATAAAGTACACCGTTATTGTTCTCAGTTCTGTGAGGACAGTCTACCTTAATGTCCAAGTTTTCCAATCATTACAATTGGGACTAGTAAGTCTATTATATAGTATAACAACTAGGGGATTGACTAACATTTGAAATCCTAAGAATCACAAAAAATATTTGGTCAAGACCAACACTTTAAAATCCCCGTGAATTTTGTATGCCACGATAGTGTGGACGTATACAAAAAGAGATTTTGTCTATTAATTTTATTATCTCGTCATTCTAACTTCATGACAAATAAAATTAATAGTTGGTCTATCTTTGATCAAATATTTTGGTCAAAACTTTGAATTTAAAATAACATTGATTCCTCAAGCAATATTATTTAAATTCACCAACACCTCAAACACCGAGAATTTTGCATGCCACGATAGTGTGGACGTATACAAAATTGAACATTTGTAAGAGGAGGGTTTTACCCATTAATTATCTTGTCAATAAATCTTTATGACAAATAAAATTACCTCAAACACCATGAATTTTGTATGCCACGATAGTGTGGACGTATACAAAACCAAACATTTGTAAGAGGGGTTTTTCCCATTAATTTTATTTCCTTGTCATCCTGACAAATAAAATTACCTCATACATCGTGAATTTTGTATGCCACGATAATGTGGACGTATACAAAAACTCGAAATTTGTAAGAGGGGTTTTAATTTTATTATCTTGTCAACTTATCTTTTTTTGATAAATTAATAGTTGATTTTTCTTTGGTCACACAAATAATAGCAGTGACTCCGATGGGGAGGATAATATTAGACGTGCCTAAGTGTATACCATTACTTGACACTAAGTCCATTAATAAGATTGTGCCCCTTCCAATGGGGAAGATCACATGCTCTTAATTAATTTCCTATAGTCATCCTAAATGGAAGTTTGATCTAGTGATCCGCAAACAAGCTCATCCGATATGGAGGAAGGCACTCAGAGCCAACGCGCAAGCTTGTTGCATCACTTACAAACCAGTAATGGAGACCATGAGATTCATATACTAATCCCTCTCCCACTTAGTTAATTATGGTGAGGAATTTTAACCTAGCTATCACACACATGCACACATATACAGTAAATAAAAAGCAATAAATTTGGAAATTATTTTCGAACTATTATGGCCTTTTTCCATCACTGTCCTCCGTGTGCTCCAACCCTAGCTGCTGCCATCTTTAGCCACCGCCATTGGGTCAAATCATCGCATCCATCTTGCTTCTTATTCCGCTGCGCCTCTGGTGCTCCAAAAGTACCATGCCTCGCAAGCATCCGATCCGCGACAAAAAATAGAATTTTACATGTGTCAATCCTATATTCCTCGAGGGAATGTACATGAAATCTAGATCGAAAATAAAATTCTAAAACCTAGGGCTAATATAGCTCCTGCTATATTAGTTACATACAATCATGCACACACAAAAATAATGCCCTTGACATGTCCAAGGGTCCAATCACACACAACATCTATAAGCCATAATAGTTGGAGCCTGCAACCATAAAGTTAGCACATCCTACTATTATCCTGCCTAAATTATGTATAACATGTGCATAACCTATTTGAAAACCAAACACACCGAGGCAAACCCTAGCTCTGATACCAATTGTTGGTTAGTCCTAGGAAAACGTACCGGTTCCACTATACAAAATTTTTTTGTACAAGTGTCGAACCTTTCCTTAAATAACCTATTATGTTCTTTAGAAGTTAAATTAGGAATCGCAGACCGAACTTAACATCATTGATTCTAAATTTAACTTATCTGTTCTTAATGGCTTAGATTTGAATCGCAAGCGAAACTTAACACTATTGATTAAAATCTACCTAAGTTATTAATTCCAAAAATATTAATTTCCAAAATCGGCTTCCAGGACTGCATGGCGAGGCACATGGCCTTCTTGGATATGGGAGCAACCACCACTGCCTAGGCAAAGCCTTTTAAGGAAAGCTAATATTTATTTCCTTAAATAACTCTAGGTTAACCAAAAAGAACAATCGAATCACAAATTCAAAAAATAAAACAAAAGAAACACAAATTCAAAACAAATCCGAAAACTCTAGAATCATATGCCTCTTGTGTTTGGTATTTCCAAAAATAACTATACAAAGAAAACTAGTATGATGCGGAAAACAATTACTAGTTATACCTTTCTCTGTAAGCAAATAACCTCTTGATCTTCTACCGTATTCCTCTTCTTATCTCGGACGTTGTGTGGGCAACGATCTTCCGAGACGAGAACCACCAAGCTCCTTCTTCTCCAAGCAAAGTTCGGCCACCATTAATTCTCCATGAGAAGTAAAGGTCCGGCCACCACCACCAAGCTCCAAGGGATGCTAGAAACGAAGCCTTCTTTCTCTCCTTCTTCTCCTAGCTAGAACCGGCCACCATGGACTTCCCTTAAGTTGATGCCGCCGGCCACAAAGGAGGAAGAGAAAAGAAGGAGAAGAGGAGACCCTAGGGCCAGCCACACCAAGGAAGAAAATAGAGGAAGAAAAGAATAGAGTCGTTAGCCATGAAGGCACCTCTACCACCTCTTTTATATTCCTTGGTCTTGGCAAATAAGGAAATTTTAATAAAAACTTCCTTAATTCCTTTGCCATGAAAAAAAAAATTAATTGATTTAAAATCAATTCCTTTTTTCAATCTCAATGGCCGGCCACTTATTTCCCGAAAACAAGGAGAGTTTTAATTAAAACAAATATTAAAACTTCCTAATTTGTTTCCGAAAATTTATAAAAAATGTCTCCAATAATTTTTCCCTTCATGGTGGATTATAAAAAGGGAATTTTATAAATTAAAATCTTTCTTTTAAACATGTGGATAATTTTCAAAAAGGAAAGTTATCTCTAAAAATTAAAATCTCTTTTCAATCTACAAATAAGGAAAGATATCAAATCTTTTCTTAATCTTTTGTAGAAACTAATAAAAGAAAATATTTAATTTTTAAAACTCTCTTTTAAATTATGATCATGGTTAAAAAGGAAAGTTTTCTCAAAATTAAAATCACCTTTCAATCTACAAATAAGGAAAGATTTCAAATCTTTTCTTAATCTTTTGTAGAAAGCTATAAAAGGAAAGATTTAAATTTTAAACTCTCTTTTAAAATCATGATATCCACATAAGAAATAATTTTAATTGTAACGACCACCCTTCTTACTACTACTACACTCTAAGGATGACCGTTACTTGACTACTAACTCTACTTAACCGGTATGATAAAAAAAATCACATGGGAACCCTACCGAAAAATTTTGGCAGAGTCTCCCCTGTACCGGTGACCATATCCGTAAATACATATAGAGTATACTCACTCAGCCACAGGCGGCTGGAACATATATTTTCACAACCACGCAGTTTAATAAATCAAAACATGCAGGTAATGAAAAGCGGAAACATAACTTCTTACTACAAAATTTTCTTATCAACTTAATAAGAAATTAAACTAAACAAATTCTTAAACTAAGTGAGTTCTTTAGCTAAATCCAAAGGATCTCCATAGTCCACACATCACACACCGTCACAGCATCTCCTTGTCGCCTTCTTCCTTTTAATTTAGCTTTTCCTTTATCTGCAGTAGGAGGAAAATAGTATCTATAAGCTAAAAGCTTAGTGAGCGCTATCCTACTCACAAAAACTCGATATGCATGTATATAAATAAAAACATGCTAAAACTGAATGCTAACATGTAAAGCTACTCATGCTCATAAATAGCAAAGAAAACAACTAACTGAAAAGCTAACATGTATAGCTACTCATGCTCATAAATAGCAAAGGAATCATACTAACTGAAATACTAAACATGTACAGCTAATCATAGAACTATCATGTGTACCAATAGGAAACTGAACTGATACATTAGCTGAACTAATTAATGCTAAACTGAGTCTAACTTGTATTCACATAACTAATTTGTGAAGTTTTGAAAACTATTTACATAATAGATCAAAATAGTAATCATGCTGCTGATGGGCCCGACAACTGTACTTGCTGTGCGCGCATCCCTAACTAAACCCGGGATTGCAAGTTCCGAGTCTAGTAGGGTTTACTAGGTTATCTAAACCTAGGGACGACTGTGGGAGCCCAACCCAATGGATATCTAATCCAGTACAGTGCCACTGCTAAAAGTAAAATACTGAATCTTAAACTAATTAACTTATCTTGCTTTTACTAGGTTATCTGAACCTAGAGGCGACTGTGGGAGCCCACCCATTGGACCGTAGTCCCATATAAGCTGAAGCAAGTCTAAATAAGTTATTTTAAATGCTTCTACTGCATTAACTGAGCTATTAAAATGCCTATTGTAGCATTATATTGAGCTAAGCATTTTATCAAGCACTTGGTGTGCACTAGAACACACCCTACGTACTGAAAAATCTGTATACAAAGCTTAACATAAATCTGCATGCAAAGCTTAACAAAAATCTACCTATTATGCTAATAAAAAATTCTGTACTATAAGCTTAATAAAAATCTATTCTAAAACTAAAATTTTGCATGCAATACTTATCAAAATCTGCAAGCAATACTTATAAAAATCTACTTATTAAAGTCTGCATACTATACTTATTAAATCTGCATGCTATACTTATAAAAATCTACTTATTAAAGTCTGCATACTATACTTATCAAATCTGCATACTACTAATAAGTTCCTGCATACTATTAATAAATTTCTGCATTATAAACTTAATAAAATCTGCACTTGTAAGATTAATAAAAGCTGCATACTAGTACTTAATGAAATCTGCATATGCTCACATTACAGCAATTAAAAAAACTGCTCGTGCTTATAAAATAAACAAGAAAAAATAAATTTTTAATGCTACTAAATAGGGTTGTTCATGTTTATTAAATAGCAAGAAAGCCAACACTACGTTCTTGGATTAAGGTTGTTCGTGCCCACTAAATAGCACAATTCAAGCTAAAACCTGCTGGGATTCAAAAACTTATGTAAAACTTGTTACATTTCTTCAAGCTATAAAATTCTGCATACTAACTAAGTTGATTGCTCACAAAACTTGCATTAAAAACTAAAACGACTGCTTACAAATCTACATTAAAACATGCATATCAAAATCTTCATGCCTACTGTATTTCCAAAGGAAGTGTATTCTTATGGAGATGCAACTGCACTGCTACCTATTTCTCTCATGCCTACTGTATGTACCATGAAAGTAAAAGCTTAACAAAATCTGCATTGCTTTATTTGACGTGCACAAACCAAACCTCAAGCAACATATCTTTATGCTTACTGTCCACAATTGAAAAAAAACCCGGATGCACAGCAACTCCAGAAAACTGTTCCTACCCTTCTCATTGTGCAACCGAACTGCCCATTAAGGTAACAACCAATAGAATTTTGAACATGAAACTCAATTAAAAGGGCTGAAGGGTCAACATGCTTCGAAATTAAAGAAGGAACAAGAATCCGAAAGCAAAGCAAAGAAGAAAGACAAAATCGCGGAACTACTCCTACTGCAGGTGAGTAGCAACTCACCTTCGGTTCTTGGACTTACAACCGAGTAAGACAGCTTCTAGGGCTTCAGAGAAACTCACGATCTCGGCCTTTTCCTTGCATCTTCGAGCTCTCCTTGTCGAGAGGATTGAGAGGACGAAGAAATCTCTTGGAATCGAGCCTTGGTCGTTCGTCGGAGACGTGCCCTAGGTTGGCTTCGTTTCCGCCCAAGAGGAGAACGGTGCCGCTCGCGTCGGGAGAGAAAGGGAAGAGAAATCGTGAGATTAGGTCACGGCTAATCAAGCCCTAAGTTCTCCCTTTATAACTCCAATATTTCTATTAACTACTCTTGCTTAAATACAACTTGATTCGGGTTTTATTAACGAACCCGCGGCTGGTCTGTTGGTTAAGCGAACCTCTTCTTCACCCGAGGTTCACGGTTCAAATCTCGGCTTGGACATTTTTTGTCGAAACTTCTTTCGTTCAGTAAAAATACCAAACGAACTCCAAAAATTACGTAAAAATACTCTAAAAATTTCTAAAAATCTCTAGAATTTTTCTAAAGCATTTCTAGATTTTTATAAGGACTTTTAGAACTCCAAATATTGAAATTTGGGGTGTTACAATTCTCCCTCCCTTATAAAAAGTTCGTCCTCGAACTTAGAATAATTCTGGATATATTTCTGTCTCATGCTGTCTCCACGCTCCCCTAGTAACTTCCTCATGCTTCTGGTTCTACCAGATGACTTTTACTAATGACACTTCTCTGTTTCCTAGTCTCTTGTCTGCTCTGTCCACTATCTGTGTCTGCTCTTATAGCTAAGATCCTCTTGGATCTGCACTGTCTGAGGCTGAATCACTTGGCTAAGGTCGTGAATACACTTCTTTAGCATGGAGACATGAAACACATTGTGTATTGCTGACATATCTTGAGGTAAGTCTATCTTGTAAGCTACCTTCCCAATTCTCTCTGTGATCGGGGTAGGGTCCTACGTATCGAGGACTTAACTTGCTCTTTTCCTCTTGGGCTCTCCGATGTACTCAAATTGTGCTTCTGCTTCAGGTTGGAATACGACTTTCTGTTTACGGCACTCTATGGAGGCACCGTATCTGATCAGGAAGTTCATTCCAAATATGACATCGTAGTCAGTCATGTCTAGCACTATCAGATCACAAAAGAGTTCTCTGTCTGTTATCATGACTGGCACTGTTCTGAACCAGTGCGTGGATGCCATAACTTCTCCCGAAGGTAATGTTGTCAGAAACTGACTACTGAGTACCTCTGGGGGTATTGCTAACTTTTCGGAGAACATCCTGGCTATATATGAATGGGTTGCCCCAGTATCAATTAGAACAGTAGCACTATACTGTAAAATGCTAATCTGACCTGTGACAACTGTCGAGGCATTGACTACGTCCTCTCTGGTGAGTGAGTAGATCCTCGCATTCGCCATCGCTGGAGGGGCTTCTAATCTGCCCTGGCTGATAGGTGGACCTTCTAGAGCGGCCTGCATCTGATATAACTGAGCTGGCTGGCCTGCATACTAGGGAGACCGGTCTTGTTCGGGCACTGCTTGGCCATGTGCCCTTCTTGTCCACATTCAAAGCATCCTCGTGTGCCCTTGCGACAAACCCCTGGGTGGAATTTCCCACAAGTAGCACACTTTGGATAACTGGGTCGCTTGCTAGATGGTCCTCCTTTTGGATCACTCCCTGATTTGCGCTTGCTGTTGGAGTTCTCTTTCCAGTTAGAGCTGTGGCCTTGCTGTTTTTGAGTGTGAGAGTTTCCTTGGCCTTTGGACTCTGAGGAGACTTGCTTCTGCTGCTTTATGCTGTTCTGGTAATGCTCTGTGGTCAAGGCACTGCTCACTAACTTCTCTGTGGTTTGTGGCCTATGTATGCCACCAGCCACGTTCACTGCTATCTCTGGCCTCAGCATCTTGAGCATCAACCGGATTCGTTCCTTCTCTGTGCTGACTAACTCTGGGCATAGACGAGCCAACCTGTTGAATTTCTTCACGGCTTCCTCAACTGAAAGGTTGCCCTGACGAAACTGAGTGAACTCGTCGTAATGGCGGTTTGTAACCCGTATGTGAAAGAACTCCTCGAAGAACTCCTTCTCGAAGTCAGCTCATGACATCTGGTTCACTGGGCGCTTCGCTCTGACTCTCTCCCACCACATACATGTGTCTCCTGTCAGGCAGAAGGAGGCACACTTCACCTTCTCCTGTTCTGGCCAGTCCAGAAGCTCCATCGTGCTCTCCAGTGTTTTGAACCAGGCTTGAGCATCCCATGGTTCGCTGGTGCCTGAGAAGTTCTCGGGCTTGATTCGCTGCCACTGGATCAGGTAAGCCTCTCTCTTTGCTTCCGCTGCTGGAGCTACTGGTGCTGTGGGCTGGACTGGTGGAACCTCTATAAATGCTGGGGTCGCTAGGTTAGGTTCCGGGGTGACTGTGGGAGTATTCTGCTGATTAGCCTTTAAGGTGGCTATCTCTTGTTGTTGTTCAGCTAGCTGCTGCTGTAACTGGGGGAGGCACTGAACTGCCTGCCTCTTGCTGGGGCTCAGTAGCTGGTGCCTGCTTAGCTGGGCGTCCTCGTGCCATTTCTAAAGACATAGAGGATGTACATAACTAATCTAACCACGTTTAACTAGCTACTATAAACATGTTAGAGGCTATCACACATAAGCATGCTATAATTATTCCTAAACATGAAAGCAAGAAACATAAATAGAGTAGAGGTATTCTTACTTGGAAGACGGCAAGGCTGATGTTGATGTGTGTGATGCTGGAGAATGGGAACTGCTCTGATACCAACTGTAACGACCACCCTTCTTACTACTACTACACTCTAAGGATGACCGTTACTTGACTACTAACTCTACTTAACCGGTATGATAAAAAAAATCACATGGGAACCCTACCGAAAAATTTCGGCAGAGTCTCCCCTGTATCGGTGACCATATCCGTAAATACATACAGAGTATACTCACTCAGCCACAGGCGGCTGGAACATATATTTTCACAACCACGCAGTTTAATAAATCAAAACATGCAGGTAATGAAAAGTGGAAACATAACTTCTTACTACAAAATTTTCTTATCAACTTAATAAGAAATTAAACTAAACAAATTCTTAAACTAAGTGAGTTCTTTAGCTAAGTCCAAAGGATCTCCATAGTCCACACATCACACACCGTCACAGCATCTCCTTGTCGCCTTCTTCCTTATACTTTAGCTTTTCCTTTATCTGCAGTAGGAGGAAAATAGTATCTATAAGCTAAAAGCTTAGTGAGCGCTATCCTACTCACAAAAACTCGATATGCATGTATATAAATAAAAACATGCTAAAACTGAATGCTAACATGTAAAGCTACTCATGCTCATAAATAGCAAAGAAAAAAACTAACTGAAAAGCTAACATGTATAGCTACTCATGCTCATAAATAGCAAAGGAATCATACTAACTGAAATACTAAACATGTACAGCTAATCATAGAACTATCATGTGTACCAATAGGAAACTGAACTGATACATTAGCTGAACTAATTAATGCTAAACTGAGTCTAACTTGTATTCACATAACTAATTTGTGAAGTTTTGAAAACTATTTACATAATAGATCAAAATAGTAATCATGCTGCTGATGGGCCCGGCAACTGTACTTGCTGTGCGCGCATCCCTAACTAAACCCAGGATTGCAAGTTCCGAGTCTAGTAGGGTTTACTAGGTTATCTAAACCTAGGGACGACTGTGGGAGCCCAACCCAATGGATATCTAATCCAATACAGTGCCACTGCTAAAAGTAAAATACTGAATCTTAAACTAATTAACTTATCTTGCTTTTACTAGGTTATCTGAACCTAGAGGCGACTGTGGGAGCCCACCCATTGGACCGTAGTCCCATATAAGCTGAAGCAAATCTAAATAAGTTATTTTAAATGCTTCTACTGCATTAACTGAGCTATTAAAATGCCTATTGTAGCATTATATTGAGCTAAGCATTTTATCAAGCACTCACTACAACAAAAACTGCAAACGACAACACCCCTACGACAACGGTTTTAAGAGAAAGCGTTGCGTATTTGCTCAAAGACAACGGTTTTTGCCAAAATCGTTGTCTTTGAACTTCCCATTAAATATAAAAAACAACGGTTTTGGCAAAACTGTTGTCATTGAGCGATTTTTTTTAAAACGACAACACTTTTTACAACGGTTTTATAAACCGTTGTCTTTATCCGCGTTTTTAGTGGCTACGACAACAGTTTTGAAAAAACCGTTGTAATTGAATTTGGTCATTTCCCCCTTCGCTTTTTTCCTTTCCCTCGCTGTTTTCTTTTCGGCGCCGTGTTTTCGCGTTCCCAAACCTAAGCCATTTATCTTTCCCTCTCCTCATACGACGTTGTGCTCCTTCTCGTTTCCTGGTGAGCGGAGGCGTTCTCCAATGGGCTGTCGAAGATCCAGACGCACAAGAGGGAGAAACCGGAGAACGCCGCAGATTCCTTGAGCTGCAGATTCCTTGAGCCGTCTCTCGATTCTGAAGAAATCGCAGTTTAGTGGCGCTGGCTTCTTCGATCCTTTTTCCTTCGCTTCTGGATCTGCTCCGGTAAGCAGTTTGTTCCTCCGCCTTCGGATTCATAGTTTGCTTCTCATGGATCTGCGCTATTTCTGTATCGCCCGTGTAAGAATGTGTTTTCCTCCTTCAAATCTCTGTTAATTTTTCCAAATCGATGTTCAATCGCTTCGGAATTTGTCATGCAACCATATGATGAATCGCTCGGGAGTTTTGTGTTGTTTTATTGGATTCATTGGATCCGGAGAGTTCGTTGCTTTACTTCGTGGAGTGTTTTCGATCTGGAGATTACTATATTGTTTTTTATATATAAAAAAAGTGTATTTTGAAGTGATTACCAGAGGCGGCGATACTAACTGATCCATTGTCTCGTGCTTTTAGGGTAGAATTGCAATCGATTCCTGGAAGCCTATGGGTGGTTGGAGCTCACAGCTCCTCTTGTTATATCTGGCTGTTCTTTGCTCTGCGAATTATGTTTTATGTGGGAGTACAAGTCCATACGTACGTTCAGAATATCCATCTACCGATATCCCTCTAGATAATGAAGCGTTTGTTATTCCGGAAGGTTTCAACTCCCCGCAGCAGGTATAGCCATGCAAGTGCAATAACAATCATATTTATCAACATACTCATATTTTCTTCATCTTGTTGCTTTTCTGTGGTTTCCATATCTGTCCGATACTCAATCTTCCTAGTTGTATTCAGGTTAGTGTGTTTTGTAGATTTATATTCAACTTACAGGAGATAAATATGTCATGGTAATAGTATCACTCTGTGCGTGATAGAACCGAGATTGATGGAAATAGGGAGCGAGGTATATAATTTTGTGTTGGGGAAGCATAATAAGAATCATTCACATAAGTATGTTTACTATCTCATGTGTGGAACAAAAATGTTAACCTGGATCTATAGCATTTCAAACTATGCATTTTGAGCATGGGATTTAAAACAGAGATAGACTACCTTATTCCACTGTCTTCTTCGAAGGTGGTGGAAATTGCTTAGAGATGCTAGAACTACATTTTCATGTAAAGCTCATCTTCCAACAAGGTAAATTCATTTCTCTAGCATATCAGCAAGATTTGCCTGCAAAATCTTGAAATTTTGTTACACTTCACCCTCTCACACTTATCCATTCAGAAACTTTGATCTTTATATTTATATGTATAGTGTTGTCGAGCTCCATTCTATTTTAGTTTTCATAGAATTGTCTCTCAATAAAGTGGAAACATCGCATTTGATCTAATGCGACATGCAACTGAACTTGTCCATTATTCATTTTTTTCCGAATTTAGGTGCTACTTGCTAGATAGTGGCACAAGCATCATCCCTGTTTCTATGCTTTTCTGAACTTGTAGTATTTTGACGTGCCTTATGACATATATTTGCACATCTGAATTTACATAAATATGATATGACTGACTTGGCACAGAATATGCTAATGTTCTAGACAAATTTCATTGTCTGCAAAAGGGAGATGTTTTTATATGTTCTGATTATTAATCTGTTCTCCTCCGTGATGTAGAATCAAGCAAGAATGGCAATTGGCACTTGTCAATGTCCTTACTGCAATGACTTGTAATGGAATAATTGTTTGGTCCCTTGCACCTTGTCGTTCATATGGGAATACATTCCGCTTTGACTTGGAAAATACAATTCAGAAACTTCCCAATAATATTTTTGAGAATAGCTATCCTATGAGAGAATTTGACTTGCAGAAGAGAATTTACTCTTTCTTCTACAAAGCAGCAGAATTTTCTTTACTGGGACTAGCTGCAGGGACAATTCAAGGTGCTATAACAAAAGATTTTGCTGCCAAGAAGGAGGGAAGGTTAGTGTTTTCTATTTTTCCCCCTTTTATTGTGAATAACTCTTTGAAGATAATTTAATTATATGGTTTCTTAACTCAATTTTATGGTAGGTTATCAGTGACAATTCCTTCTGCAAGTAGCAATGCTCTTGGTTATGGTGCTTTTTAGGATTATATGCAAACATGCGCTATCAACTTTTAAATGGGATTGATAGAACTATGCTCAACCACTTCGATGTTCTTGGAGTTGCAATCTTCTTTAGTACAACATTGAGGTATTCCTATCTGGCTGATGCACTTGATTTTTTTTTTTTTGTGAACTTCTAAGTTTTTTCTATATAGTATCTTAAAGTGCTAGTAGTATGTTTTATTTTAATGATACCATTACAACTTGCTAATGGATGCTTGCACATTACTTAACATTACCATAGTTCTCTTTGTTTAGTCTTTTTCGATAGGTGTTCTCTATGTTTCCAATAGCTAATTTATGGTCTTGACATCATCACTCTGGTTTTATTTGTTATTTTTTCCTTGATTTATCCAAGTTAAGCAACTGCAGTTTCATAATAATTATATATCAATTGTTGAAATTATCGGTAATTGGATCTACATCAGTTTGGAAACTTTCTATATGCAGATCATGTTGGTATATTTGAGCCAAATGATGCCATCACATTGGAATGTTTTTTCTCTAAGAAATCCTTTTTTCCTTCTACTAAATTTCTAAATATCTTTCCTTTCCCTTTTTTTTTCTTGATGAAGTTTTGATCCGCCCAAAGAGGTTTACTGGTTATACAAGACTTGCCATTGTTGTTGTTGCTGTTGTTATTGAAATTATGGTCCGATTTACAACTAGAATACGTAATGCACTATTGCCTTGGGCTGAAACGGATCTCTTTTGCTTCACAATTTACAATGCTGGCCAGTTTCCATGTAATCGATACACACACTACATGACTACCTCCACCAGCATTGATCTTAATCTTGATAGGAAAGAAATGGTCATCCTTGGCACACAATATGCCGGGGAGATGATGTAACGACCACCCTCTTACTACTACTACTCTCTAAGGATGACCGTTACTTAACTACTAACTCTACTTAACCGGTATGATTAAAAATCACATGGAAACCCTACCGAAAAATTTTGGTAGAATCTCCCCTATACCGGTGACCTTAAACTGACATACATAACATAATATACACAGCCACAGGCGGCTGGAACACATATCAAGCACACAAAAGGAATAACATCACGCAGTTTAATGAAATCAAATCATGCAAGTAATGAATAGCGAAAACAGAATAAAAACATACAATTAACTAACAGCGGAAGACTAAATGACTCATCTAATACATTCTTAATAAATGACAATCTTAATAAATTCTTAAACTAAGTCCCAAGGCTTCCATAGTCCTGGCATCACACACCATCCTCACCACCTTGTCGCCTTCCTTGCTATAACTTTTCTTTTCCTTTATCTGCAGTAAGAGGAAGTGCAGTCTATAAGCAAAATTTGCTTAGTAAGTGCTATCTAACTCACAAAATCACGAATGTGCATGTATACGAAAAGAACTAGAAACTATATGCTCTAAAAACAAATAAAGCATAAACATAACTGCTCATGTTAAACTAATAGCGAAGAAAAGCTAAGGAATCTACTCATGTAATTCTAATAGCTAATCATGCTACTCATCTAATAGGTAAACATGAAAAATACTCATCCACTAGATAAACATGGTAGAATAAAGAACTAAACACACTGATTTTAGAACTATATGAAACTTATTTCATTTGTTCTAACTTAATCTTTAATACATTATGTTTATGTAAAACTCGTTTTGCTCGTTCAAAAACTTATACTTATAATACTTCAAAATAATAATCAACTTCTTCTTGGGCCCGGCAACTGTGCTTTTACTTTTGTAACGACCTGACCCATTCGGCGGCCCATTTGGCGGCCCATTTGGCGACCCTATGGTCGTCGACCGTCGGCCGTCGGCCGAGCCGTTACTACTAGGTTATCTAAACCTAGGGACGACTATGGGAGCCCAGCCCAAGGACAGAGAGTCTAGCACAATGCCACTGATAAAAGTAAAATACTTGTTATCTTTTAATACTTCTATATAATGCCTCGACATTTTCTTTAGCACCTTATGTGCCAAAATCTCTAAAGTCTTGACTTTGTAATCTACTTAAGGCCTTGGCCTTTTTCTTTCTTCTCTTCATCTTTCTTATACTTTTCTTTATCTTTCTTATACTTTTCTTATAAAAGAATGTCTCTTACAAAACTGAAATGTTTAAACAAATTCTAACACTGAAATGCTAAAATTAAAATCTGTATACAAAGCATAACATAAATCTGCATGCAAAGCTTAACAAAAATCTACACTATAAGCTTAATTAAAAATCTTCACTATAAGCTTAATTAAAATCTGCACTATAGGCTTAATTAAAATTTGCACTATGAGCTTAATTAAAATCTGCAATATAAGCTCTACATAAAAATCTGCATTATAAGCTTAATTAAAATCTGCACTATAGGCTTAATTAAAAATCTGCACTATAAGCGCTTAATTAAAATCTGCAATATAAGCTCTACATAAAAATCTGCATTATAAGCTTAATTAAAATCTGCACTATAGGCTTAATTAAAAATCTTCACTATAAGCGCTTCTTATGCTTCGAATTCAAGAAGAACAAAGGTCCGAAACTACTCTTACTGCAGGTGAGAAGTACTTACCCATTCTAAATTAATCCTTACTAAGCAAAGCATAAGGAAAATTGCTGCTGTTATCACAAAAATTAATACCGTGATGTACTAAAACATGCACCCAATGAATCTACACAATCTAATTCTTCCAACTACGCATAGCATAAAGAAAAGTTGCTCAATAATCCATACCATTACAGGTTCATCGATTGGCAGCAAAAATTCCGAAACTTGCAAGGCTCAAATGATCCGAAAACAGAGAAAGCAAGGAAACTCATGCAAAGCTTCGGGAACAAGGAGAAAATCAAGGATTAAACGTCGGAGCTATCTTACTGCAGGTGAGTAGCAACTTACCTTGCTTCTTGGACTCACAACCGAACAAAAAGGGCTTCTAGGACCTTGGCCGGCCGCCGGAGATGATGCCCTAATTCCCTTTCATTTTCTGCCCGAGCTCCGCCATCGTACGCAGAAGAGAAGGAGAGAATGGTTTAAGTCATGGGAAAACAGAGCATTAACTTATCCCTTTTTATAACTTAATATTTCTGTTAATTATCTTAAATAAATTCGCTACTTTTTCTAAACAAACAAATCCAACATCAACTTATCCCTTTTATTATATTCTGTTAATTATCTTAAATAAATTCGCTACCTTTTCTAAACAAACAAATCCAAGATCAACTTATCACTTTTATAATCCAATATTCTGTTAACTATCTTAAATAAATTCGCTACCTTTTCTAAACAGAAAAATCTGTTTGCCCACCTGGTCAGCCAGGTTTTGACCGAGTCAAAGGTCGTGGGTTCAATTCTCGGCTTGGATATTTTTTTGTCGAAACTTCCTTCGTTTAGTAAAAATACCAAACGACCTCCAAAAATTACATAAAAATACTCTAAAAATTTCTAAAAATCCCTAGAATATTTCTATAGCATTTTTAAATATTTTTAAATTACTTTTAGGACTCTAATTGAGGAAATTTGGGGCGTTACAGATGAAGAAGGTTTGTTCGGTGTGATGCACTATCTAATGCCTAAAAGAAACATTCTCTCCCTGCACTCTAGCAACAATATGGGCAAAGATGGTGATGTTGCCCTCTTCTTTGGACTATCAGGTAAGTGTTGGTCACACTACTTCCACATTCTTCCATTCTTTGGATTCAGCAAAATCACAACTTGTTGCTCATTTTCTTCTCAAAATTTAAACTTTATTTTCCTAATTGTTGTGAATTTGGATCCCAGTACTGTTATCCAGGTATATGGCTAACAAATTTGACAAGGGCAAGGTATGAAGTGAGGGAGAAGACATGCACGAGGAAGGTATCCATTTCCGTCCACTTGCTTCCATTCTTCTAAATCTCATGCTCTGATATTTGTTTCATCTTAATTTTCAACATTTTCTACCTTTTTTGATTGCTTTCACTGCTGTTGTGCTGCATGATAGTATTCAACCATTTTCTTCTATTATTAATTTTGACAATATTCCTTGGTTTTCCTTCATTGTTGCATGTCTTTAATGCAGCATGTCTTTGTTGGCCCTTTCGAGCGGGTCCACGTATGTTATGTTCCATTGGTGCAGTGGCTCGCTCTCCACTTATTGTTCATTTTTCCCCTCTTGATCACCTTGAAATATCTATATCTATTCTAGCAATTACATCGGTATTATATTTTCTATTGAGAAACATTTATTTAGTATCTTTTTATTGGTTTTGAACAGAAGAAGAAGAGGCGAAGAGGGTTGAAGGGAATGGAGAGTATGGACTCGGATTCAAAGTGAAGGGGAATAAGAAGGGACAATTTCGTTTGTTTTTTTCTCCCTTTTTTCTTTGATGTAGTTTTTTTTTCTTCTGAATTTGGATTTTAATGTGAGTAGTTGTCAATGGTAATATTTGACATATTCTCAATTTTCTCAAATAATTTCTTTTATTTGACTTTGCTTCTTTATTACTGATTTTTTTTACTAATATAATCTGGGTTTGTTAACAGTTCATGAAAACAATTTACTCCAACGAAGAAATTGACGAAGTGCGATCCGAATGAGCGGATTGCGTACTAGACTATATTCATTACTAGGTATAAATTACTAGACTTCAAAAGATGGTTGAACACTTTGTTTGTGACTCCATGACTTATTGATTTTGATTCCTTAGTGCTAATAATTTGTTTGTTCACAGCTAGCTATCTCCTTTGCTCAATACTTCATTCTTGCATTTCTACCATGAGCAGAATTAGCTGACATTTCCCTTATTTATTGCCTCTCTTTGTGGTCCAAAATTAATAATGGTTGGGTTGTGTGAGTAGCTTATTTAGTTGTTTTCGAATTATGCAAGGACTGACAATGTGGAAGTTATCTCTTTGTGAATTGTTAGATGATGACCTTTTGTATCTTATGAGTTGCTCTACAAATTTCTTGTTTGTACTCTCCTTATGGTTTTCATCTATATGCCATGACTTAATCTTGTTTTTCCTCCTATAATTTATTATTTTTTCTTGTTTGTACTCTCCTTATGTCAATTTGCAGCTCCTGGCAACTTGTTACTTCCAAAATGGAAAAGCATATTATGCCTACCAGGTCTTAAAGGTAATGCAGTCTAGAAAATGGCACAGAAAATTGCATGAATATTTTGTTTCAAGATGTTAATGGATGTAATGCGCTTTGCATGGATTCTATTGATCTTGGATGATAGTTCACTTAAATAATGTTAGCTGCATGTAGTGCTAATTATTTAATAAACTATGCTAAGCTAGGTATCACTGCTCCTAGTAGATTCCATGTACTGTTATTCTCTAATAAACACCTCTTTTTGTTTCCTTCATTTGGTTTGATTTTGCCTTCTATGCACTACAGATTGGTTAATTACATTCTCCTTTTGGAATTCTGGAATTTGATAAGTTTTGTTAAATTTTCTCTTGCAGGTCGGGCAATTCGTGAGGCTTGAGTTTTTTTGATGCAAGAAGTGAGTTTTGTTAGGATGTAGCTTGCCTTGCTAATTTGTAAATTAAAAGCCATATGGAGAACATCAAATGGAAAACATGTAATTTAATGTATATGGAGAGTAATGGAAAACATGTGTATTTTGATGAGTAACAACTCATTTTGTATATTTTTGTATATGTGGCTACAAGATGAATTATATACGAATGTTTATTTTGGATTTAATGTAGTAAATATTTAGTTTTGCATTGGTGGTTTGCTTATAGTAAAATAAGATTGGTTGTTTGGTATTAATGAACATTAAAGACAACAGTTAAAAATGTTGTAAAAATCAGGTAAACCACAACGAAATTTTTTTGTAAAAAGTGATAAAAGACAACGATTTTATCCGTTGTAAAATATATTAAAACTATTGTAAAAAAAATAAAACGTGTCAAATATTCTCTACCACAACAGTTTATATCCGTTGTAAAAAATGTCTACCACAACGGTTTATTTCTGTTGTTAAAATTATCTACCACAACGGTTTTAAAACGTTGTCGTATCCTTCGTAGCCAAATTTTGGGCATATAAATAACAACGGATAAAAACCGTTGTCAAATGTCTACAAAGACAACGGATTCAAAACCGTTGTCGTAGGGCAATACATTCTACAACACCCTCAGTTACAACGGTTTTTTGACCCTACGACAACGGATAATATCCGTTGTCGTTTGCTGTTTTTGTTGTAGTGACTTGGTGTGCACTAGAACACACCCTACGTACTGAAAATCTATATACAAAGCTTAACATAAATCTGCATGCAAAGCTTAACAAAAATCTACCTATTATGCTAATAAAAAATTCTGTACTATAAGCTTAATAAAAATCAATTCTAAAACTGAAATTCTGCATGCAATACTTATCAAAATCTGCAAGCAATACTTATAAAAATCTACTTATTAAAGTCTGCATACTATACTTATCAAATATGCATGCTATACTTATAAAAATCTACTTATTAAAGTCTGCATACTATACTTATCAAATCTGCATACTACTAATAAGTTCCTGCATACTATTAATAAATTTCTGCATTATAAACTTAATAAAATCTGCACTTGTAAGATTAATAAAAGCTGCATACTAGTACTTAATGAAATCTGCATATGCTCACATTACAGCAATTAAAAAAACTGCTCGTGCTTATAAAATAAACAAGAAAAACTAAATTTTTAATGCTACTAAACAGGGCTGTTCATGTTTATTAAATAGCAAGAAAGCCAACACTACGTTCTTGGATTAAGGTTGTTCGTGCCCACTAAATAGCACAATTCAAGCTAAAACCTGCTGGGATTCAAAAACTTATGTAAAACTTGTTACATTTCTTCAAGCTATAAAATTCTGCATACTAACTAAGTTGATTGCTCACAAAACTTGCATTAAAAACTAAAACGACTGCTTACAAATCTACATTAAAACATGCATATCAAAATCTTCATGCCTACTGTATTTCCAAAGGAAGTGTATTCTTAAAGAGATGCAACTGCACTGCTACCTATTTCTCTCATGCCTACTGTATGTACCATGAAAGTAAAAGCTTAACAAAATCTGCATTGCTTTATTTGACGTGCACAAACCAAACCTCAAGCAACATATCTTTATGCTTACTGTCCACAATTGAAAAAAAACCCGGATGCACAGCAACTCCAGAAAACTGTTCCTACCCTTCTCATTGTGCAACCGAACTGCCCATTAAGGTAACAACCAATAGAATTTTGAACATGAAACTCAATTAAAAGGGCTGAAGGGTCAACATGCTTCGAAATTAAAGAAGGAACAAGAATCCGAAAGCAAAGCAAAGAAGAAAGACAAAATCGCGGAACTACTCCTACTGCAGGTGAGTAGCAACTCACCTTTGGTTCTTGGACTTACAACCGAGTAAGACAGCTTCTAGGGCTTCGGAGAAACTCACGATCTTGGCCTCTTCCTCGCGTCTTCGAGCTCTCCTTGTCGAGAGGATCGAGAGGACGAAGAAATCTCTTGGAATCGAGCCTTGGTCGTTCACCGGAGACGTGCCCTAGGTTGGCTTCATTTCCGCCCAAGAGGAGAACGGCGCCGCTCGCGTCGGGAGAGAAAGGGAAGAGAAATCGTGAGATTAGGTCACGGCTAATCAAGCCCTAAGTTCTCCCTTTATAACTCCAATATTTCTATTAACTACTCTTGCTTAAATACAACTTGATTCGGGTTTTATTAACGAACCCGCGGCTGGTTTGTTGGTTAAGTGAACCTCTGCTTCACCCTAGGTTCACGGTTCAAATCTCGGCTTTTACATTTTTTGTCGAAACTTCTTTCGTTCAGTAAAAATACCAAACGAACTCCAAAAATTATGTAAAAATACTCTAAAAATTTCTAAAAATCTCTAGAATTTTTCTAAAGCATTTCTAGATTTTTATAAGGACTTTTAGAACTCCAAATATTGAAATTTGGGGTGTTACAATAATAAATAACCTTTTTAATATTCTAGTGGCCGGCCACCTAAGCTTGGGACCCAAGCTTTGGCCGGCCACCAACTTGGCTCATCCACTTAGTCTTGGCCGGCCCTAGCTTGGGTTCCAAGATAGCTTGGCCGACCCCATTAGGATGGGTAAGAAGGTGGGTACACTACAAGAAAAAAGCCTTACAACAACGGTTTTTCACCGTTGTCATAGCCCCTTTCGGACTGTTGTTAAAGGCTGTGTTGTTAAAGGGGGTACTCAAAGACAACAGTTTTTAACCGTTGTCTTTGAAGACAAAGACAACAGTTTTTACAACGGTGAAAAACTGTTGTCTTTTTCTTCAAAGGCAATAGTTTTTCACCGTTGTCTTTGAGCGTCTACCTTTAATAACAGGGTCTTCAACAACAGTTTTAAACTATTTACGACAACAGCGAAAAACCGTTGTCTTTTTTTGATAAAAAATAAAAAAAAATATTAAAATTTATTATACAATTTTCTAGTATTATAAATCATTCAAAATACTAAATTTGTAAATAAAATTTAACATATAATTTTCTAACATTCGAAAATAATATTTACAACATTCCGAAGAAATTTCAAAAGTAGCCAACAAAATGACAACGACACTATTAAAACAAAGGTAGAACAACACAACATCCTAATCCTAGAAGAGTAACACAACATCCTAATCTTGATATCCAGTTTTGAAGAGTTTGATCATTTGAACTACTTTTACCATGTACAACACTAGAAGAGTAACAAAACACTGCTTCTTAATTCTCCTAATCCTTCATCTTCTTCATCCTTGCCATGTTTGCATCGTACTTGGATCGAAGTGGACCAAGTAGATAAAGAAAGAAGATAAACTAAATGCCTTCATCTTCTTCATCCTTGCTTCTTAATTCTCCTAATCCTTCATCGTCTTCATCCTTGCTTCTTAATTCTCCTAATCCTTCAAACTCCACCTGTAAGAAGAAGATAAAGAAATGTCACTTGATCTAAACTAAATGCCTATGAATAATAAAAAAAATCTGAAATCTCATAAAGTAGACTTAATTCATTAATAATGCATCATATTGAATGTCTCTCCATGACTAGCTTAATAGCCTGTGCTATAGACATGTCTTCATTTGTTTCATACCTGAGTTTGTTAGCCTGTAAACGTTGAACAGTCATTTCACAAGAGAAATATTTCAAAGTTATCAGCACTGCAGATATAAGGTTAATAAAGAACTTGCCTCTTCCAGAATGGTTTCAAACACCTTACCAACTTTTTCCACTAGATCTTGAGGCACTTGATGTCCATCACCATCAAAGAGTGCGTAGCTGAAAAATAGAAGTAAATTTGTCTCCATAAGATTATAGTCTCCATGATCAGTGATATCTGTTAATTATTCAATTAACCATTACCTCTCCAAGTCATGATCATACAAGACAGAATTGTCACCAGAAGTTCGATAAATTGGTAGACCAAGTCTTCCAATCCAAGATGCCAATGGATTCTCGTTGCAGACACCATGCAACCTGAAGTGTCCAAATTAAAACTTCTAGTCACTGAAATTTTGAAGGCTGGCCACAATCCTCTTCAGAAGGAATGAAAACAAAAACACAAAAAAAAGAAGCATACCAGGCTGCTCCCATGTCAACAGGAAAACCAAATGAGTAGTTAGTGTGAACTCGACCACCAATTCTATCCCGAGATTCTAAAAGCACAACCTAAGGAATAAAAAATAAACTTCCATGTGATACAAATTTACCCAGCCACTTCACACACTGCATTCATATCAGAACTTAGAATCTAATATGTAAAGGCAACTGAAAAAACTGTTAATTTATATCGACATAACACCTGAAAAGCTGCATTTTTCAGTGCATGAGCAGCTGCAATCCCTGCAAATCCACCACCAATGACAATGGCAGAAGGAGAGCGAGATTGCCTTGCTTCAGTCTTCTGATAGAATGATGCTGCAAGAAAATTTAAGTCAATATATATATAGATATATATGTTGATGTGAAGCAGTAAAATGCAAACTAGAATATATTTTAACACCATGAAAAAAAACATAATTAATAATAAATCCAACACAAGAACAAGCAACATATTCTGTCGTGTTGTATATATATTTACCAAATGCATTTTCCTTCCACATGGTTGAACTCTAAAAATAATTCAGAAAGTACCCCAATAATAAGACTGACAACAGAAAACACCCCAAACATAAAAATTTAGTTTTATTTGCAATTATGACAGATAATCATGTAACTAGCTTCAGTATTCCCACAAAAAAAAGATATGTAACATAACAATATACTGATACAAAGAAAACTAAAGGGATGACCATTAAAGGAAAGAATACCTTAAATAAAATGAATTCAGAAAGTTCCCATAGGCTCTGGATTAATCCTTTAAGTTTACTTTGATCATGAGCTAAAACATTGCAGTGAATAGATTTAAATCGAAGTAGGTAAAATTCCCATTTTGGCAGCCTGTATACCTCACGAAACCCATCTGCAATTTCACACTAGAGGTTGAAATCGAGCTCTTAAAAATCTTTAAACTTGATATACCGAAAGCTGGAATAGAGCAGGAGGCTATACTCACCAGAAAAATCCAAATTGATGCTGGAAATCATTGAAAAAGGGATGAGTAGATTCAAAACTCTACTAAGCTTGAACACCAACATCTCACAACTGGAAGCCCTAAGAATCGACCTGAAATCAGTCAAAAAATTGAAGATTTTGTGACTAAAAATTTACATAGAAATAGGTCACAAAAAGGACTCTATTTGGGCATAAACAAGCATAAAAAATATGTAAGGAACAAAACCCCTCAAATGATTTGAAAATGAGGGAGGCGGGGAGCCGAAGGGTGTCAGTGACAGTGGCGAGTATGCGGAGAAGAAGTTTGTCCAAGAGCAGCAGAGATCTCTTCCTCCATCGCAGGTTCGTTTTCATTAGGGTTTGTGATTGATCACTGAGTCGCATGTTGAAGAGTGCATGATAGAGAGGCCTTTTAGTTGAGGCGGCAGCGACGCATATGGCAGAAGCGAACCTGAGGCCCATCTAGGATGGAAGGCAGTGGAGCATCTAGGGTTTTCGACGAGAAGATGCAGGAGGAAGAAGTAGAGGACACTTACTGTTAGTGGATTTCATGTCGGAGGTCTTGTCGGTGAGGGCATCCTTAATGGACTCGTGGACTACTGCTACTCCTGCGCAGCTCCGGTGAGCGAGAGATTGTGAGAAAAGAGAAAAGAGGGATGGATTGAGAAGATAAAAGGGTGGAATACGGCGGCAAAAAACTTTCGGGGAGAGGGAAAGAAAAAAAGCGGGGCAAAAATTAGCGAAGGGGAAAAAACGGCGAAGGAAAAAAAACACCAGTATTCAACATCACTTAATAGACAACGGCTTTTAAAAATTGTTGTCGTAATCCCAAAAAAAAATACACATAGGCAACAGTTTTCAAAAACTGTTGTTGTAGCATTTAAAAACCGTTGTCGTAGTCTTAAAAAAACATAAATAGACAACGGTTTTTAAAAACCGTTGTCGTAGGCCAAAAAAATTGCTAAAAGACAACGGTTTTTGTTAAAACCGTTGTTAAAAGGCAAAAAGACAACGGTTTGGTATAAAATCGTTGTCGTTTGAGTGTTGTTGAATGACGTTTTTCTTGTAGTGGTATGTGGTGGGTATAAATATCTAAATACAAGAGGCTACGATAGGGACCGAGAGGAGGAATTGGTTTTGGTCTCCCGATGAAATTAAGCTTCTCGTGTTCGCTCCGAACACACAACTTAACTTCATCAATAATAATTCATACCACTAAAGAATTATTATTGAACTACCGCACCAATCCCAAATTACATTTTTGGGCTCCTTCTTATTATGAGTGTCTTAATCTCCCTGTGTTTAAGATGTCAAATGTCCACTAATTAAGTGAGTTACTGACAACTCATTTAATTAATATCTTAGTCCTAGAGTAGTACCACTCAACCTTATCATCATGTCGGACTAAGTCCACCTGCAGGGTTTAACATGACAATCTTTATGAGCTCCTCTTGGGGACATTATCATCCTAGATTACTAGGACACAGTTTCCTTCTATAATCAACAAGTCACACTATAAGTAACATCATTTTCCAACTTATCGGGCATTTTGATTTATCGAACTAAATCTCACCCTTTGATAAGTCAAAGAAATAAATATTAAATATATGTGCTTGTTATTATATTAGGATTAAGAGCACACACTTCCATAATAACTAAGGTCTATTTCTTTTATTAAATCAGTATAAAAAGAACTTACCTTAAATGGTCATGCTCAATACATTTAAAGTGTACTAGTGTAATGTAACACCCCAAATTTCACTATTTGGAGTCCTAAAAGTCCTTATAAAAATCTAGAAATGCTTTAGAAAAATTCTAGAGATTTTTAGAAATTTTTAGAGTATTTTTATGCAATTTTTGGAGGTCGTTTGATATTTTTACCAAAAGAAAGAAGTTGTGACAAAAAAAAAATGTCCAAGCAGAGGCTCGAACCGACAACCCCTGACCCGAGCAAAACCTAGCTAACCAACTGGGCTAGCAATTATTATTTGATCTAATAAAGGAAGAATTATATTTAAGTAATAGAAGTTAATAGCGAGAAATAATAGGAAGAAAATAAGTTGCAACCGGGATTCGAACCCACGAGATGCGCCTTAAGCCGAACGCGGCCAACCAACTGATCCAGCGATCGTTTCTTATTAAAGAAGGAGAAAAATTCCATTCAAGCAGAAGTTGGAACATTTAAAATAAATTGGGAAAAAGGTGTGCGGCTGAGGGATTTGAAACCCAGACCTGTGATTTGGTCAAAACCTGGCTGACCAACTGTTCCAGCGGATGGTTCTGTTTAGAATTGGTAGCAAAATTATTTAACAAGTTAACCGAATTACCCTAGTTATAAAAGAGAGGACTTAAGTGAAATTTTGGGAATTAACCTCTCCTTCTCCTCTCTCGCAGCGTCGACTTTCTCTCGGGCGAAACCGCAGCAGTTGGAAACTAGGGCTTCTCCGGCGGTCGGCCAAAGGGGACCTCTCCGTGGGTTCTTCACAAGTCCGAGCTCCTCTTGTCGAGGAGAATCCTTAAGCACGAGGAAGAGGGCAAGTTTGCGAGATCCTCCGCAAACCCTAGAAGCGTTGGAAGCCTTTTCTTCGGCTGTAAGTCCAAGAAACCCGAGGTAAGTTGCTACTCACCTGCAGTAGGATAGCTCCGATTGTTCCTTTCCTTTTTCCCGAGAGCTTTGGGACAGATTGTAGGTGCTTTGTGCTTTTGATCGGATTCTATGCTACCTAGTTGCATCTGTGCTGACCACTACAGAACCTTGTTTTTTTAAGCGTGCATAAAGTCTTATTACAAACTTGAAACACAATAATTTTCTAGATCTTTAATGCTGCACGTAATTGGAAACTCCTTTGTTGTTTGTTGTTTGTTGCTTGTTACATCTATAGATTCCAAGCTAATTAATGGAAGTGTTTCTAATATCAATTTGGCTAGTTTTACAGTTCTATGTAGAGAATTAAGGCATGAGATGAATTTTGAAAGTCGGAAAACTACTTTTACAGAATCATTGCAATAGCACATTTTAGATGTTGCAAAGATGCAACAAAATGGATTTTCCAGAATTTGGATAGCCCTTTTAAGTTGGCTTTTGAAGTGGTACAACTTGCCTTTTTGGAACAGATATGCTTAGCTTTGATGGGAACTTTATTTTCAGATTATTTAATTAACACTTTCAAAATATAGCATTGAGGAAAGAGTTATTCATAACATTAAGGTTACAGAAGCTTTTAGGAGTGTAAGTATTGAAGTTATCGCTATTACTTTTTGAACGGTTCAAAATACATATGTACGATTTGGATAGCTAAGGTAATTAAGAGAAGTTAACAATTTTCTTCCAACAATTGGATGAAGAGATGTTGGTATTTATTCATACTAATAAATTGGAATAAATATTCTTCTAATTATAAATGGATTATGTTGATGTTGAAACAGAAAGTTTAGAAAGCAGTCGTTGATACTAGATGAGTGGGGAAACCAAAATAATTGAAATAAATTTGGAAGTTTTAATGAAGTTTAGATCTTCTTGTAGTATAGAATTTTAGTGCAGTTTAGATCTCTTTGAGGTGCAGAATTTTAGTACAGTTTTCTCCATTAAGTGCAGACTTTTCTTTAAGAATTTAGTTCTTTAGCAGTGCAGATTTTAGATAAGCTTAGTACACAGATTTTATTAAGCTAGTATGCAGATTTCTGTTAAGCAAGTGCAGATTTTGTTAAGCTAATATGCAAATTTCTGTTAAGCTATTATGCATATTTTTATTGAGCTAGTATGCAGATTTCTGTTAAGTATTAGTGCAGATTTTTGATAACTATTGTATGTGCAGATTTCTTTTGTATTCTATGCATGATTATGTGTTACATAGTTAGTTTCATTCATAGATGCATACGAAAGATACCCTAACAGTATTTTGGGTTTAAGAAAAGTATAAGAAAGATAAATAAAAGTATTAGAAAGATAAAGAAAAGTATAAGAAAGATAAAGAAGAGAAAGAAAAGGCCGAGGCCTTAAGTAGATCCCAAAAGTCAAGACTTTAGGGATTTTGGCACACAAGGTGCCTATTAAAATGCCAAGGCATTTAAAGAAGAAGTAATTAAGATTATAAGTATTTTACTTTTAAGAAGAGGCTAGTACCCGACTTCCGAGGTTGTCGTTAAACAAATCCAGGTGTCCAATTCCGAGGTCTTGGCCCTGGTAGACCGAGGTCTGCTCTTTTAGGATTGGTGGCTCGCTACCCCAACCTATTAGGGAACGCGCATAAGATGGTACTATGCCTGGGCCCAAGAAGAAGTTGATTATTATTTTGAAGTATTATAAGTATAAGTTTTTGAACAAGTAAAACGAGTTTTACAGAAACATAAAGTATTAAAGATTAAGTTAGAATAAATGAAATAAGTTTCATGTGGTTCTAAAAATCAGTAAGTTTAGTTCCTTATTCTACCATGTTTATCTAGTAGATGAGTAGTTTTCATGTTTACCTATTAGATGAGCAGCATGATTAACTATTAGAATTACATGAGTAGATTCTTTAGCTTTTCTTTGCTATTAGTTTGACATGAGCAGTTATGTTTATGCTTTATTTCTTTTTAGAGCATATAGTTTCTGGTTCTTTTCGTATACATGCACATTCGTGATTTTGTGAGTTAGATAGCGCTTACTAAGAAAATTTTGCTTATAGACTACACTTCCTCTTACTGCAGATAAAGGAAAAGAAAAGATTTAGTAAGGAAGGCGACAAGGTGGCGCGGATGGTGTGTGATGCCAGGACTATGGAAGCCTTGGGACTTAGTTTAAGAATTTATTAAGATTGCCATTTATTAAGAATGTATTAGATGAGTCATTTAGTCTTCCGCTGTTAGTTAATTGTATATTTTTATTTTGTTTCCGCTATTCATTACTTGCATGATTTGATTTCATTAAACTGCGTGGTGATGTTATTCCTTTTGTGTGTTTGATATGTGTTCCAGCCGCCTGTGGCTATGTATATTATGTTATGTATTAATGATTATGGTCACCGGTACAGGGGAGACTCTGCCGGAATTTTTCGGTAGGGTTTCCATGTGATTTTTAATCATACCGGTTAAGTAGAGTTAGTAGTTAAGTAACGGTCATCCTTAGAGAGTAGTAGTAGTAAGAAGGGTGGTCGTTACATGTAATTTATTAGTCAAGATTAACTAATGCCTAATTACACTACGACTATTACAATGGTTTGTTCCTTTCCATCTTAGTCGTGAGCTACTGTTTATAATTTATAAAGAACTGATAACACAATCTTCTATTGTGTGACACCACACACTATGTTATCTACAATATAAATTAATTGAATATCTACATTTGGTATATATAAATGTAGACACTTGACCAATGTGATTCTTATAAATGTTTATACAAAAGCTAGGCTTTTAGTATACACTCCAACATTGGGTTCCAAGAACCTTGCCCTAATTCTTGGAAAACAAAGGGTTGTATACAACCGAACTAGACTTGGATACAAGGTCAAACAAAGATTTAGATCCTACTTATCATTAGTAAATCGATCAAATAGAAACTTAGTCCAAGCATGGGTCTTCAAGCCCAATCTGATTAGTCAAGTTTGACTTAATCAATATTGGATCCCCAATGATCAAATTCATTACCTTGATAGACCTTATCGAGACTATGATCCAGGGGGAGCCAATAAAAAAAATATTTTTATTATAAAATAGAATTGTCTGATGCTTGATTTATTGCTTTTTATTATTCATGCTTAGACTAGGATAGATAAGGACTTATGCTTGATCTACACTTGACTAATTAGACCTACGAGTTTCAAAAAGGAAATTAAATATTCAATTTCCTTGAGAGGTTTTATCTAGAAGTGGTGGATGATCTCATACCCAAGAAGACCTAGTGTCTCTCCATAGCCTGGAAACCAATCATTGTGTAACACCCCACCCTTCTCCCTACTAGTCTGTGAGGGTGGAGCGCTACTGGACTACTAACTATACTTAACTAAAGTTGTTCACATGAAAATATCTATACTTAAAACTCTCAAAAACTCAAAGCATGCAATTAGTAGCAATAGAAAACATAATAACTCATCCCAACATTCTACTCAAGTATATGTTCGCAACTAAAACTATATAAATCTACACAAGCACAATGATACAACTCAAATAATGGAACTTAATGTACATAGCAAATAAAAGGAAGAGTTCTAAACATAAAATATTCAATAAGCAATCCAGCAACATGAAAGAATAGTTCCAACACTCTGAATACAAAATCTTAAACTACTCCTACTGCAGGTGAGAAGAACTTACCTTGGTTTCTTGGACTTACAGCCGAGAAGAAGTTTCTAGGGTTTGCGGAGAAACTCAAACTCCGAGCAACTTCTTCACATCCACTTGTTCTCCTTGACAAGGTGATCGCGATGGTGGAAAACCTCTCAGATTTGGTCCTTGGCTGGCCGCCGGAGACAACCCTAGCTTCCTCTCTGTTTCTGCCCAAGCAGAGATGTCGACGCACGCGAGAGGGAGAAAAGAAAAGGTTTAGGTCAAGGAAAAAACCTAAGTTCTCTCTTTATAACTAGCATATTCTGTTATCTAACTATTGCTTAAATTATTTCCGCCCCTTCTTTGATCAGCACGGCCCGCTTAGGCACTTGTCTATCGCTCTTCGCTTAAGTCTTGGACTGGGTCGGAGGTCGCGGGTTCGATCCTCGGCCGAACCTCTTTATTTTTTGCAACTTCTTTCTTTTGGTAAAAAAACCAAACGAACTCCGAAAATTACATAAAAATACTCTAAAAATTTATAAAAATCTCTAGAATATTTCTAAAGCATTTCTAAATATTTTTAAATACTATTAGAACTCCAAATAATGAAATTTGAGGTGTTACACATTGAAATAAATATTTAATTGGCTAACTATTAAACCTTAGTCTAATTCAAATGTAGATCAATCCTTAGATTTGAATTTAAATTGAAGATTAAATTAATCATCTCACAAAACTATAAAGGTTCCGTGATTGAATCTAGAAAAGGGTGAGATGGACCTACGTTTAAAATGTAGTTAACCAAACCCAAATTAATTAAACTCAATTCAATTAAGTTAACTCAATCAAAAGCTTAATCAATTTCAAAACTATAATTAATTACAAAACTTTAATTAATTTCAAAACTATAATTAATTTCAAAAGCTTAATCAATTTCAAAATTATAATTAATTACAAAACTATAATTAATTACAAAACTTTAATTAATTTCAAAAGTTTAATTAATTACAAAACTATAATTAATTACAAAACTTTAATTAATTTCAAAAGTTTAATTAATTTCAAAAGCTTAATTAATTTCAAAACTTTAATTAATCTCAAAAGTTTAATTAATTTCAAAACTTTAATTAATTACAAAACTTTAATTAATTTCAAATTTTTAATTAATTTTAAAAACTTAATTAATTTCAAAAGCTTAATTAATTTCAAAACTATAATTAACTTTCACAATCTAATTAATTTTTAAATATCAATTAATTTTCAAATCTAATTGATTTTCAAATTATTATTAACCTTCAAAATTTTAATTCTTTCTAAATGCTAATTAATCTTTAAATTTTAAATTTTCATTTATATTTTAAAATTTAAAATTTGAACTTATTCCAAATGCAAACTTATATTCCAAAATTTGAAATTCAAAATCATTCAAAATTCACACATATATTTTAAATTTTCAAATTTAGTATTTTTAAAAAAATCTAAATTAAACTTAAATTATGTTTGAAATATCATAAATATTTTTCAAAATTATAGATAAAATTATCTTCAAGATTAACGTAACTCCATCTTACACAAACTCATAAGCTAAACATATTTGATTGTAACGCCCAAAAATTCTTAAAACTGCATTAGAAATATTCTATGATTTTTCTGGAATTTGTAGATATTTTTCCGGAATTTTTAGAATAGCGGAAGTAGCAAAAATAATTAAAACCGCAAAATAGCTTAGGCGGGAATCGAACCCGGGACCTCTCGGATCCGATAACTTTTAGTTAGCCTTAGTAACCAGATGAACCCAGCAGGGCCGTGCTGAAAGGAAAGGGATTCAATTAAATTTATATTGAAGTTGGGCGAACTAATTCCTAAATATAAAGAGGAAAATTATTAAGTGAGGAGATTATATTTTTGATCGTGACTTTTCCTCCTCTCAAACCCTCACCCGCCGACCCTCTCCCTTCCTCACCTCTCGGCGCCCAAGCCAAGCAAACCTAGGGTTCCTTCCCTAAGGGCTCTAGGAGCACTTTCCGGCGACGACTCCGACACGAGGACGTTCCCCTCTGCGAGAAGAACACGTAGACGCGAGAGGATCGTCGAGAAGATCGTCCCCACCGGAAAACTAGCGACTAGATTCGTAAGAAAACTAGCGCACGAGGTAAGAAACCCCTCACCTACAGTATAAGTAGCTTTCGTTTGATTGCATGCCTTTAGTTTAGCTATATGCAGTTTTTTTTTTCGGCACTCAGGGTGTGTTTAAACCCTCCTCGCAAATCATGGACCTAGTTGAGCACCTCTAGATGGGCCAGACACGTAGTTCTCCTTCAGTTAGAGGCTCTAGACATTGTCGGGTGCCTAGAGGTGGTCTCCCTATTAGAGGGGAGAGTTGGAGCACACCAAGTGTTCGACAAAATGATTACTGTAGCTAAATACTACCTCAGATATTTTTAACAGCTCAGTTAAATGCATTAGTAGCATTTAAATCAATATATTAGTCTAGTTTCAGCTTACATGGAACTACGGTCCAATGGGTGGGCTCCCACAGTCGCCTCTAGATTTAGATAACCTAGCTCTAGGTTCAGATAACCTAGAAACAGCAAAATAGACAATTAGTAGCTATATTCAGTATTTTATTTTTAGTGGCACTGTACAGGATTAGATATCCATTGGGTTGGGCTCCCACAGTCGTCCCTAGGTTTAGATAACCTAGTAAACCCTACTAAATGCGGGACTTGCAAACCCGGGTCTAGCTAGGGATGCGCGCACAGCAAGTACAGTTGTCGGGCCCAAACAGCAGCATGATTACTATTTTCACTTATTATGATAATAGCTTTCAAATTCGTAACCTAGTTATGTGAATATAGTTTTAGCTCAGTTTCAGTTTAGTTCTCCTAGTTGATACCATGAGATAGCTCCATGCTTAGATTTTATTATGCATGCCATGTTTCAGTGTTTATGCCATGTAACTTCTGTATGCCATGCTTTAACAAATCCAGTGCATGTTTTTAAATAGCATTCTTTAAAAACATGATTGCATCATTGCATGTTTTTGTGAGGTAGATGGTTTCTTACTAAGCTTAAAGCTTACAGATACTTTTTCCTTATACTGCAGATAAAGGTAAAGGGAAAATGGATTAGCAGAGGAAGCTGAAGGTCAATGCAGTGATGGTGTGTGTGTCAGGAACCTGGAATGAAGATCCTTAGGGAGTTTAGCAAATTAAGAACTTAGTTTCTTTTCTCGAGTACCTTTATGCACTTTTAGACCTTAGAATGTTTAAACCATGGAAGATTTGTTTAAGTTGTTAGTAATTATGTTTGAATGCTAGTTAATAGATGTTAGAACTTATTTCAATTGATTTTAGAACTCTTATATGAGATTTTGGCACGTACTAGTGCTGAAATCAGAGTTTCAGTGCGAAATCAGAAACCTAGATCGATCTACAGATCGATCATGGTTAGGCTGTGCCATTGGATCGGTCGGCTGACCGATCCAGTCGCGAACAGAGAGTTTATGGATCGGTCAGCCGACCGATCCAGATGCGAACAGTGGGTACAGAAATCAGCCGACCGATCAGTGTACTCCTGGATCGGTCGGTAGACCGATCTAGCCGCATACAGAAGCGATGAAGCTTGTGGATCGGTCAGCCGACCGATCCAGGGTTTCTCTCCGTGCCAGTATCAAGCTGGATCGATCACTGGATCGATCCGACAGCCCAATCGATTCATGGATCAATTGAAATGCCTTATTTCAGCTAGCAGGACATCCGAGAGGCATAGATTATCTTCCCTAGCATGTGTACAACTCCTAGGTACACCTAGAATATTAAGTTAAAATTTTACAGTAATCAGTTTAGTAAAATTTTAATCAATCCAGATTTTCCGCAATAGTAATTTAGCACAGCATAATGTAGCGATCGGCCTTACAGCCTAGTCAGTAGAAGGCGGGTCGTTACATTGATAACCTAGAAGGAATGAGATAGAAAATTAATAAAATAAATAATAATTTTTATATTTTTATTTTACATGCTTGTACTCTAGGATACCCTAAAATTCAAAATACTCATTTTTGGCATTAATTAAGGGGGAGTGAAAGGAAGGTTAAGCCATTAATTTTTATTTTGTTAAAATATTATTTTTTTTAAGATTTCAAATTTTTTAAAGAAGTTCATTTTTTAACTATTTTTAAAAATAAATCTTATTTGAAAAAGCAAGTTCAAATATTTTTGAAAAAAATTTAAGTTTGTAACTATGCTTTTTATCTAAAAATATTTTTTTAAGCTAAGTATTTTTCAAGCTAAGTACTTAAACTATACTTTCTATCAAAACATTTTCCAATAACTATGCTTTTCATCAAACTCTTTTTTAAAGCTTAGTCCATATCAAAATCTTTTTTAAAGCTAAGTTTTTCTCTAACTCTTTTTCACAAGAAATTATTTTTCAAAGCTAAGTTTTTATTGAAAAAGCTAAATATTTTCAAAGCATTTCTAATTTAGCTAGGTATTTTATTTTTAAAAAAAATTATTTTCAAAAAATAAGTTTAGTTAAGTTTTTTTAAAAAACTAAGTCACTTTCAAAGCTTAAAAATTTGCTAAGTTTTTCCTTCTTCTTAATTAAAGTCTACTTTCAAAATTACGAACTTAGCCAATTTTTTTTTTTCAAGTAAGAGCTACCTTTCAGAGGGAGCTAAAAATTAAAAAGGATAAATTTCCTATCTTTACATCTTTCTCTCTATTTAGTATTTTTTTTTTATTTATGGCAAAGGAGGAGAAAAGATTAAAGTTAAGAAAAAGAGAAAGTTAGTTAAGAAAAAGAGAAAGTTAAGTGGTTAAGGGGGAGCTATAACAAGTTGTACTAAATGCAATTTACATTTCTATTGCATTTCTTGATTGCATTTCTTCCTGATTATCGCTTTATTGCTTTATGCTTTACTTAACTTTGAATTGGGTTGCCATAATCAAAAAGGGGAAGATTGTTGGTGTGGGATGCATTAGACGATCGAACCAGTGTTTTGATAATGGCAAGGAGTTCAACGTTAAGGTTACTTGTTATCTAACAGGTTTGAATGAACTTGCAGGAAAAGTCCTAAGTGTACTTAGGCAAAAGTCCTAGCTGCGGTTAAACAGGTGGAAAACCTTAGGGGGTGGTAACCCTAGGCGGAAAGACTTGGTGGGTCAGGTGCTTCAGGTAAAATCCTAGAGTCGGGGACTCTAGGTGAAAGTCCTGGTGGTCGCGGACCAGGTGGAGTCTGAGCAGGTTATGGAGCGGGTGTCCAGTAGAAAAGTCCTGGAGCCTCGGGCGCTGAGCAAAAGTCCAGTCGGTCTGGAGGACTGATCTGGTAATAGGTAACTTCTTCTGAGTGGAGTAGGTGAGGACGTGTTCCCCGTTGAGGGAACAGTAGGCGTCGGTTCGACCTAGGATTTTCGGAGGAAATCCGAAGTCAGAATCGGACAGTCCGAAAGTTGTCAACTTAATTGTTTAATACTATTTGCTCTATTTGCCTAACTTTATTTTACAGGAAACTAACAGTTTTGCAAGGTCAGACTCAGCCTTGTTCGGTCGATTGATCGACCTGATCGGCCGACCAAACCCTAGTATAAAAAGGATCAGAATCCAACTCTTGGTGAAGTGTTGACCAGAGGTTCGGTCAACTAAACCTCGAGATCGAGGTTCTGTCGACCGAACCGAGGATAGACAGAGACCTAGTCGAGCGAGTTGATCGGATCAGATAAGGCAAAGACCATCGATTGATCGATCGACCGAACAGAGGGATCGATCGACCGAACGCAGGCGCTATCTAGAGAGGCTGCATCTGGACGGAAGGTCGGACAAGTTTAGCAGGTTTGGTCGACCGAACTAGGGGATCGGTTGACCGATCTGGGTCGAGTCAAGACTTGATCCTGAAGATTAGGGGATCTGGATCAGGCTTAAAGTTGCTATAAAAAGGAGGTCTCGGTCAGCACTTCAGGTACAACGAAAACACCAAAAATAGAACAACTTGTGCTCCTGTGTGCTGCTCCAAACGCTTCAACAACGCTCTGCTATTCCGAAAATCAACGACTACTTCTATCATCTTTTGTATTGTTGGTATAATCTTTATAAGTTTAGTACTTGTAACTAATCTTGTAAAGATTCTTGAGCTTATAGTGATTGTCCGCCGAAAGCGATCAATGATCGCGAGCCTTGGAGTAGGAGTCGACACAGGTTCCGAACCAAGTAACCAAAAGTATTAGCGATTACTTTTAGTTTACTTTTATATTCCACTACGTATTTATGAAATGAATGAATTAGTCACGAGCGTTATTCACTCCCCTCCCCCTCTAGCGCTTTTTGATCCTACACGATTTGAACTATCTACTTTTTTTTCTTGGTTGTTAATTGTGCTTAGATATTGTTTATTGGAATATCTTTTAATTTTAAGTTATAGAGATCATTTTCTAATTCGTTAATCCCAATTAAACATTTATTCTTGTAAATATTGCACACACCTTTCGTAAAAGACAAGAATAACCGTATCTATCAAGCATAGAAATAGAAATAATATTTTTAACTAAGTTTGGAATAAATAAAACATCTCTTAAATACAACTTAAAATTATTGCTTAAAATCAAGGTAACATCTCCAATAGCTTTTGCAGCAACTCTTGCTCCATTTCCAAGTCTCAAGAAGGTCTCACCCTCTCTCAGTCTTTTACTTCTTGTCATCATCTGCAAATCATTGCAAAGATGAGAACCACAACTAGTATCTAATACTCAAGAAGTAGAGTTAATAGAGACATTAACTTCTATATAGAGCATACCCTTTCCAGAATGCTTCTGGGCAAGATACTCCTTGCAATTGAGCCTCCAATGTCTAGGCTTGTTGCAGTAGAAACAAACATGTTATGACCTTAGCTTCTTATTAGGCTTAATCTTCTTTCTAGGAGTAGAACGTGTCTTTCTCTTTTTCTTGGATGTTTTCTTGGATCCAAAAGATGAACCCACAAGGAAAATAGATTTTTTCCTTTTTCATGGTAGCTTCATAATTTGCAAGCATGTTGACTAGCTCTTCAAGGGTAGTCTCAAACTTATTCATATTGAAGTTGACCATAAAATTATCAAATGAGGAGGGGAGAGATAATAATATGATGTATGTCGATAACTTATGTGGAATAACTAGGTCAAGGTTTCCTAACTTTTCAATAAGCCCAATCATCTTGATCCCATGCTCATGGACCAAAGCCCCATCTCGCATGAGCTGTCATGAGCTACTTGACAGTCTATCATGTGCTTGACTAAACGAGTTTGTATGCCATACAACTCTTGTAGATGTATGTGAATATCTTTAGCATTCACTGTCTCCTTGAATCGCCTTTGCAGTTCATTTGACATTGAAGCTAGCATATAACATCTTGCTTGAAGATTATGGTATGAACATTTTTCAAGCTTTGCCACCTCATAGGGGTGGCATTGATAAGAGTCACTTTTGGAGGTGCCTTATCCAGTGTATATACGATCTTTTCAGAAGCTTGAATAATTTTTAAGTTTCTTAACCAATCAGAATAGTTAGATCCAGTTAATTTATTTTGATCAAGTATCACATATAGTGCATTCCGAGATACCATATCAATAATATATTGGAATGAAAAATAGATAATTAACATTACTAACTATTTTAAATAATTCATAAGACAAAATATGTGGACTTTTATATTTTGATTTACTCCTACTATTTTGAACGTTTCCATCACCCACTAATAGAAATGGAAAATTATATTTCCTTAGTGAGTACATAGAGCTCAATTAGTCAATTGTGATTCTTGAATGATATCAGCCAATCACACTTTCCAAAAGGTAGAACTCAATTGCATCATATGCAACCTCTATGTATTTTGTCTCACGTTTGATAAGGACCCAGTGTTGGACCCCGTGGTTGTTTTGATGTGATTAACCAAGTTAGTTAGGTCCTGTTTATTTTTTATCCCTGTGTCTAAGTGTGCAGGAGCTTAGGAGTGCAGGAAGTCGAGCGGAATACGCAGCTAGCGAGAAGGACGACATGGGAAGGGAGCGGGCGGGCTCGGTACGTCCGAAGGATGAGAGAGCTACGGAAGAGTACACTGGTGGGTAAGAAGAACATGCACGACGTTCGAGGGACATAAAGCCGGGATGGAAGACTGCTCGAGGAGAAGGCCGGGAATTGGGTTCGGGTGAGCCCTATTCCGGTTGGCCGCAATCACCCAAGCGAGCGGAACCAGAGCAAGTCAACCGGGAAGTTAACTTGACAAGTGTTCAGTCGACCGGATGTCATGATCCGTCGACCGAACCCCTATCATCAGAAGCCAGCCGTTGGTGACACATCAGCAGCTACGTCAACAACCAACCATTGGCTGATCGGTCGACCAAACCTTCTGATCGGTTGATCGAACTGGAGATAAACCAGAGACTTAGTCGAGCATGCTGATCGGGCTAGCTCAGGGAGAGACCGTTGGCTGATCGGTCGACCAAACAATGGGATCGGTCGACCGAATGTAGGCTCGATCCACACAGACTACATCTGGACGAAAGGTTGGTCAAGTACACAGGTTCGGTCGACCGAACCTCGAGTCAAATCCTGATCCCGAAGATCAGGTGAACTGGATAAGTCTTGGAACCCCTATATAAAGGGGTCTCGAACAGCTATTCATGATCAACGAAAATCAACTCTGTATTTCATTTCCAAGCAATGTGTAAGAGCTTTCAAAGTGTAAAAGGCTTCTCCGCCTTCAGAGAAGGAGACTCTATTAGTGCACCTGTTCAACCGCCTTAGATTAACAACCGTCTCAGTTGTAACTAAGTCAATTTGCTGAGCCCCTTTTTCTTTTCTGTCATTTTTACTTTACTTCATTGTTGCTTTTATTTTGAGTTGAAAGTTTGGAGGAGGGCATTTTTGTTTGTAGGCAATTCATCCCCCCCCCCTCTTGCTGGTCCCACTGCACCAACAAGTGGTATCAGAGCCCGACAGCCTCAGCAGGGCTAACCGCCGACTAAAGCACAAAGATCAAGACAATGGTCGGCGCGAACATTCATCCCCCAAAGTTCGACGGAGACTTCGCTACATGGAAGCGAAAAATGGAGGTATTTTTTAAAACTAAATTTGATATACTTTTAATAATGAAGTATGGATATGCAGCGCCAAAAGACAAAGAAGAGTGCAACTGGATGAAGAAGGAGCAAGCCGATTTCATGGCCAACGGAAAGGCAGAATTCCACCTTCTCAGCGTTCTGCCACCCCAGGAGGTAAGTCAGATCGGGAGCTACGATTCCGCTAAAGACCTCTGGGATAAATTCATAGAGCTTCACGAAGGTACCTCAGAAGCTAAGCTAGCGAGGCGCGACATCCTCCGAACCCAGTTAACAAACCTCTAGATGAACAACGGCGAGAAGGTAGCGCAACTCCAAGCGAGGATCAAGGAGCTAATAATGCAACTGAAAAATCTCGGAGAATCAGTAATGAATCGAGATTCCATTCGGTATGCGCTCAACGCCTTCCCCAGAACTCCGGAATGGGCTTCCTTAGTAGGTGCTTACTACATCTCTCAGGACTTTGAGGTAAGCAGTTTAGAAAGTTTATTCTCTACCTTTGAACTTCACGAGTCTCGAATTGCAGAGCCTAAAGAAATAGTGAAGTCAAACCTCGACATCGCCTTACAAGCCAAGTTAGACGATCCCGACTCCGAATCTTTGATCGACGAAACCGAAGCAACGCTACTGGTAAGATGTTTCAATAAATTTCTTAAAACTAATAAATTTCGGTCACAGTCGATAAAGCATCAGCGCAACAGAAGGACGGTGCGGTGCTACAATTGCAATGAAGAAGGGCACATCAAGGATAACTGCCCAAAAATAAAGGAAAAGATAAAAGACAAGGAGAAAGTAAAGCACAAGTCAAACACCTCCAAGCACAAAATCCTGAAGGCCACGTGGGACGATTCAACGTCCTCCGAATCTGAAGTCGAAGCCTTCTCGGGACTAGCGCTGATGGCGAACCACCAGCTAGAAGAAGAGTCAAGTTCAGAAATGAGCATAGATGAAGGGGGAGGAACATCAGAAGAGGAAAGCTATGATGAAGGGGGAGCATCACAAAATAAGGTAAGTAAGGTACGTGCTCTAAACCCTAAATAGTCGTTTCAATTTATTAAAGCTCTTTCTAAAGACTTAGCTGAATTAGAAAAAGAAATTGCTAACTTAAATAAAATGTTAGATAATTTGAAATCTAAAAATGGTAAATTGAAACTTCAAATTGAAAGTTTAAAATCTGATGCATGTTTAAACACTAATGTTTTTCAAAAATCAAAAAGTAAAGTTTATGGAAAATTAAACTGGTATATAAGAAAGCATCAGGGACAACTTAGACGAATTCCAAGAAATTATATACCCCCTAAGTTCTTAAACAATCCTGTAGGTAGGAATCAAAACTGGATTCCAAAATCTTTGCTAGATTAAAATTTTTATAAGTTAAGAGCTTTCAGCGAGAAAATTAAACATTAAGATTTCATTATGAGGCTTTGACTAGAAAGTGGTTGTTGCTCCAATAACCAAGAAGGTCTAGTGCTCGCCACTGTCTGGAAGTCGAATATAGAAATGAAATGTTTAATTAACTTTCTGAAAAAATATTAAAATTAAAAATAAATAATGCTTTGAAAAGTTTTTAAACATCTTCCTGAAAATTCTTCAAAAATATTTTTTATCTAGAAAAATGTTTCTTGCTTAAAATTTTTAATTAGAAAAATTCTCATTTTTGTAAAATCTTTTCTGAAATTAGATTTTTTTTCTAAACTAAGCTTTTCTAAAAATAATATTAAATTTTTACTTAGCAATTTTTTTTGAAATTTTGGAATGACTTAGTAAATTATTTTTACCCCGTTTTTGCTGTGATCAAAGGGGGAGAGTTAAGTAACAAGTTTAGGGGGAGTTAGGAAAATTAAAAATTTTAATATTTTTTTGTTGCAAATTTTATTATTGTAATTTTTGTGCTTAAAATGTTAGTTTAGTAATTTTATTAAAATTACTATTTGTTTTTACCCTAACTTAAACTTGGGTTGATGCACATCAAAAAGGGAGAGATTGTTGGACCCCGTGGTTATTTTGATATAATCAACCAAATTAGTTAGGTTCTGTTTGTTTTTGATCCCTATGTCTAAGTGTGCAGGAGGTTAGGAGCACAGAAAGTCGAGCGGAAGACGCAGCTAGCGAGAAGGATGGCACGGGAAGGGAGTCGACGGGCTCAGTGCGTTCGAAGGACGAGAGAGCTACGGAAGAGTACACCGATGGGCGAGAAGAACGTGTGCGATGTTCGAGGGACGTAAAGCCGGGACAGAAGACTGCTCAAGGAGAAGGCCGGGAATTGGGTTTGGGTGAGCCCCATTCTGGTTGGCCACAATCACCTAAGCGAGCGGAACCAGAGTAAGTGAACCGGGAAGTTGACTTAACAAGTGTTCGGTCGACCGAATGCCATGATCCGTCAACCGAACCCCTATCATCAGAAGCCAGCCATTGGTGACACGTCAGCAGCCACGTCAGCAACCAACCGTTGGCTGATCGATCGACTGAACCTTCTGATCTGTCGACCGAACCGGAGATAAACCAAAGACTTAGTCGAGCATACTGATCGGGCCAGCTCAAAGAGAGACCGTTGGTTGATCGATCGACCGAACAATGGGACGGTCGACCGAACGCAGGCTCGATCCACACAGACTACATCTGGACGGAAGGATAGTCAAATACACAGGTTCGGTCGACCGAACATGGGGATCGGTCGATCGATCGCTCTCGAGTCAAATCATGATCCCGAAGATTAGGTGAATTGGATAAGTCTTGGAACCCTTATATAAAGGGGTCTCGAATAGCTATTCATGATCAATGAAAATCAACTCTGTATTTCATTTCCAAGCAACGTGTAAGAGCTTTCAAAGTGTAAAAGGCTTCTCCGCCTTCAGAGAAGGAGACTCTGTTAGTGCACCTGTTCAATCACCTTGGATTAACAACCGTCTCGGTTGTAACCAAGTCAATTCGCTGAGCCCCTTTTTCTTTTCTGTCATTTTTACTTTATTTCATTGTTGCTTTTATTTTGAGTTAAAAGTTTTGAGGAGGGTATTTTTGTTTGCAGACAATTCACCCCCCCTCTTGCCGGTCCCGCTGCACCAACACCCAGTAATATGATGTTGATTATCTTTATGTGTCAAGCCAACCCATCAATGTTAAATTAAAATGGATGGTTTCCATGTGTTCCCCTAATGATATAAGCTGAAGGCATGAGAGTTTGACCCAATCTACATCACTTATGTCAGTGGAAGACATAACTTTTTAGGGTCCAGGCCTCCCCAATGATATGAACCAGACACTGACCATGGGTAGCATTCATCATGCAACCACCGTTGATGGAAGAGAGTGAAAAATATACTCTTTTATTTTTTTCATTTATGGCTTGATCTAAATTTTGAATCATATTTAAAATGAGAGATTTTAAATTTAAACATTTATCTCATTACTTTGAAGATATGTTTTATGTATGTTTACTGGATTATCACAACTATGTGATATAATAACGTACATACATGTATATATTACTATATATCAAATATATCATAATCACATAATTTTAAGGATGAGCAATCAATGAGAGCCATTGGATCATCCTTTTTTGCATCATATGCATTTATATCAATTAATTAACAATTAGTAATTGATCAATTTATGCTTCTTGTTGATTCTTTAGATTTGACCTCAAGATTATCTAATAAATTGATAAAAAAAATTATCTATGATCAATTTTGGTAAAACAATCATTATAGGTAAAATCATATTTTTTGTAAAATATCGAAAATAGGCGAATATTAATAAGGGAATTTTTCGAAATTTTTAGAAATTTTTCGGAGCTCGTATGGACGAGTTAACGGGGATAAAATTTGGGTTCCGGAAAAGTCTGTTTAGGCTACCCTGTTTTAATGAGGAGAAGTTTTATTTCTTTATCCTTTTCTTTTTCTTCCCTCGACGCCGAACCCGTGCCATTTTCCCTTTTCCCCGCGCGTGCCGATGTCGTAACCATAACCGGCGCCGACGGTTCCTCCCCCACCCGAGTACAAAACCCCTCGGCAAGGGTTTTGCATCTCTTCCTCCTCTCCTCTGCCTCCCGATTCCTTTCTCTCCTTCTCCACAGTAGCGACGTCGACTCCACAGCCCTAGCGCCGGCCACCGCTTGCCCTAGCCAGCCCTGATCGCCACGGCCAACGTCGGTAGACGAGGGTAACGCCGAGCCCTAGCCTCGTCGATCTCCTCACGTGAGCCACCACCGCCGCTCCTCCCCGCTGCACACCGTGAACCCGACTCCTCTGTGCCCTTCTTCCTCTCTGCCGCGTCTCGGCACAGCGCCGACGCCGACCATCTTGCTGGTGTGTCTTTGCTCAGGTTTGGGTTCGGACAGGAGTAAACAGAGCCGACCATCGCTGGAGATTTCTTGCTTCCGTGCCCTAGCCTTGGTCCACTGCTACCTCTGCACAGGTTAGTTTCGGACAGGAGCAACAGTGCCGAGTCCTGTTTGTGCTCTGCTCGACAGTGCCGAAGATGACACAGAGCTGTGCCCTAGTCGGATCTGGGAGGTAAGATATTTTGTTATGTAATTAGGATTTTTTATTGTGATTTGTGTCTCAATCTGATCCGAGCAGTGGGGAAGGTTTCCTGTAGGGTTGCTTTGCTGTGGATTGATCTTGGTTCCGGCAGCACCTCTTTGGCTACGGATCAATAGCAGAGATCTGTTAATTAGGGTAAGGATTAGGCGTATTTGAATACTTGTTGTAGATTATGTTCCGAATTGGAGGATTTGGTTAGACGATCATGTGTATGTTGATTGGGTTTATGTGTTTTCGAAATTAAGGTTTTGCCCTAATTTAGGGTTAAAGAATTTATTTAGCTATTTATAGGAATTTAGCTAAATAATCATATATCTATTGGATACAGGACTTTGACGCGAGACGAGCATCTCGATGTCGGATTTGGACATTCCTATTGGAGGCGAGTACTTTTGACTTTATGTCTTTGATATGCATAGTAGTGAATTTAACAAGTAGCAATAATTATGTTCTCTTATTTGTTTCAGTTAATCACTACCCAATACCCGTTACATAATTGATTGATTGCTTGTTTTGCATCTCATGTAATCCTTACCTGCTTATACATGCTTATAGGGGTAGTGATATACCATGCTTCACCATGTTCAGGAACTAGGTTTTATACCTTCTATGTACCTTTGATTTGATTCGTTGACCTATGGTGCACTTTTATATATATATGGATTAGCTCAGGATATTTTGTGGTTAGTGTCATGCACCATTTGCATGATTGCATGCTGTGCGATAGTCCGCTCCATTATTGTTGAGCACATCGCCAGTTATATGGATCTGCACACACCACTACTCATGGGTTAGTGGTCGATTCAGACAGTGTGTGTTGCAGCAGGGACTTTGTTTGGCTCCGTTGGTCCGCTCATGGGTAGCGTGATGCAACGTGTTAGCCGGCAGGGATTCCTCCCCGTCATCGTGTACCGGGAGTTGAGAGCATTGCGCTCCCCCATTTATGATTTGGGGTAGGAGGATAGGTGTACTCCGACAGCATCCCGTCCACTCGGTCACTCATCAGGAGCAGTGACGACAGAGTGCACGGTTGTCACAGCCCTACCCACTCAGCCTCACTATTGTGTGTGAGATGATCGACTAGCGTCAGGGGTGACCAGGACGCATCATTGGCATCATATGCATGATGCATTTATTGTTTGTGTTTGTGCTTGCTGCATTTATATGCTATATATTGTTTGGACACCTATGTTTGACATGCATACAGGATTTTTATGCCACTCAGACTGTTTGTCCTTATACCCAGGTCCTGGTTAGTACAGTTTTTCTCCTGTTTACTTCAGTTGCATTCCATCCTTTTATATCAGGAGACTGTACGCATGATTAGTGCTAGATGTTATTTCCCTACTTTGCATATCAGTTGTACCTGCTGAGCGTTGGACTCACCCCACCTCCACTGTTGTTATTTTTCAGGTTGATGCTGTCAGGAGAGAGTTCCAGTTGCTAGTCCCTGCATACCTCGAGGATATTATCGGTCTTTTGGTTTTCTTACATAGACTATGCTAAATTTGTTTTGTTTGATGGTATGGATATGGTATGGATTTTGTGATGTCGATGGATTTGGTTTGGTTTTGTTTTTACTACATGCCTGCCTAGACGGCAGAAGAGGTAAATTGATCTTATCGTCGGATTTGTGTTTTATGAGTGTAGTTGAGTAGGGTGGATTTTGAGTCTTCTCATCATTACTTATTAAACTGCGTGGAATGTCTGTGTGTTGTATTTTATTTTCTGTTATTATTCCAGCCGCATGTGGCTGAGGTATATAGAGATGTAGAAAGTTTCAGATTGTCCGTCGTACAGGGGAGATGCTGCCGAAATTTCTTCGGATAGGGACTCCTCCGGGGCGTGACAATTTATTTGGTATCAGAGCCAAGTTTGCGAGTCAAACTGGGCATTTTCGGATTTTCGTTATGGTTATGTTTTGGATTTCCATTTCGGATTTATATGGATTCCGACGATGTTTCTCGTTCGGAATTTTGAGGTCAAAAGTTGTGGACTGGACAACGACGGAACACCTCCAGACAGCAAATAGGAATGATGTTTATTTTATGATTGGTATACTGGTAGTAATATCTGTAATATAACTTAACAGATATGAGGAGATCTACACGTATTGCGGTGAGACGTGGTGCTGGACGACCACGTACGAGGACCACGGGATCTCTGGATATGCTAGAGATGCCTACTGTTGATGAGCCTGTCAGTTAGGGACAGACTCAACATACTACGGGCGCATCGGGCTCTCAGACCTCGACGGCTCCTATAGAGGTACCTACCTCGGTTATGCCGAGTGTACCTATCCCTACTGTAGTTCTGGTACCATCAGGGGTACCATTGGCGTACCCGACATCTACTCCAGAGCAGCCTACGCCGTACCCGGCACCATCGCCACCTGGACCTATAGTGTACCCGACACCAGTGGCACCTATGCCCCCAGTGCCTACAGTAGCAGCAGCTGCTCCACATCCGGTACCATTACCTACTGTACCTCCAGCTGCGGCCACTTTTGTTCACCCAGCAGTACCACCGACGGCTTATGCTCCAGGTTATTCAGCAGCACCGGGAGTACCTCCTCCGGTTTATTCTGTGGTACCACTTGTAGCACCAGTTCCAGTGGTTCCGCCAGTTCCTGCAGCCGTCCCGACACAGCTCACTGATATTGTCGCAGCACGAGCTAGGATTCCAGTATTAGCAGAGTCGATGAAGACTCGATTCACACTCTTCCGAGGAGACCTTGATCCGAGTATGGCTCTATCATGGATAGAGACTATGGAGCAGACCTTCTTCTATATGGCTTGCTCCGAGTGGGAGAAAGCAGAGCTGGCCGCTTTCCACTTACGGGATGAGGCTAACGCCTGGTGGATTACTCAGCGTTCCATCATCGGCGAACGGAACGTTACTTGGGCCAGGTTCAGAGAGGCTTTTGAAAGCCGTTTCTTTCCACTATCATATCAGATGGCTCGCCGGCAGGATTTCATGAGTCTGCGTCAGAACAATCGCACGGTGACAGAGTATAATACTGAATTCAACCGGTTGGCTAAGTTTTGTCCAGAGTTAGTTGCGGAGGACAGATCTCGTATGATGCAGTTTATACAGGGACTGGCTCGTTATCTGCAAGTACGGCTTGCCAGTTTAGGGATCGCATCGTACTCAGATGCGCTGGATCGAGCCTTGATGATAGAGTTAGCTCAGCAGAGAGCATTTCCGGACAGGAAGAGGAAGCATACGGGTCAGGCATCAGGGCAGATCTAGCAGGCACAGACGATCGGACAGCAGCAGAGTAGTCGCGGTCGGTCAGGTCAGGGTACTTCTGGGGTATCTCATAGGCCTCAGAAGTCAGGGCGGTCTTCTTCAGGACGTTCCCAGTTTTCTCAGCAGAACCGGCAACCACCTTCCAGCGATACTCACTGTTTCCGATGTGGGTCCAGAGATCACCTCACCCCAGCTTGCTATCTGGGACAGCCAGTTTGCTTTTATTGCAAACTGCCTGGGCACCAGAGCTGAGATTGTCAGCTGAAGGTTCAGCACACGGCTTCCGGAGGGTCAGGTCAGAGGGGGCAGTCTAGTCAGTCAGGGGCATATCGAGGAGGACAGAAAGCTCAATCTTCACATCGTTAGCAGGGGATAGCTTCACCTGCAGCAGCAGCATTTGGCATGCTTGGACAGGAGTACTCCAGTGCTTCCATAGCACCCCAGAGTTCTGTTCCAGGACCTTATTATCCGACGCAGGGGCAGTATCAGATGCAGCCTCAGCCTCTAGGCCTGTACCAGACTTAGTCCCAGTCATCGGCACAGTATCAGTCACCGTCCTCTCAGTCTTCTCTGGCACATTATCCAGCACTGCCTCAGTGGCAGGCTTCTGCCCAGCCGCAGCAGCCGTTGGCAGGGTTACCACCAGAGACTAGACGTGTTCATGCGATTACTAGAGAGGATGCGCAGCGAGCCGACGGATCCGTTTTCCGCGGTACGATTTCCATTTATGCATTTTCCGCTGATATATTGATTGATACTGGTAGCTCGCACTCTTTTATATCCCGTACCTTTATGCGGGAGATTGGTAGATTACCTACTTTTAGACTGCAGTGATTGACCGTCTCCCTATCGTCCGGTGATACTTTAGACGTCACCCAGGAGGTCAGAGGTTGCCCGTTAGACTTTGGCAACATGATACTTACGGTAGATCTTCTAGTATTGGAGATGGTCGAGTTTGATATCATACTTGGCATGGATTGGCTGTCAGTATATCATGCTACCGTTGATTGCCAGACGAGGGTGGTCACCTTCCGGCCTCCGAACTAACCCTCATGGAGTTTCACTGGCATCAGAGATGACGACATCTCGATTATTTCGGCGATTCAGGCGCAAAAGCTGCTGTCTCACGGCTGTCACGGTTTTCTATTATCTCTGATTAGTATTGAAGACAACGGTAGTTCATAGCTCTCCGACGTTCCGGTAGTCCGAGAGTATCCGGATGTATTCCCAGAGGAGTTACCAGGTTTGCTTCCCAGAAGGCAAGTCGAGTTCGCTATTGAGCTGATTCCGAGGACCGCACCGACATCGAAAGCTCCTTATCGTATGGCACCAAAAGAGTTGAACGAGCTGAAGGTTCAACTCTAGGAGCTTTCGGATAGGGGATTTATTCACCCTAGTGTTTCTCCATGGGGTTCTCAGGTGTTATTTGTCAAGAAAAAGGACGACACCATGAGGTTATGTATTGACTACAAACAGCTGAATGTAGTGACCGTCAGAAATAAATATCCATTACCATGGATCGAGGATTTGTTTGATCAGCTCAGAGGTACTTCAGTGTATTCTAAGATTGATCTGCGATCCGGATATCATCAGTTGAGAGTCAGAGATTCTGATATCCAGAAGACAGCATTCCGTACCAGATACGGACATTATGAGTTTTTGGTAATGCCATTTGGGCTTACCAATGCTCCAACGGTGTTTATGGACTTGATGAACCGCATCTTTCTGGAGTATCTGGATCAGTTTGTTATCGTTTTCATTGATGACATATTGGTCTACTCGCATTCCGAGGAGGAGCATGCACAGCATCTTCGTATAGTCTTGGAGACTCTCAAAAGGCATCAGCTGTACGTGAAGTTCAGCAAGTGTGCATTCTAGCTATCTTTAGTCGATTTTCTGGGACACGTGGTTTCTAGCAGAGGTATTTCAGTTGATCCTCAGAAGATCGAGGCTGTCACCAGTTGGGAGCAGCCGAAGTCAGTTCAGGAGATCCGCAGTTTTCTGAGATTGGCCGGATATTACCGACGTTTTGTTGAGGGTTTCTCATGTATTGCTATGCCGCTGACACGCCTTACCAGGAAAGGCATGAAGTTTATGTGGTCTGAGGATTGAGAGACCAGCTTTCAGGAGCTAAAGCAGAGATTAGTGTCGGCTCCAGTTTTGGTTTTACCTTTTGGAGAGGATGGATTTGTACTCTACACCGACGCGTCTCTTCAGGGTTTGGGCACTGAGCTGATGCAGCACGGTAGGGTAGTCTTCTATGCTTCTCGACAGTTGAAGGAGCATGAGAAGAACTACCCAGTTCATGATCTGGAGTTAGCTGCCATCATCTTTGCTCTGAAGTTTTGGCGGCATCATTTATATGGTATTACATTTGAGATTCTCACTGATCATAAGAGTCTCAAATATATTTTCACTCAGAAGGAGCTTAATCTCCGACAGAGGAGATGGATGGAGTTCCTAAAGGACTACGATTGTACCATTAGCTACCACCCGAGGAAAGCTAATGTGGTTGCAGATGCACTCAGCAGGAAGTCCAGAGGGACTTTGGCTTGCCACCGAGTTTCAGTTACAGACTTGGTTCAGGGTTTCTCTGAGTTAGATCTTGAGGAGCAGGGACCGACAGAGCAGGGTATTCTGGTTACCATGGTTGCTCAGTCGTCAATTAGGACGAGGATCTGAGAGGCACAGGCTGGTGATCAGCATTTGCAGTTCATTAGTAGTCAGATAACTTCCGGGCAGCAGACCGAGTTTACACGAGACGAGGAGGTTATTATGTACTTCCGAGGCAGATTATGCGTACGTCAGTCTCATCCGGTCTTACAGGAGCTACTTCAGGAGGCTCAACGCTCTCGATTTGCGATCCACCCAGGCGGGACCCGTATGTATAGAGACTTGAGACGTTCCTACTGGTGGAACGGCATGAAGAAAGACATCACGGATTTTGTAGCTAGATGTCTTGTTTGTCAGCAGGTGAAGGTTGAGCACCAGAGACCTGTAGGATTACTTCAGCGGATTCCTATTCCTGAGTGGAAGTGGGATCACATTACCATGGACTTTGTGGTGGGTTTGCCAAGAACATGACGAGGTCATGACGCGATTTGGGTAAGTATTGATCGATTAACCAAATCCGCGCACTTTTTAGCGATTCGGAGGACTGACTGATCCCCTGGATCGATTGGCAGATCTGTATTGTCGGGAGATCATCAGACTACATGGTGTTTCGTTGAGTATCATTTCGGATAGAGATCCACGGTTCATGTCTCGTTTCTGGCAGAGTCTGTAGCAGACCTTGGGCACACAGCTCCGTTTTAGTATAGCTTTCCATCCACAGACAGATGGACAGTCAGAGCGGACCATTCAGACTTTAGAGGATCTGTTGAGGTCATGTGTTATGGATTTTGGAGGCAGTTGGGAGGACCATCTACCGTTGGTAAAGTTTGCCTACAACAACAGCTTTCATTCAGCTATCCAGATGGCACTGTTTGAGGCGTTGTATGGTAGACCTTGTCGGACACCCGTCCTCTGGGATGAGGTTGGAGAGACCCAGTTGTTGGGACCTCATAGAGTTCAGCAGGATGCAGAGTTGGTCCGTACTATCAGACGGAGGATGTCAGAGGCGCAGGACCGCCAGAAGAGTTATGCTGATCGGAGACGTAGACCACTAGAGTTCTCTGTTGGCGACCATGTATTTCTGCGAGTTTCACCCACGAAAGGGGTGAAGAGATTTGGCCTCAGAGGTAAGTTAGCTCCGCGGTACATTGGCCCTTTCGAGATCTTGGAGAGGATCGGAGTGGTAGCTTACCGGCTGGCACTACCACCGTCCTTGTCAGGCGTCCACGATGTATTCCACGTATCCATGCTAAGAAGATACATACCTGATCCGACACATGTGTTGACAGATATCCCAGTTCTAGTTCAGCCTGACATTACTTATGAGAGGTTCCGGTACGGATTCTGGACCGGAAAGAGCGTCAGTTGCCGAACAAGACTATCCGACTGGTTAAAGTCGGATGGCAACATCATTCGGATGAGGAGGCTACTTGGGAGCTCGAGGATACTATCCGAGCTTGATACCCCCATCTTTTTACGTGAGGTATGTGATTTAATTTACCGTTCAGCATTTATACTTTTTATCTGTTTTTAGTACTTGCTGATGGTAGATAACAAAATTTGGGGACCAAATTTTTATTAGTGGGGGAGAATGTAAAATACCGAAAATAGGGTAATATTAATAAGGGAATTTTCTGAAATTTTTGGAAATTTTTCGGGAATTTTTCGGAGCTCGTATGGACGAGTTAACGGGGATAAAATTTGGGTTCCGGAAAAGCCTGTTTAGGCTACCCTATTTTAATTAGGAGAAGTTTTATTTCTTTATCCTTTTCTTTTTCTTCCCTCGATGCCGAACTCGTGTCGTTTTCCCTTTTCCCCGCGCGTGCCGATGCCGAAACCATAACCGGCGTCGACGGTTCCTCCCCCACCCGAGTACAAAACCCCTCAGCAAGGGTTTTGCTTCTCTTCCTCCTCTCCTCTGCCTCCCAATTCCTTTCTCTCCTTCTCCACAGCAGCGACGCCTACTCCACAGCCCTAGCTCCGGCCACCGCGTGCCCTAGCCAGCCCCGATCGCCACGGCCGACGCTGGCAGACGAGGGTAACGCCGAGCCCTAGCCTCGTCGATCTCCTCACGTGAGCCACCACCGCCGCTCCTCCCCGCTGCACACCGCGAGCCCGACTCCTTTGTGCCCTTCTTCCTCTCTGTCGCGTCTCGGCACAGCGCCGACGCCGACCATCTCGCCGGTGTGTCTTTGCTCAGGTTTGGGTTCGGACAGGAGTAAACAGAGCCGACCATCGCTAGAGATTGCTTGCTTCCGTGCCCTAGCCTTGGTCCACTACTACCTCTGCACAGGTTAGTTTCGGACAGGAGCAACAGTGTCGAGTCCTGTTTGTGCTCTGCTCGACAATGCCGAAGACGACACAGAGTTGTGCCCTAGTCGGTCTGGGAGGTAAGAAATTTTGTTATGTAATTAGGATTTTTGATTGTGATTTGTGTCTCAATCTGATCCGAGCAGTGGGGAAGGTTTCCTGTAGGGTTGTTTTGCTGTGGATTGATCTTGGTTCCGGCAGCACCTCTTTGGCTGCGGATCAATAGCAGAGATCTGTGAATTAGGGTAAGGATTAGGCGTATTTGAATACTTGTTGTAGATTATGTTTCGAATTGGAGGATTTGGTTAGACGATCATGTGTATGTTGATTGGGTTTATGTGTTTTCGAAATTAAGGTTTTGCCCTAATTTAGGGTTAAAGAATTTATTTAGCTATTTATAGGAATTTAGCTAAATAATCGTATATCTATTGGATACCGGACTTTGACGCGAGACGAGCATCTCGATGTCGGATTTGGACATTCCTATTGGAGGCGAGTACTTTTGACTTTTTGTCTTTGATATGCATAGTAGTGAATTTAACAAGTAGCAATAATTATGTTCTCTTATTTGTTTCAGTTAATCACTACCCAATACCCGTTACATAATTGATTGATTGCTTGTTTTGCATCTCATGTAATCCTTACCTGCTTATACATGCTTATAGGGGTAGTGATATACCATGCTTCACCATGTTCAGGACCTAGGTTTTATACCTTCTGTGTACCTTTGATTTGATTTGTTGACCTATGGTGCACTTTTATATATATATGGATTAGCTCAGGATATTTTGTGGTTAGTGCCATGCACCATTTGCATGATTGCATGCTGTGCGATAGTCCGCTCCATTATTGTTGAGCACATCGCCAGTTACATGGATCTGCACACACCACCACTCATGGATTAGTGGTCGATTCAGACAGTGTGTGTTGCAGCAGGGACTTTGTTTGGCTCCGTTGGTCCGCTCATGGGTAGGGTGATGCAACATGTTAGCCGGCAGGGATTCCTCCCCGTCATCGTGTACCGGGAGTTGAGAGCATTGCGCTCCCCCATTTATAATTTGGGGTAGGAGGATAGGTGTACTCCGACAGCATCCCGTCCACTCGGTCACTCATCAGGAGCAGTGACGACAGAGTGCACGGTGATCGACTGGCGTCAGGGGTGACCAGGACGCATCATTGGCATTATATGCATGATGCATTTATTGTTTGTGTTTGTGCTTGCTGCATTTATATGCTGTATATTGTTTGGACGCCTATGTTTGACATGCATACAGGATTTCTATGCCACTCGGACTGTTTGTCCTTATACCCAGGTCCTAGTTAGTACAGTTTTTCTCCTGTTTACTTCAGTTGCATTCCATCCTTTTATATCAAGAGACTGTACGCATGATTAGTGCTAGATGTTATTTCCCTACTTTGCATATCAGTTGTACCTGCTGAGCGTTGGACTCACCCCGCCTCCATTGTTGTTATTTTTCAGGTTGATGCTGTCAGGAGAGAGTTCCAGTTGCTAGTCCCTGCAGACCTCGAGGATATTATCGGTCTTTTGGTTTTCTTACATAGACTATGCTAAATTTGTTTTGTTTGATGGTATGGATATGGTATGGATTTTGTGATGTCGATGGATTTGGTTTGGTTTTGTTTTTACTACATGACTACCTAGACGGCAGAAGAGGTAAATTGATCTTATCATCGGATTTGTGTTTTATGAGTGTAGTTGAGTAGGGTGGATTTTGAGTCTTCTCATCATTGCTTATTAAACTGCGTGGAATGTCTGTGTATTGTATTTTATTTTCTATTATTATTCCAGCCGCGTGTGGCTGAGGTATATGGAGATGTAGAAAGTTTCATATTGTCCGCCGTACAGGGGAGATGCTGTCGAAATTTCTTCGGACAGGGACTCCTCCGGGGCGTGACATTTTTACCATAATAAGTTACCAAATATGTTACGTGGTCAAACAAATTAAAAGGAGCATATATTCTTTTGTTTTAAAATCCATATGATAAATAATGATAACCTAGCTCTGATACCATTATTGGAACGAAATTCAAAGTTCACATATTATGTTTCTACACCTCTATGCGCAGCAGAAGTTTAAAATTTATTTTATGATTTAACAATTAAATCAAAGGAGTGTTCATATGGATTATGAAAAATAAACATGAACATGATCTTTAATCTAAGTATACATTACAATTTAACCATTCAAGTAAGATCCTTAAAGCATAACAAAGATAAGCTATCATTGGAATGATTCATCTAATATCATTTTTAATATTTTTATTTAGATATGCAAAACTATCTAATTTAAATATACTAGATCTTTTAGAAAAATCAAAATAAAACTATTAACAGATGCATCATTATACAAATGAATCAAAACATAAGTGAAAACATACCTTTCAAACATCTTTATTTGGGGATATCTCCAACTATTTTAGGTTTAGTGAAATATCTCTTCTTTGTTTGTCTTGAACTTGTGCTTCCTCTGTCTAATCTGGTCCACGATCAGAGTCCACTTTCTAATGCTTGATCACACTAGAGATCAAGTGTTATTTTTTCATCAAAATGGTCGTAATGAACAATTGATAAAGAGATGAATTTCTCTTGATGGAAAAAATGGGAAGATCTCTATCTTCTTAAGAGGGAGTGACAACTTGAAAGAAAATACTTCTCTCTCCACCCACCTCACTTCTCTCTCATTTCTACACTCTTGACCTCATATTTCCAAGGATGGTCACATCTCCTTATATAGTTCATCAACTCTCTATGGAGGATGAAGAGATGAGTGTCTCTTTATCTATTCAAGGAAGATGAAGAGACATGTGTCTCTTCACCTCTCCAAGGAAGATGAAGAGATGGGTGTCTCTTCATCTATCCAAGAAAGATGAATAGACATGTGTGTCTTCACCTCTCTAATGAATATGAAGAGACATGTGTAGCTAACAAATTAAATCTAGACATTTTTCTTTCTTTCATCTTGGCTCATTGGATATTAGAACATTTCTAAAACTCAATAATGTGAGTTCATCATAATCATGATAATATTTAATAATATCAAACTTTAGTTTTCAATTCACTATTTAATCACATCAAATTTTATTCACCAAATTTAACTATTTGAATTTAACTTTCTCAATGGGAAATAGGAAAACCAATACTTATTAGACCCTTAATGATACAGGGAAATAGCTGGTCATGGGTTCACGACTCTTTGTGGTTCAGGACTATACTTGTCCTTTATATGGGCATATCCTTAATAGTCTAATTCTATGATCAATTGCTTGATTACAGGATATCAGAACTACTTCTGATTAGCACCCAATGAACCATGGTAAGAGCGTCAAGTAGTACCGTCCCATGATAAAGTGCATAAATTATATATAATTTTATGTATGTTTTGACGCACATCTACTTATACTTTATGAGCATAATCTATGTTTATTGGATACTATTTCATTATAATGTTATATTTCTATTCTTTTTGTTCGGAGATCTACTCTTTACTTATTTTGATTGATAGGACATGATTTGGAGTAAAAATTGAGTTTAAATAGAATCTAGAGCCTCCAAGTATCTAGCCCGTGTGGAACACACACAACCATGTGAAACCAGTTTTTCCCATACTCTGGCAGTCTGGCGTTCACACGACTGTGTCTAAAAAATGGCATGGTGGTGTGGAATTTTCTACACTATAGACTGAAAATAAAATGACTATAACTTTTTTCTCGGATGGAGTTATGGGTTATTCTTTATATAAAAATATAGATAACTTCAAGTTCTACAACTTTACTGAAGACTTCAAATAGAGAAAACCACATCTTGATGGTCTAAAAGATATTTCCATGAGACATATCCATGTAGAGTCATGCCAAGGTCAAGTCATGGCTGTGTGGAATCTACACAACCGTGCCACATTTTCAGAGAAGAAGTCGACCTTGGTCATGTGAATCCATATGGTCGTGCCACTAGACCAGAGGCCAATCATACATTAGATGTGTAGATTCACACGGTTGTGTCACGACCCAAGCAAGGGTCGTGTCTAGAGCTATAAAAGGGATTTTTCTCCTCTTTTTTCATGAATCTTTGGCTTGGGGTTCGCCCCCATTCCTTGGGGGAACCCTATATCTTCCATCTTCATCATTCTATCCACCTCTAGAGCAAGGAAACTCTTCAAAGACATTGACAACACATAGCTAAGGATCTCTTCTCCTCATTTCTTGTATTTGGGTTGTAAGAATGTTATCATTCATGTCATTGGTTTGTTCTTCCTTTTCTATGGAGTAGATTCTCTAGATCTAGGATGTAAGAAGTAGTTATGATGTGTTTTGATATATAAACTATGTATTTGGATATTTACTTGTGCTATGAAGTGCTTATATCATATTCTATGTGTATTATGCCTTGTATGTGTTTGATAAACTATGTGAGGTCAATTCATGTAGATGTAGGATTTTGATCACCATGTAGAGGAAGAGTCTTGGATTGTAAGACCATGGGACCTTGTGATATAAGATATCCCTTACTTTCTATGACATTTCCTTGAAACGGGAATCGATTCTTTACTAAGGAGATTAATTAAGAGTTTAGAGGGTTCTTCCAAATTAATATTAGGAAGTTATTTATGTAATCTAGGAACGTATGATCGAGGGGTCCTAATGACAAGGATTCCCTCTTAACCGGACTTTCTAGGTACCTCTTTACTTAATTACATTAATCTACCGTTATGAAGTGACTGTAATCTAGGAACGTATGATTGGGGGGAGGGGGTCCTAGTGGCAGAGATTCCCTTTTAACCTGACTTCCTAGGTACCTCTCTACTTAGCGTTAGAGTTTAGGTAGACTCTCTAGTGCAATCTACGCAGGGGTTGTACTTAGGCTTTAGTTAGAATCCCTACATGAGTGTAAGCATGGAGTTAGGTAGATGAACAATACATAGGGACATTAACTAGCATTATAACGAAATCGAAATCCTAACATCTGTCATCTATCCCCTTCTAAGATCACCTCTCTTTCCTTCTCTCTCTCCTTCTCCTTAATCTTTCTCTTGCTCTCTCTTTTTCAACTAACCTTTTCATTTGTCTAGGAAATTCACTGTGTAAAATCAACTAGTGCTTAACCAATAGTCCTTGTGAGATCGATATTTTTATTACTGATAACATAGTCGTGCACTTGCAGCTTCGTAACACATGACTCCGTAGGTATCACTGGATAGTGCTTATAAGAACCAACCAATTATGATTAATGTATAGTCCGATCCATTTATCTTACGTATCCCGGCCATATCTACAACTATTGGTACATTGAGGGTTGTATATTGATTCAACAAGCATGCGATGTATCTTATAGTGACATCACATGTGCAACTAGGAAACTTATTTCCTAAAGTACATCTTACAGCTCTGATAAGAGACTTCATACACTATAGAACAGTACATTACATAGGATATCCACACCCATAGGTGTGTGGTGAATCCCCGACTACAATATACTAACTTCTATATTGATATGGGTTAGGTTTTGTGGGTCTTCAGATGAGGAAAGAAAAGGAAAAAAGAGTCAAAGGAGGAAAGCCAATAACGACCGATGCACACTCCAGAGCAGAGATAACCTAATATCGGCCAATACATGCTTGCCGAATGAAGGTAGGTCAATATTGGTCGATACACGCCTGTCGAACGAAGGTAGGCCAACATCGGTCGATACATGCCTATCGAACGAAGGTAGGCCAACATCGGTCGATACATGCCTATCGAACGAAGGTAGGCCAATATCGATCGATACATGACTATCGAACGAAGGTAGGCCAATATCGGTCGCTACATGCCTGCCGAATGAAGGTAGGTCAATATCGGTCGATACACGCCTGTCAAACGAAGGTAGGCCAATATCGGTCGATACATGCCTATCGAACGAAGGTAGGCCAATATCGGTCGCTACATGCTTGTCGAACGAAGGTAGGCCAATATCGGTCGCTACATGCCTGCCGAATGAAGATAGGTCAATATCGGTCGATACACGCCTGTCGAACGAAGGTAGGCCAATATCGGTCGATACATGCCTATCGAACGAAGGTAGGCCAATATCGGTCGCTACATGCTTGCCGAACGAAGGTAGGCCAATATCGGTCGATACATGTCTGTCGAACGAAGGTAGGCCAATATCGGTCGATACGTGCCTATCGAACGAAGGAAGGCCAATATCGGTCGCTACATGCCTGCCGAATGAAGGTAGGTCAATATCGGTCGATACACGCCTGTCGAACGAAGGTAGGCCAATATCGGTCGATACATGCCTATCGAACGAAGGTAGGACAATATCGGTCGCTACATGCTTGCCGAACGAAGGTATGCCAATATCGGTCGATACATGTCTGCCGAACGAAGGTAGGCCAATATCGGTCGATACGTGCCTATCGAACGAATGAAGGCCAATATCGGTCACTACATGCTTGCCGAACGAAGGTAGGCCAATATCGGTCGATACATGTCTGCCGAATGAGGGTAGGCCAATATCGGTCGATACATGCTTGCCGTATCAGGGTAAGTTAATAACAACTGATACATACTCTAGAGCAAAAGTAGACTAATATCGGCCAAAAGAATTAACGAATGCCTTAGAAACATGTTGAATAAAATATTATTACAAATAGAAGTCACATGAAGAAGAATCATACATGAATATATCGAATAGAATAATTTATGATGGAGAGTATATATTTTTTTTGGCGGGAAATATGCTTTCAGATTGTCTTGCAGGCGCTAAACGACAAAAAAGGTACATCTGGGGTACAGAAAAGATTCCTTAAAAATCATCTTCCTCAAGTACCAGCTGATGTCATAACAAACTCTAACAAACCGGGGTCCACTTCATGACTACGGAGGTTATATGAAGTGGTATAAAAGGGGGAATCCTCTCCGTGGGCTAGGTAAGTTCACATCTCTAATTCTTGGGCTACCGTTCATCTTCTTTCTTCTTCTTTCCTCGGCGTCAAGAGAGATCCCTAACTTGAGCGTCGGAGGGCCTAGCCAGGGATTCCCACCCCGGTCTTAGGTCACTGACGATAGTGTTGATTGGTCTCTTGTGCGTAGGGAGCCTCGGGAGCTTGAAGGTTCGGTTTTCTCCTATTTGGACGGGGATTTCTTCCTACTTATCAGATTTCCTGCGGTGACTCAGGTTTTCTTCCGATCCGCTTTGGGTTTCTCGGGTCAAGGTTTCACCGTCATTATTCTTCGTCATTGAAGTGGGTCTCCTTCTCCCGGATCTCCTTCACGGTCAGCTTCTCAGACAGGATCAAATTTGGCGCCGTCTGTGGGAAACTTCGCCTGAATCTGAGACTACGTGATGGAAGAGGCTGGGAAGTCGAACCTACTTACTATCAGCCGCGAAGATTTGGATCTCCTCATTAATTCTCATGTTCAGAAAGCCCTACAACAATAGCAGCAACAATTGCAAGCTCATACTGGGGCCACTTTGCCGACGGCTCATCATCCGGCGATATCAACTACGGAGCATCGGAAAGGAAAGGAGATGGAAGAAGAAGAACCTTGTATTTTCCTCCAGCTACTGTTTCTCCAACCAGGCGTCCACGAGCTTTCCTTCGCACTCCCTTGGATCCAGGGGTAAGAGGCCTGTGTTCCAAGAGTCCTCTGGTGAGGCGCCGGATAGAGAGAAGCGTAAGATTAAAATGATAACCAGTGATAGTTCACCTGAAAAGGTCATCTCCCCATTTTCACAAAGTGTATTAGATGACCCACTTCCCAAGCGATATCAGAATCTGTAAATTGGAGAATATACTGGAACCACAGATCCGGAAGATCATTTGTTAAAGTTTGAGAATGTAGCCTTGTTGCAACAATTCTCCGATGGGGTGAAGTGTCGGATGTTTCTCACTACTCTTAGGGGAGCAGCGCAACGCTGGTTCAAGAGATTGCCTGAAAAGTCTATTCGAAAGTTTAAAGATTTCAAGAAAGTCTTTCTACATCATTTCTCCAGCAATAAAAGGTATCATAAGACCCCGTGGAGCCTATTCTCAATTAAACAGACGTCTAAAGAATCCATCCGGGCATATATTAAAAGGTTCAATCAGGTAGCTATAGATGTACATAATGCTACTACTGAAATATTAGTAAGTGCTTTCTCTCAGGGCCTAAATGATAATGATTTCTTTAAAGATCTGGTAAGAAATCCTCCTGTTAATTTTGATTCCCTGATTGAACGTGCTACTGAGTTCATTAACGTAGAAGAAGCCCAAGCTGCTCGTAGGAAAGAAGGTGTTCCCTCTTCTCCTACTCATGTGAAGGAGAAGGCTCCGGCCCCGGTACCCACACCAAGAGGACCTAGAACTACTCATCCACCTCATCGGCAACCAGATTATCGTCCACAAGCTGTACAGCATGTAGAGATGCAACCGGAGGCACCGAGGAGATGGTGTACTTATCATAAAACTAGCAGTCATCACTCTGATGACTGTTTCGTTTTGAGAAATAAAAGAGTCAATAAAGAGCGCTATAAGAAACAGAACTATTACTGGCAACAATACCCCAGGCAGCAAAGTCCACTCAAACCGGAATATCACCCGGATGGAACCCGGCAAGAAGCAATGCCGGTCCCAGCGGGTACCAGCCAAGTATCAGATAAAGCACCTTCCGAAGCCACAATGACACGTCAGGAAGAGAACAGAAACAATGCTGCTCGGGGCAATATTAACATGATTACGGGCGGACCCACTGATGGGGATTCCAACAGAGCCAGAAAAGCACATGCCCGAAGATTGGAGATTCATGCAGAAGGATGTAGCATGGAACGAGCAGCCGGTCCTGAAATAAGCTTCGGGCCCAAGGATCTTGAGGGGGTAGAGATACCTCATGATGATGCATTAATCATCAAAGCTGTGATAGCTAACTACGCCATCGCCCGTACCTTCATAGACACTGGCAGCTCAGTCAACATTATATTCAAAAAGGCTTTTGATCAGCTACAAGTTGACCCCAGTGAACTTCAGCCGATTGCAACTCCTCTGTATGGATTCACAGGCAATGAAGTGCAACCTTTGGGTCAAATAAAATTGGTCATTTCCCTGGGAGAGGAACCCCTGATGAGAACCAGGAGATCCTACTTTATGGTAGTAGATGCTCCATCTTCTTATAATGTGATATTGGGTCGGCCCGCCCTGAATGAGTTCAGGGCGGTCGTTTCTACTTTCTGTCAGAAGATTAAGTTTCCTGTGGAGAATCAAGTCGGAGAAGTACGGGGTGATCAAAAGACAGCCCGAAAATGTTACGTAGAAATCAAAAGATAGCCCGAAAATTCTCAAACTTGCATTAGAATTGTTCTATGATTTTTCTGGAATTTTTAGATATTTTTTCGGAATTTTCCGAGTAGCGGAAGTAGCAAAAATAATTAGAAGAATAAAAAGGCTTAAGCGGGAATCGAACCCGGGACCTCTCGGGTCCGCTAAACCTTTAGTTAGCCTTAGTAACCGGTGAACCCAGCAGGGCCATGTTGAAAGGAAAGGAGAATCAAATATATTTATATTTAAGTTGGGCATAGTTATCCGCTTAATATAAATAGGAAAAACTTAAGTGTGGGTTTGGTTTAATTTGGTTCGGCAGCCCTCTCCTCACAAAACCTCACGCCAATTCTTTTCTCCAAACCCTCACCGACGCCAACCCCTCCTTCCTCTCCTTCTCTCGGCGCCAACACCCAAACAACCTAGGGTTCTCTCCTTAGGGTCCCAAGGTCACTTTCCGGCGACGATTTCAGCACGAGGACGTTCCCCTCCGCGAGTAGAGCACGTGGACGCGAGCGGATCGTCGAGAAGTCGTCTCCACCGGAATTCCTAGCGATTAGATTTGTAAGAAATCTAGCACACAAGGTAAGAAACCCCTCACCTGCAGTATAATAGCTTCCGTTTGAGTTTTTATGCCTTAGTTAGGATGTATGCAGATTTTTATCGATATCTAGGGTGTATTTAACTCTCTTCGCAGATTAGGGATTTAGTTGAGCACCTCTAGATGGGCCGGACGCGTTTTCCCTCTTCAGATAGGAGGTTAGACGTTGTCGGGTGCCTAGAGGTGGTCTCCCTAATAGGGAGAAGAGTTAGAGCATCCTAGGTGCTCGATTAAAGGTCTAGCTCAGTAATAGACAGTTTAATTAACTTAGTAAATGCACTAGAAGCATTTAAAACAGCAAATTAGTTTTATATCAGCTTATGTAGGACTAAAGTCCCATGGGTGGGCTCCCACAGTAGCCTCTAGGTTCAGACAACCTAGTTCTAGGTACAGATAACCTAGATTCAGCAAAATAAGTATATAGCATTCAGTATTTTACTTTCAGCAGTGGCACTGTACTGGATTAGATATCCACTGGGCTGGACTCCCATAGTCGTCCCTAGGTTCAGCTAACCTAGTAAACCCTACTAGATTCGGAACTTGCAATCCCGGATTTAGATAGGGATGCGCGCACAACAAGTACAGTTGTCAGGGCCCTACAGCAGCATGTTTAGTATTTTTATCTATTATTTATAATAGTTTTTTTTCCAAATCAGTTTTAAAACATAATGGAATTCAGTATTAGCTCAGCTTCAGCTTAGCTCACTTTTGTATCAACTCAGCTTATTTCAGTTGTTAAATATGATAGCTTCATATACAGTTATAGACATGTTATGATCAGTTTTATTTTATGCTCGGCTTATGTTATGCCATGCTTTGTATGATACCATGCCATGCCATGCTTGCATATTCAGTATGTTTTTCAAACATCATGATTTAAAAGCATATTTGCATCGTATGCATGATTTAGTGAGGTAGATGGTTTCTTACTAAGCTTTTTAGCTTACAGATACTATTTTCCTTATACTGCAGATACAGGTAAAAGGAAAATGGACTAGCAGTGGAGGCTGGAGGTCAGTGCAGATGAGGATGTGTGTGGCAGGAACTGGAATAAAGATCCTAGGGATCTAGTTTTATTTTACTACTCATTAGAACTTGTAGCAAGCCTAGTTATTAAAGTCTTGTTCTCTTTTTCCTTATGCTTCGCATTCTAGTATGGTTAATGGTATAAACTAGTGAACATGCATTATATTATGTCTTGAATGTTGCCAATGTATGATAGAATAGTTATTAGTATATGTTTAGAAGGTTTTACATTTAGTTTAGGGTTGACAGGGGAAGTCTTGGCACGAACAAGTGCTGAAATCAGACTTCTGGTACGAAATCAGAAACCCCAATCGATCGGCTGATCGATTGGAGGCTTCTCAATCGATTAGCCGATCGATTGAGAAGTTCGTACCGCGAACAGTAGGCCTCTGGATCGATCAGCCGATCGATCCAGCAAATTTTGTCGTGAACAGAAGGCTCTGGGATCGATCACTGGATCGATTGGCCAGTCTGGATCGATCAGCCGATCGATCCAGAATATTGCCCCAGCACAGTAGCGTGCTGGATCGATCACTGGATCGATCCAACCTAAGCCTCACATACAGTAGCCACCTGGATCGATCCACGGATCGATCGATCCACGGATCGATCCGGCCATTCCAATCGATCCGTGGATCGATTGGGAGGCCTGACATCAGCAAGAAACTCCTAGTTAAGTTCCTTGACCATTAGGGGATGTAATATATGTCATGAATAGTTTAGATTACACCCCTTAGCACATGTAGAACCAAGAGATGATGATAGTTTAGGAAAATTTCAATTAGCCCAGCTTCCGCACTTAGCTTTAATGATGGTCATGGAATAGTTAGCACAGATTAATGTAACGATTGGTCTCACAGCCTAGTCAGTAGAAGGCGGGTCGTTACAAGCTACCACCTACGTTGCAGCCGATCTCGATCCTGATCTTAAAGCTGAGTTGGTGCAATGTTTGAAGAAGAATAATGATGTATTTGCCTGGACTCCCAAAGAAGTTTCGGGCATTTCTCCTGCTGTCATGGAACATTCCTTGCATGTCTTTCCGGATGCCCGCCCCGTCATGCAAAGGAAGAGGAGTTTCAGTATGGAGCAAAATCAGATTATCAAGGAAGAAATAACCAAGCTTATGGAGGCCGTATACATTAGGGAAGTGCAATTCCCAAGTTGGTTAGCTAATGTGGTGTTAGTCTCTAAACCTGGGAATAAATGGCGAGTGTGCATTGACTTTCGAGATCTCAACAAAGCTTGCCTGAAGGATTACTATCCCTTACCCAGGATTGATCAACTAGTTGATTCTACTGCCGGATGCGAATATATTTCCATGCTGGATGCAAATCAAGGTTATCATCAAGTCCCCTTGGCCAAAGAGGATCAAGAAAAGGTTAGTTTTATAACATCTGAAGGCACTTATTGTTATAATGTTATGCCCTTTGGACTAAAGAATGCAGGAGCAACCTATCAAAGGCTTATGAATAAGGTTTTTCAGAAGCAGATTGGTAGGAATATGGAAGTATATGTTGATGACATCTTAATTAAGTCTCTTCAAGCTGTTGATCTATGCAGGGATATAGAGGAGACTTGCAAGACATTAAGACAGTATGGGCTTAAGTTGAACCCAAGCAAATGCTTGTTCGGCGCAAAGGGAGGAAAATTCCTGGGATATATGGTGTCCGAACGGGGGATAGAGGCCAACCCGAGCAAGGTCAAGGCATTGCAGAGCATGGAGCCACCCCGCAGCCTGAGAGAAGCTCAAAGATTGACAGGCCGAATCACAGCCTTGTCTAGATTTATTTCTAGGTCAGCCGATCGCAGTTTTCATTTCTTTAAAATACTCAGAAAGGCTACTAAGTTTCAATGGAATGAAGAATGCGATAAGGCTTTTCAGGAGTTGAAAGATTATTTAGCTACCCTCCCTGTGTTGGCTAAACCTATGGCAGGAGAGACTTTGTGGGTGTATTTGTCGGCTAATGAAAACGCCGTAGGCTCTGTATTAGTCAAACAGGAAGGAAAAGAGCAACAACCTGTATATTTTTCTTGTCATTTATTAAAAGGAGCGGAGTGTAGATACATTACACTAGAAAAACTGGCTTATGCTCTGATATTGACTGCTCGGAGGTTGCGCCCATATTTCTTAGCACATGAGATTATTGTCTTAACCAATAGCACTCTCGGACGGGTATTGCTCAACCCAGAAGCATCAGGACGGTTAGTCAAATGGACGACCGAGCTTGGGGAATATGACATCCAATATCAACCCCGCTCGGCCATCAAGGCACAAGCTCTAGCAGATTTCATCATAGAGGTTCAAGGCCCAGAAGAAGAAGATACCTGGAAAATTTATGTGGATGGCTCTGCAACTAGACAAGGCAGTGGGATTGGTATTCTTCTTATATCCCCAAAAGAAGATAGACTTCAACTCTCCATTAGATTAAATTACAGAGCCACCAACAATGAGGCTGAATATGAAGCTCTCATAGCTGGCTTACAAGCTGCTCGGCATGTAGGAGCAGTTCGAGTCCTTATATATTCTGATTCTCAGCTAGCAGCTCAACAATTATCAGGTAATTTTGAAATCAATAATGACAGGCTTAAGTTATATGCAGAGGCATTCGATAAGTTGAAGTCTCAATTTCAAGATGTGAGCATACAAAAAATTCCTCGATCAGAGAATCAAGTGGCAGATGAATTAGCTAAGCTAGCCTCTGCTGTAGTACCATGGAGTCTTGATCGACCAGTGGAACAGACCCTATTAATTTCCTGTATTGAAAGACAGACTGATATAGAAATTCAAGGTGATTGGCGAGCTCAAATTATATTATATTTACAGCAAGGTCTTCTTCCGAGAGATACAGAACAAGCCAGGGTATTTAAGAAACGAGCTGCTCAATATACTATGGTGGGGGAGCAATTATATAAAAGGGCTTTTTCCAGACCTTTGCTCAAGTGTGTAGGCACAGAAGACACACAATTTATTTTACAGGAGGTGCATCAAGGCTCTTGTGGTAGTCATATAGGAAGAAGATCTTTGGCTCGTAAAATCCTCCTAGCGGGATATTTCTGGCCTACTCTACATGAAGATGCCGCTAAATTGGTAAGAACTTGTATTTCTTGTCAAAAGCATCAGAATATATTACATCACCCTACCCAGTTATTAAGAACCTCTATAGTCTCGTGTCCCTTCGATCAATGGGGTATGGACATAGTGGGTCCATTTCCTATGGCCGCTGCACAGAGGAGGTTCTTGCTGGTGGCTGTGGATTATTTCTCTAAATGGGTGGAAGCAGAACCACTTGCTAGAATTACAGAAGACGCGGTCATTAAATTCTTATGGAAAAATATAATCTGTAGGTTTGGCATTCCTCATAAGTTGGTCTCTGATAATGGAAGGCAGTTTCAAGGTGATAGAATCCTAGACTGGTGTCAGAGTTATGGGATTACCCAGGCCTTCACCTCTGTAGCTTACCCGCAGAGCAATGGTCAAGCAGAAGTAACTAATAGGGAGATTATTAGAGGACTAAAAACTAAGCTAGATCATGTTGGAGGTAGCTGGGTAGACGAGTTACCCAGTGTTCTCTGGGCATATCGTACTACGCCTCGTGAAGCTACAGGAATCACTCCTTTCCAACTAGTCTATGGAGGAGAAGCAGTAATCCCCATTGAGGTAGGAGTAGAGTCTGACAGAAGACAATTGTATGATGAAGATAATAGAGACCGACGACTTATGGAGCTGGACTTAATTGAGGAAATAAGGGATAAAGCTGCTACTCGTCTTATATCATATCGACAAAGGATAAGACAGAATTATAACAAAAGGGTCATCCCCAGATTCTTCCAAGTAGGGGATTTGGTATGGAAACGAGTTAAGCCTGTGGGAGATGTCAGCAAGTTGGCACCACAATGGGGAGGGCCTTATAAAGTGATAGAAAAGCTCGCGTCAGGCTCATACTATCTCCAAGATGCCGAAGGAAGAATGTTGGAACGCCCTTGGAGCGCTAATCATTTGCAACCCTATCGAGCCTGATTTGATCATATTACTTTAAATATGTTCACAGTTATTGGAATTCCCAGGCAAGTTGAGATACTTACAGTCTATGTACTTTGTTTCTTTGATGAAAGTCAAGCAAGATAAATATTGACATAGGAAATAAATATGGTTCATACAAATTGATAAATATCAGGAGAAGCCTCCTTTCTATTTTTCAAGTAGTAAAATAAGGGGAAATCATAAAGGCCTATTCAGCTCCCCTCAAGGAATTACAGGCCAACACGAGGTTAGCCCAAGTATTATACTTTCGTACAAAGCAAAGTCGATCGAGAAAATCCTATGAAGTAACCCGGTCAGGTTTTCATAGGAAAACTCGGAGACTATAAACCAAAGTCAATCGAGAAAATCCTATGAAGTAACCCGGTCAGGTTTTCATAGGAAGACTCGGAGACTATAAACCAAAGTCGATCGGGAAGATTCTATGAAGTAACCCGGCAGGCCTTCATAGGAAAAACCGGAGACTATAAACTGAGACAAAGCAAAGTCGATCGAGAAAATCCTATGAAGTAACCCGGTCAGGTTTTCATAGGAAGACTCGGAGACTATAAACCAAAGTCGATCGAGAAAATCCTATGAAGTAACCCGGTCAGGTTTTCATAGGAAGACTCGAAGACTATAAACCAAAGTCGATCGGGAAGATTCTATGAAGTAACCCGGCAGGCCTTCATAGGAAAAACCGGAGACTATAAACTGAGACAAAGCAAAGTCGATCGGGAAGATTCTATGAAGTAACCCGGCAGGCCTACATAGGAAAAACCGGAGACTATAAACTGAGATAAACCAAAGTCGATCGAGAAAATCCTATGAAGTAACCCGGTCAGGTTTTCATAGGAAGACTCGGAGACTATAAACCAAAGTCGATCGAGAAAATCCTATGAAGTAACCCGGTCAGGTTTTCATAGGAAGACTCGAAGACTATAAACCAAAGTCGATCGGGAAGATTCTATGAAGTAACCCGGCAGACCTTCATAGGAAAAATCGGAGACTATAAACTGAGATAAACCAAAGTCGATCAAGAAAATCCTATGAAGTAATCCGGTCGGACATTCATAGGAAGACTCGGAGACTATAAACCAAAGTCGATCGGGAAGATTCTATGAAGTAACCCGGCAGACCTTCATAGGAAAAACCGGGGACTATAAACTGAGACAGATCTAAGTCGATCGAGAAAATCCTATGAAGTAACCCGGTCGGGCTTTCATAGGAAGACTCGGAGACTATAAACCAAAGTCGATCGGGAAGATTCTATGAAATACATTAGGCAAGATTTCACGGATGAAATCAGAGATTTCGAACTAACGCAAGGTATAATTAATCAGGGAATCTCCGGGCTTCGAAGCCTAATTAAGCAGGAATTGAGAAGGGATTCCATATGGGAGCTCAGATATATGAAAGTCTTTATTCAAAATCCGGTTGGGATATTATACTTAATCTGAAGATCAATAATATAATTCCGGGTCCAGTCTCAACTAAGATCATTCATCCTCGGGGAGATACAAAGCATACCGGATGTTACTTAAGGAAGAATCCATCAAGATAAGGTTTAATCCTGAAAGATGAACAAGGAATTTTTCCAATAAAGTTTATACTTAGCAATCAAAAGCATGTCAGGAAGGGGTATTCTTGAACTAGCATAAAGGAAAAGCAAGTAAGTGTTAAAGTTTTTCTTACACCTTGCAAGTACTTAATTACTTAGTATCAAATGCACTTTTTCCACTGTCAGTTCTTACTTTACAAGTTTTTATGAATAATTTCCTTAGACATTAAGAAAAGGGCCTTTCAAATCTGAAGGTAGTTCTTCATTAAGCCTGCGGCGATTTATGAAAGATAGGGGAGGTTCTTTGGGTAGATATTCACCCTCTTTTAACTGTCGTAGAACTCCCGATACGGAATGATTTAGCGCACCCACTATCCTGCGAACAAATTCCTGGGCAAATGCCGGGGATTGTAAGTAAACTTATCGCCATTCTTCCCACCGACCCTTTTCCTACTCCTTATAATTCTGGAAATCAGCTTGCAGCTTTGTGTTTTGTTCTTTTAAAGCATCTTTCTCTGATCTTAGCCGTTCCAATTCCTTCTGGAGCAGTGATAATTCGTTATCTTGAGCTTTCCTCAGCTCTTGTTCCTGTAGAATAGTGAAATCATGAGAAGTCAGGTCCTGAGCTTGGTCAGAAAGACAGGCATTATGAAGCTTCTCTACTTTCTCTAAGATAAGACTTTTCTGAGAAGCATCTAAGAGAGCTTTCTCTTTTAGAGCGATCTCCAAACGAAGACCGGAATGTAGTCGATCCACCTGTAATTCTAAGGTTTTTCTAGCCAGCTCTTTGTCTTTTAATAGTTGCTGGCATTCTTCCAACTCCTGTTTTAGGATCCCCAACTGTTGATCCTGCAAGGCCACCTTCTCCTGCAATTGAGTCGGGTCGCTAGCGGAAGAAAGAGACGCGGCCCTCAATGTTTCCAATTGAGATTTCAATTTAGTGTTCTCATGATCTTTAGCTGTGAGTAATTGATCGATATGCAGACTTGTGGCTAGAAACTAAATGAAAGGATAATGTCAGTTAGGGATAAAGTTACAAAGCTAATAAACATATAACTGGGAATACTTGCAGCCACTGCCTGACGACTATGGCGATCCGCTCGATGTGGGAGACTAAGGCCTCGTAATTGTTCATAACCTTGCGACCAAGATTCAGCCAATAAACCTTGCAATTGCAGAGTGCCATAGCCAGGAGGACTAGAAGGTTGTCCCAATTGAGAAGGTAAGCCCGCAGCCACTCTAAATAAAGGAGGGGGATGAGAGGAAGCCGGATATGGAGAAGAAGAAGAGGCAATCTGAGGAAAAGGGATAGTAAAAGCAGGAGGAACAGAGTGGGAGCTAGAGGGAACAGAAGGTAGTAGCGCAGGAGGGGTTGTTACAATTGTGGAAACACTAGCGGTTGAAGGGCTGACAATGGGAGAAGATCTCCGGCAAGGTGTTCGTTTCGCTCGAGGCCTATAAGCCAAGGGAGGCAAGGCCAATGCCAAGGATGTAGAAGGCACGGGAGGGATAGTGGCCATCTTAGAAGCAGGAGCAGGAGAAGCTGAAACAGTAGAAGAAGAAGAGATAAGCAGACCAGGCCTCATCATTCGAAGAGCAGGATTGGAGATGATATTGGTGGGAGTCATCGGTGTTTTACCTCTTTCAAAAGAAATAGGCGCCGGAACAAGAGGAGTTTGTACAAAGGTACCAAAGAAATCACCAAAGGGAGAATCCTTGGTAAGATTTGGCTTTTTAACTAAAGTGACAAAAGGCTCTTCTTCTTCCTCTTCCATAAGTGCGACACCCTCTGCTTGTTGTTCTTCTTCGGAAAGCAAGCCCAAGGTAGAGGGATTGGGATCAGATTGGCGAGCCAGTAACCATTGTTCTCCAAGATTATTGATAAAGGATTTGGTCATAGCAGAATTCCTGTACATAAGAGCCGGAAGAATAGCGTCAGCTGAAAAACAGAGTATAAACATCATGGTTATAGAGATATGCTAATCAGCAAAGGCGAAGTAAAATAATTATACTCACCAAAGGAACTATCCAAAGGAGTATTAATGTTGCTTATCCCAAAGGGAAACATCAAGCCCTCTTCAATTAGGTGTGGTAAACTAAATTTCGCTCCCCGCAGTTTAGGCAAGGCAGAGGCCACAGAAGGATCATTGAGAAGACCTTGAGTGTCAGGAAGCGAGGGCAGATCATGTACCCATTGAATAGGAAAAGGAGGGGGAGAAGGTCTGCATATAGAAAAAAATTTTATACCATTCACCTTGAGGGGGAATACGATTAAATAGAATAGCTTTGGGACGAGATTGAAACTTAAAAATACCAACATCTACCCGACGAGGGATAAAGAAATGATGGAAAAGACGAGGAGACAGTGGGAAATCTAACAGTTTGGATACTCCAATGAAGCCCACTAGAATGGAAAAGGATTGGGGAATGAACTGGTTTAACGGGATAGAAAAATAACGGCTAACCTCACAAAAAAAGGAGTGAAGAGGAAATCTGAAACCTTGCAGAACTTGGTCCCTGAAGATGGAGATACAATCTAAGGGAGGAAGGTGAGGACCCTCATGGGGAGCAGGGCGGACAATGTAAGAGGGAAAACCATAGGTAGCCTGTAAGTCCACTTCTTCTGTATCTGTGAGATCGGAAGAGCAAGAGAGGAACCATGCCGGAGAAGAAACTGCCATGAAGAGAGAAGGTCGAAAGAAGAGGAATTGAGAAGCAAAAAGATGGACGGAGGGAAGCAGAATAAAATTCCGTAAACCCTTGTCCCTTTTCTAGTCCTATGCTAAAACCTCTAAACATAAGATACGAAAGGGAAATAAAAGGTGCTCAGAATGTCAAGCGTCATAAAAGGTAATAATATCATAGAATAAAGGGAAAGAGAGGAAGTCAAATAAACTACCTCGGAAAAAACGCAAAATTTCCCTAGGAATAATTTTTGAAGAAATTTGATGATACAAAAACAAAAAATAATAGGTTTAAAGCACGGGTCAAGCCTCGAATATTGATTAATGAAAACAACCTGGTTAAATTGAACCATCTTAATAAATCGACCGATAATTGGGGGTATCTTCGAAATATCGAACGATACCTACCAAAGCTTGTACCTAGATCGACCGGGTCAGTAAGGAATGAGGATAATTGGGGGTATCTCCGAAATATCGGACGGTACTTACCAATGTTTATACATATATCGACCGGGTCATTGAAGAATGGGTCATAGGGAAAAATTGGACACTCACAAGCTAAGTAGCATTTAGTACACGTACATGAAACCAACAAATTTTCCAAAAATTTGAATAAGATCAGCAATCAAAAGAGACTATTCTGATTCACGAAAGTTTGTAAAACCTTAATTCCCCTTCTCTACAACCACTGGAGAAAGAGTTAGAACTAGTTTGGGGTACAAATCGGGAGGTCTTTCTTCAATGAGTCTGCGACGGTTCAGGAAATTGAGAGGAGGAATACGCACTAAGTAGCCCTCCTCTTCCAATTGTCGAATCGCTCCTTTGGCCCCTGCCATAAAAGCAGACAAGATGGATCTCACAATCGGCCGGTTGAACTCAGTAGACTCGATCATGGCGGTGGCTCGTTCCTTATAACGAACGTCCTCACCCCCTTTGTAGACTACCAGCGCCATCTGAGAGGTTTTTAATTCATCTGTTCTGGCAGAAGCCTCGGCTTTAGCCGAATCAAGGGAGGTGGTCAAAGAAGCTACCTCCTCCTCTTTCAGCTGTAAGGCTTTAAGTTTCTCAGCCAATTCTGCTTCATAATTCTCTTTTAGTTCGCCAAGTTTTGAGGTTAGCTCTTGATTAAGGTCCGCAACCAATTTGAATCGGGCTTCAAGGTTCTCAATTTGAATTTCAAACTGCTTCTTGGCGGTAGCAGAAAACTCAGCAGAAGACAATTCAATAACCTGCTGTCGCAACCCCTTGTTCTCTGATTTCAATTGCTCGTTCTCAGTGTACAGATTATGCAATAGTCGGGAGAAACCCATGTTTTCTAGCCACCGCTGGGAGCATATTCAAAACCGTAAGACGATACTCCATAAACAGAAAGCAGAAGTATGTAAACATACCTTATTCTCTTTATTAGAAAAACGGTCAATCGCTTCAGGAATGGAAAGCCCCTCAAAGAGGGAACGCACCTCATCCCAAGAACTAGCGAAAGAACCCCCCAGTAATATGGGGAGAACAGGAATGGTAGAAGAGCCAGTTGAGAAGGAAGAAGTAGGGACAGATGGTGGAGCAAAAACCAAGTAAGAAGAAGGCGAAGAGGGTAGAGATCCTGAAGTCGGAATAGACAAAGGAAAAGTAAAAGAAACGTCACCAGAAGTACTAGTTTTATGAAAAGGAGAGGTAGGAAAATTCAAGGAAGGATAAAGTTCTGCTAATGTGGGCTCATCGGAAAGAAGATCAGTTGAGGCAAAATCTTCTAAATCAAGCTCATTAGCAGAAAGGATTAGCCTCCTTTTTGGAGGAGGAGCCCTGGTCAATTTGCGTCCTGGACGCTTGCCCGTAGAAATCTCAGTTAGGGGTTTATCAGAGCTACCAGGGGATGCAAGCTCGATAAGAGGAACCGAGGCAGAGGGGGAGACAGTAACAGCTGCAGGAAACGTAATAGCGGGAGCAGGATCAGGGAGGATCTGCGCAGCAGGATCCCTAGAAGAACCTCCTGGAGTCTCATGAAGCCCAGAAGAGCTAGGTATTTCGGCTGAGATAGCCGGCTCTTCAGTTGACAGTGGAGGGGCGATAGCGGCCAGAAATTCGGCCTCCTTGGCACGAAGCAATTCTTCTTCCACGCGTATTTCTTTGTCAATCAAATAATCATAAAAACTCTCCACTGTATAGGATAAAGAAATAATTTAGGCAGGTATAAACAAAAAGAAAGGAACCAGACGTTACCTAAGGAAATGTGAGTATTGGGTCTGACTGGGCTTAAACCAAACAGGTATAGCAGCTCGACCTTCAACCATTTCGGGATCGAGAGTCGGTGACCTAATAACTTCTCACAATAAATAGGGAAAGTAGGAAGGAGATGAAACTCTCTAACATCGGGTAAGGGAGGCAAGAAAGACTTCCAAGCATGAGACCAAGGGATAAGTCCCGGAAACTTTAAAAAGAAAAAACGAGATTTCCAGGCTTTGAGAGATGATGGCATATCTCCAAAAAGGACCATTTTAGTTCTCGATTGGAATAAGAAGACACCAGGTTCCGAAAGCTTAAGGTATGAAAACATGAAGAAATTTTGAGGAGTAGGGGGAATATCTCGTAGACGAAACAACATATAAGCGCCGCATAGATAACGAAAGGCATTTGGAGCAAATTGTTGCAAAGGAATATCAAAATATCGACTTATTTCAATTAAGAAAGGAGGAATGGGGAACCTTAAGCCCCCTATCAACTGATCCCTGAAAAAAGTCACGCAGTTATCAGGGGGATGATGAGGTCGATCAGTCAGTGCTGGGAGTATGATTTTATATTCCTTAGGAATTTCATATTGGCGATGGATGGATAATCTAGCATTCTTGTCAAAGATAGAAGACATATGGACATACCAAGGAGCAATTGCTTCTTCAGCCATGGACAAAGGTATGGGCTAGAGCAATAATGGATTACTTACTGAAGACAAGAAAGGGGATCGTCGTGGAACGGCGAGCACGAGGACTGGTCGAGGACAGCAACAGGAAGAGAGCTCTAGAGAAGGAAAAAGGAAGGACGAGGTTTAAAGAGGAGACGAAAGGTTTAGGGTTGGAAAAACGCAAGACGGTCGTCAGATTAGGACGTTGGTAGCTCAGCAGACGTTGAGGATCAAAATAGAAGGATAAAAGGCCTATGTGACGTGGTGATCAAAAAAGGCATGTGTCAGGTCATCATAAAAAAAGGAGGGGCATTTATATCAGACGTGACGAATCGGACCGCGATGGGGGTTGGTAGTGCCTCGAACATCCTCTCACCCGAAGGAGAGCCAATCACCAGTTCAGAAACCTCGAAAGAAAATGCGATCTACTGGGCATAATAAAATAAAAAGGACTAAACTTTTTGACCCTACCCAGGCTAAAGACAAGAATATTTTAAGAGTAAAAGTTTAGAAGAGTGACAAATATTAATCTGTTAGTGCAGAATATGACTTAGTATTTATTGAAAATATTTTTATTAATGAAGGCAAGTATGGTTATGTTGGATAAATATGATATTGACTTCAGTCAATGAGACAACATCAGTTGATATAACATGGGTTATAATATCAAACTATACAAATAGTTAAAATGACCTTAGCTATGATAACTGATATATAGGATACATGAAGAAATGATGAACACAACACCACATTGTAAATGATAGAAGGATTCCATAAAAGCCTTTGATTAGATACAAAATTTGTCTTTACACTTAGAATCTGATCAAATACATAGTGTCACATTTCCTCAGGAACAGCAGACCTCAAATAGATAACAAATATTACAAGCATAAGCTCTTAGGGCACTCAGAAAATTTTAGTCCCACTGGATTCAAACTTACCATGGAGCAGAGAGGGAAATAGCCCACATCGTCCGAGCTTGTCAAGGCGCATAAGAGGCAATATTTTGCCCGGGATGAAGAAAGCAACAAAAGCTAAAGAGCTCAAGGGCAATGAAATAGGGGGACATTGATTCATTCCATAATGGAAAAGTAGATAAGGAAACCACTTCCCCTCTCAAGCCATATGAGCTTAGCAAGTGGAGCAACCAATTTTAGCCCAAGGGTAACATGTGCTGTGCCCTTCACACAACACCCCTGGGTCATTTGGCTGCCCCTCTATAAGTAGGAAAAATTTCTCTGAAGTTTCTTGGGTCCTTCAGAGCACCTACATCTTTGGATACAAGATATGAACCGCGAAACTTCATCTCTTAAGACGATCCCTTGAACCCCTGAAGTAGCCAGAGCAAAAATCCCAATAAACTCATATATAGATCTCACCTTGTCCAACAAAAGTTGCTTCCAAAAAGGAGGATCCACGACCATGGCCTTAGCAACAAAAACTGGCAGGGAGGAAAAAGAACTGAGAGGGATTATGGGTGAAGAGAAGGTTGTAGCCCTATTTAAAGGGAAAAAAAGGCTTACAGTATGTCCACACTTAATCTATTAAGATAGTGGTACACAAAATCTGTGAGGTCATTTCAAAATCTGGAGCAAAGTCACGGGTAGGAAAAAACAAGATCATACTTATCTCTAGTCAGTCGTCTACACCTCCTTCGACTAGACTTGAAGGGAAGGCTAGTGATATGGGTTAGGTTTTGTGGGTCTTCAGATGAGGAAAGAAAAGGAAAAAAGAGTCAAAAGAGGAAAGCCAATAACGACCGATGCACACTCCAGAGCAGAGATAACCTAATATCGGTCAATACATGCCTGCCGAACGAAGGTAGGCCAACATCGGTCGATACATGCCTATCGAACGAAGGTAGGCCAACATCGGTCGATACATGCCTATCGAACGAAGGTAGGCCAATATCGGTCGATACATGACTATCGAACGAAGGTAGGCCAATATCGGTCGCTACATGCCTGCCGAATGAAGGTAGGTCAATATTGGTCGATACACGCCTGTCGAACGAAGGTAGGCCAATATCGGTCGATACATGCCTATCGAACGAAGGTAGGCCAATATCGGTCGCTACATGCTTGCCGAACGAAGGTAGGCCAATATCGATCGCTACATGCCTGCCGAATGAAGGTAGGTCAATATCGGTCGATACACGCCTGTCGAACGAAGGTAGGCCAATATCGGTCGATACATGCCTATCGAACGAAGGTAGGCCAATATCGGTCGCTATATGCTTGCCGAACGAAGGTAGGCCAATATCGGTCGATACATGTCTGCCGAACGAAGGTAGGCCAATATCGGTCGATACGTGCCTATCGAACGAAGGAAGGCCAATATCGGTCGCTACATGCCTGCCGAATGAAGGTAGGTCAATATCGGTCGATACACGCCTGTTGAACGAAGGTAGGCCAATATCATTCGATACATGCCTATCGAACGAAGATAGGCCAATATCGGTCGCTACATGCTTGCCGAACGAAGGTAGGCCAATATCGGTCGATACATGTCTGCCGAACGAAAGTAGGCCAATATCGGTCGATACGTGCCTATCGAACGAAGGAAGGCCAATATCGGTCGCTACATGCTTGCCGAACGAAGGTAGGCCAATATCAGTCGATACATGTCTGCCGAACGAGGGTAGGCCAATATCGGTCGATACATGCTTGCCGTATCAGGGTAAGTTAATAACGACTGATACATACTCTAGAGCAAAAGTAGACTAATATCGGCCAAAAGGATTAACGAATGCCTTAGAAACATGTTGAATAAAATATTATTACAAATAGAAGTCACATGAAGAAGAATCATACATGAATATATCGAATAGAATAATTTATGATGGATAGTATATATTTTTTTTGGCGGGAAATATGCTTTCAGATTGTCTTGCAGACGCTAAACGACAAAGAAGGTACATCTGGGGTACAGAAAAGATTCCTTAAAAATCATCTTCCTCAAGTACCAGCTGATGTCATAACGAACTCTAACAAACCGGGGTCCACTTCATGACTACGGAGGTTTTATGAAATGGTATAAAAGGGGGAATCCTCTCCGTGGGATAGGTAAGTTCACATCTCTAATTCTTGGGCTACCGTTCATCTTCTTTCTTCTTCTTTCCTCGGCGTCAAGAGAGATCCCTAACTTGAGCGTCGGAGGGCCTAGCCAGGGATTCCCACCCTGGTCTTAGGTCACTGACGATAGTGTTGATTGGTCTCTTGTGCGCAGGGAGCCTCGGGAGCTTGAAGGTTCGGTTTTCTCCTATTTGGACGGGGATTTCTTCCTACTTATCAGATTTCCTGCGGTGACTCAGGTTTTCTTCCGATCCGCTTTGGGTTTCTCGGGTCGAGGTTTCACCGTCATTATTCTTCATCATTGAAGTGGGTCTCCTTCTCCCGGATCTCCTTCACGGTCAGCTTCTCAGACAGGATCATATATATTTCATTACTACACCCAATCTCACTACTTGAAGACCCTAATAGAGTCGTTAAATGAGTTAAAGTATATTCCCAACATACAGAGTCTAAGTGTTGTCTCGGGTCATAAAGACTACTTGTGTACAGCCATAACTAAAGACTTATCCACTCAATAAATAATAACCACTTGGAAAGTCCTGTGAGGGTTGTTCAATGAACTCATCGTATAAGCATCCATTTATATGCTTGAACATCTTTATGTCCTTACTAATAAAATATGGTATACTACATCACAAATGCTAGTCTCTAACTCAAGTGACCTTTTATCTTTGTTTATTTGGTAGACAATTGACTAGGAACATATTTAGAATACCAGTGAATATTGATATATTTCATAATGTCATCATATGTACCACCCCATCTCACTATAGTATATTCAAAAATTTTATCTATGCATCTAGCATGGGTATTGATATGAGATCTCGAGTGTCGTACTACGAGCGCTTATCAAATTACAATTAAAGTTACCGAACCCCTCTATACTACGGTAGTATAGAAATGACTCGGGTTGTCTCCCAAAGAATGTAATGGTAAATGATAAAATTAGGATCGATTATTGCATTGAATTTTTAACATGAAAATGGAGGGGTTGGGTTTGAGTTCTAAACTACGATATGAAATAACAAAACAAGTATAAAATTAAATCTAAGGAACAAATGAGCAATGCAAGTATGAAAATTTAGTCTAACTTAAACTATAATTGCAAGGAAATTAAAGTAACATAAAATAAGCATTGAATGAAATCTAGAGCATTAAAGAAATCTAATCTAACCTAATTGCATCCAAATAAAGAACAGAACTTAGAGCAATTGAAAGAAACATGATAAACAAGAATTAAGCAAAATAAAGTGCACGAATTTAAACCTATCTATTGGAAGAAGCATTTGGTCAAACACCTTACGAGCATGAATCAAGATAACATGAGTATGTGCAAATCTAAAACAAGGAAGAACAACTTAAGTACAAGCATGCATCAAATAACTAAAAGAAACATCAATTACATCACATCTTCAACTATGCAAACCAAAGTATCAACAATAGGAGAATAAGCTTGCAGATCTGGTCTAAATGAAGGAAGTAGTGCTGGAATTGAAGTCATGTGCCCTAGCTTCCTCCTCTATCCTAGCTCCAGAACCCCCGGAACTGATGAACAGGAGCTAACTCTGCTGGGTGCTGATTGCTTCAACAACGGTGATGATGACCAAAGCTTCCACTGAAGAACCCTCTCGGATGAAAGTTGATCGGCTGTGAGAAGGAGCTGTGAATTGGAATGAACCGCCACCGCTCCTCTGCCTCTGCCGCGTGAACCCTAGTAGGAAGAAGTGAAAGAAGAACACTGGAAGGTGAAGGATCTTGCCGGAGAAACCCTCCGACAAGGTGGATGCTCGTTGCCGTTGTTGTCGCCTGCAGCTTCCGCCAAGGAACTTGCTGTCGTCGTCGATTAGGATCTAGAAGAAGAAGTTGTGGGTTGTGGAGGGCCGGCCAGCGGCAATAAAGGTAAGGGAAGAGTGGTCGTCGGCCGGTGGTGATGGTGAAGAGAAGGAGTGTCGGTGGGTGTCACGTGCCCTAGCAAGAGAAGAAATCACGAGAAGAGACGAATCGGCATTGTTCGTGTGAGGAAAAGGTAGAGGAAAGGGTCAATCCATTTTGGGTTTTGGGTTCATTAATTAGATCCGAATTTATAAGAGAAGTGAAATTGGTTTTTTTTTTTTGAAATTGGGCTTTAAAAGTGGGCTTTTGGATTGAGTTTGAATTCGAGCTCCACTTCTTGGATGCACCCTTGATTATTTGATCTTGATCAACGGTCCAGATTACTTCCCTACAAAACATGATGCACCTTTTAGATGAAATACCAGAAAATATAGAAAAAATTAGATCAATGCTCCAAATAAATCTCAACTCGTAAAACATGATATAAATACGTAATTAAGCATATGAAAGGGTAAAAATATCAAGTCCAAGAGCCAAAATAACATATAAAAATGCTAGTTATCAACTCCCCCACACTTATTCTTGCACGTCTCGAGCAAATAAAATAAAACTAGGAAACAACCAAAAACTTATCTCCCTATCAATTCCTAGCAATACTCTGAAATTAGTAAAAGAAAGTTACTTAGGTTCATCAAGTTTTAAGAATCAAGGTATTCATGGTTCCAATTCTTACATAAGTCAACAAGCATGGCAATTTTAATCAACTTGAATAGATTAAGCATGATAGAACCTCACAAGGTGGATATATGCTCTAATGCTCACATAAATAATAAATATGAAAGTGGAAATCTCTCCAAAGCGACTCATGACATTGCACTACCATTAGGGGTGTAATCGAACCAAGCCGAGCCGAACTCTTGAATGTTTGAGCTTGGCTTGTTTATAATTGAGTCGAGCTCGAGCTTTATTTAACGAATATATTCATGGCTCACGAGCTTATTCGAGCTTTTATCGATCCTAAATGAGCTTAATAAGTATAAATTATAAATTTAAATATTCATTAAAAATTAAATTATATATTTAGAGAAAATTATAATATTCTTATTAAAATTTATAATTTTATTCTAATAAATAAATTTAATATATTTGTCGATATTTTTCATAAGTAGAGTGTAAAATCTATAAATTTAATATCAAAATTAGTATTTTTAAATTTAAAAGTTGATTCATGAGCTTAACGAACGTGTTCACGAGCTAACGAGCCGAATATTGGTAAGCTTGAGTTTGGTTTGTTTATCTTAACGAGCCTCATTAAACGAGCTCAAACGAGCTTTTATCGAATCGAGCTTCGAATAGCTTACGAGCGGCTTAGTTCATTTACACCCCTAGCTACCATATGATTGCTTATTTTCCACTTCTCCACTAATGTAAACATAAGTGCACATAAATCAAGAGGACTTGTCATGAATAATAATGAAATCACACATGTAAACAATAGAACAAGAAGGATAGACAATTAAGGAATTCAAAGAGAATATGAGAGTATTGGGGTAATCAACATGAAGAATACAATCAAATAATATGTCAAAAATTCACCCAAATATCCAAGACTCAACTCTCCTTACACATTCTCAATGCGATATACATCAACCATCATAACATCTCCAAAATACATGTATGTATTAACAACTTAACTCATGAGAATCTCTCAATAACAATGTTAAATGGATATACATCAATCTTTCCATGGAGATATTTCTTCTTGTTCATTACTAACAAAATAACAAATGTTTGAGAATTTTTTTCCTCTCTTTTTATTTTTTTTTTCAACTTTTTTTTTCTTCTTTGTTTTTTTTTCTTTTCTTTCTTTTCTTTTTTTTTCAACAAGCATAGAAAGATTTTTTTTTTCAACAAGCATTCGCCCATACATATTTGCATCCCCCACACTTAAACTTGTTTTCTCAGACAATATAAATAATCATTTAAAACTCACAACAATAGGGGGCTAAAAATAAACCAATAAAGATGTGAGAAAGAAAATGTAACTCATCATGCAATCACCCAATGCTCTCATCACATGACCAAAGAAAGAATGAATCGATAAAGATATGATAGTGAAAATATAATGACAATGAAAAGATATGACAAGGGAGGTATAATGCAACATGGAAGCAATAGGTGGAATGTTTACTGGTAAGAACAACAAAGTATAGGAACAACTAAGACATCAATAAGAAAATTTGCCTCTATCATATTCATGCAAGCTTATGTTACCATAATTTCAAAAAGAATCAAAGCAAGTTCTAGAGTGTCAAGTATCACAAGTGTTATCACACACAAGAGGATTAAGGATAAGCGTGAAAACAACCTCACTAGGTGAATAATCAAATATTATGCATAATCTAACAAGATAGAGTCCATCACCACAACAAATTACTAATGCAATTAATGTACCCAACCATACCAAGGAAACCAAAACTTGATAGTCAAACTTAACTATCTTTTTTCGATTCTTAAAGCATTATAAAGGGACATCTAGGGAGATATGACTCAAAATCAAGCAAAGTATAAACAAGACCAAACAAAATGCAAAACAAGAAAGCAAAGTATGAAAGCAAAGTATAGAAACAAACAAATATGCAAGTATAAAGATAAAGGAAAGCAAGAAAAGGAAGGGAAAGGAACGAACTTGATCCCCTTTATTCCTGGCGGCTGAAGATGGTTCAAAAGTAGAATCCATGCCGGTAGTGGAATGATCCTTCCCGATGGTTGCAAACAGTTAAGGTGCAAAATCCAAGTTGAGAGTCGAATGTTTGCATTTGAAGTAAAAATCACTCCCTTCACCCTATTCTTTTTGAAAGTTCTTCTCGGAGGTTGAAGGCAGTTCAGCTTAAGCATCAACTCCAGGGGCTTGTAAAAACCTGCAAGGCCAAGGACAGAACGCACCTTCCACACGCATGTGGGGTAAGGAAGAGATGAAACAATATCAAACTTAGACAAGCATGAATCCAAATATGAGTCACATCCAATAAAATCAATATTAGGAACCTCTATGAAATTCTCTAAAAGATCACAAGAAATACTAACCTTGTTGTACTGAAATGTACCTGGAGGTTCTAGAATAATCGATGTGACTTCCTCTTCATCAAGTAATAGCTCAAGCTCTGGTGGTGCATAAAAAAGAAGTGATTCTTGGGGTTCTGCCTCCACAACACAAGTCCCTACACTCTTATCATCAGGTGGCCGTGCAACAAAACTAGGTGATTCTTGGGATATTGCTTCTATCGTGCAAGTCCTTATACTTTTCTTATCGATAGATGTATAATCAGGCTCAGCTAGCTCCTCAACATCACCAACAACACCTGCATCAACAATATCTACAACAATAATATCATCAGAATTAAAATAATCTACAATTGCAACATCATCACACAAAAGGCTAGAGGAGTCCTGTATAGTAGTAGAATCAAGGTCAGGGCTATGACAATCTCTAGAATCCATCTCCTCACTAGATAATTGGGCTTGTCGTTGACGGATGAATGTTGTAATTTGATCTAGATACATCTGGCAATTCTGTAGTGATGCTTCATTTCTTTGCTGAGACTGGATATAGGCGTCTTGTTGTTGATGCATTTGCTGTATAACCTCCTTTAGATCTTGAAATTCTGATTGATTAGGAGCCTGAACTTCTTCAGTGAACCCTTGAAATGTTCCCCAAGGTACTGGATTGATCTGCTGTACAGAATGTGACCATGTGGGCATAAGATCATCCTGAAATCCTTGTGGCCTCTGATAGGATGAAAAAGATTGATCCAATTGTTGTTGCGCATTCCCATACATGAAATTTTTATGATCCATCCAGTCTGAATTGTAACACCGAGGATGCTCAATAGTCTGTTGCTGTGTATTTCCATACTGCACAGGAATTTGTTGGGGTTGATAGCATTAGGATTGGAAGTATCCATGCTGCTCTGGAGTCTGGGGTTGAAAATACTAAGTCGAATAATTGCCCCCGTCATGACTATAGGTACTAGGAGCTGGATCATATGCCTCTTGATATTGATGTTGGAAATACTGAGGTTCCATAGGAAATCTAGCAGTCTTTTGAATGAGATGACATATAGCAACTGGATGAGATGGACTGCCACAATTAGTACATATGTGTCTCACTTGCCCAGTATCCAAATTGTGATATTCATTGAAACCTCCAAATTACTGAGAATAAAGATTCATGTTAAACTGAAAGAATTGTCCTGGTCTAACACTGAAACACTAACAGACAAGATTAGAAGACGTAGGAGTATATGATATCAACACATGAATATATGAACATGAAAGCATTTAACAATTTTTTTTAACAAAATTTTGTAGAAAGATAAGAAAGTAATCCTAAAATTATCAAACGCCACTACAAGTTCTCCAGCAACGACGTCAAAATTTGATATGAGAGCTCGAGTGTCGTACTACGGGAGCTTATCAAATTACAATTAAAGTTACCGAACCCCTCTATACTACGATAGTATAGAAATGACTTGGGTCGTCTCCCAAAGAATGTAACGGTAAATGATAAAATTAGGATCGATTATTGCATTGAATTTTTAACATGAAAATGGAGGGGTTGGGTTTGAGTTCTAAACTACGATATGAAATAACAAAACAAGTATGAAATTAAATCTAAGGAACAAATGAGCAATGCAAGTATGAAAATCTAGTCTAACTTAAACTATAATTGCAAGGAAATTAAAGTAACATAAAATAAGCATTGAATGAAATCTAGAGCATTAAAGAAATCTAATCTAATCTAATTGCATCCAAATAAAGAACAGAACTTAGAGCAATTGAAAGAAACATGATAAACAAGAATTAAGCAAAATAAAGTCCACGGATTTAAACCTATCTATTGGAAGAAGCATTTGGTCAAACACCTTACGAGCATGAATCAAGATAACATGAGTACGTGCAAATCTAAAACAAGGAAGAACAACTTAAGTACAAGCATGCATTAAATAACTAAAGAAACATCAATTACATCACATCTTCAACCATGCAAACCAAAGTATCAACAATAGGAGAATAAGCTTGCAGATTTGGTCTGAATGAAGGAAGTAGTGCTGGAATTGAAGTCGCGTGCCCTAGCTTCCTCCTCTATCCCAGCTCCAGAACCCCCGGAACTGATGAACAACAGCTAACTTTGCTGGGTGCTGATTGCTTCAACAACGGTGATGATGACCAAAGCTTCCACCGAAGAACCCCCTCAGATGAAAGTTGATCGGCTGTGAGGAGGCACTGTGAATTGGAATGAACCGTCGCCGCTCCTCTGCCTCTACCGCTTGAACCCCAGTAGGAAGAAGTGAAAGAAGAATACCGGAAGGTGAAGGATCTTACCGGAGAACCCCTCCAGCAAGATGGATGCTTGTTGTCGTTGTCGTCACCTGCAGCTTCCGCCAAGGAGCTTGCTGCTGTCGCGGATTAGGATCTAGAAGAAGAAGTTGTGGGATGTGGAGGGCCGATCAGCCGGTGGTGAGGGTGAAGAGAAGGAGTGTCAGTGGGTGTCGCGTGCCCTAGCTGCAAAAAAAGGAATCGCGAAGCAGAGATCGGGCATTGTTCGGATGCGGAGAAAAGGTAAGGTTCGGGTTTTGGGTTTGGGTTCATTAATTAAATCTGAAATTTATAAGAGAAGTGAAATGGTTTTTTTTTTCCTGAAATTGGGCTTTAAAAGTGGGCTTTTGGATTGAATTTGAATTCGAGCTCCACTTCTTGGATGCACCCTTGATTATTTGATCTTGATCAACGGTCCAGATTACATCCCTACAAAACATGATGCACCTTTTAGATGAAATACCAGAAAATATAGGAAAAATTAGATCAATGCTCTAAATAAATCTCAACTCGTAAAACATGATATAAATACGTAATTAAACATATGAAAGGGTAAAAATGTCAAGTCCAAGAGCCAAAACAACATATAAAAATGCTAGTTATCAGGTATAAAGATAAAGTAAATGTTATATTAAATTGAATTATATTAAAATAAAAGATGTTTATTTATATTAGTCAATAAATATCTAGCCAATAGTTGACTTACAGGGCACCTACTCTAACACCCACAATCTCTGCAAGTCCTCTATTATGGTTGGCGATGAAGCATTTGTCAAGCCTCCACTGCTAGTGGGGGAGGGGAAAACCCCTCCTCCATCGGAGAGGCTTCTTTCCTAGTCGATACTGACCTGTATGAAAGCTCATTGGTGAAAGGAACTCAGCAGTCCTACTTTTCCCATCACCTTTTCTAGTGAGAAGGGAGGGTTAAATGGGTGGTAGAGGAGGACAAAAACATTATATTCTAACAATCATTTGAAGGGGAGGTTTTGGGTTATTGATTTAAAACTACCATGATTTCTATTTTCTATAAGGCTTTTGCCTACTCTACTTAGTCCAATGTCTTCTTCTAGTAGTTTTTGCACTTCTCATTTTTTGTACAACAGAATTTCTAGTAAAGAAGGTAAAACCTTAGAACCTTCTAAGGTGTGCCATTCTATCAACTCTCATTGATGCTGAGGTCCAAAATGGTAAGTGTCGTTCTAACACAAAGCATTCAAATATTTTTGGGCCATCATATTATTAGTCAATGTTTTTTTTATCGTTTTGAATTATAAATTTTGACAATTTTTAAGATTCAAAACAAAGCTAGCCTTCCTATCCACCTCTCCTACTGCACCACGTTGAAAGGAAACAAAATATGTTCATGTGGTAACTCGCTCATCCAAATATTTCTCATTGTCGTCTTTATAATGAGATGAAAAGAGTAAATTATGATAACAAGTGATTTTTTTAGGTGTGAGATTTTATTCTTCCAAAAATTATTTCCTAGAGATTCAATTCCTATTTTCATATGACAATCTATCCATCTACCAATTTAACTATGTTGTTGCAGGGAAAAAAAAAATATGTTCATGGCTAGTCTCATAGTTGCCCAATTCAAAAAGAGTTAGAATGCTAATTGGTAATCCTACCATATTTTTTTTTTAACCTTTTAAACGAAAAATTCTCCTATGGATAACTAGATGGAAGGAGAAGTTGTTATAGCTAGAGCCTTTATCTCAATAGTAAGATAGGCTCGTCTACTATTGTTGACGACTTTGAACAAAAGAATATTTTTCATAGTTGCATTGACATTAGTGAATACACATAAAGAACGGGATAGAAAGAACACATGAAGGGTGTTTCTGCAAGTTGGAGGTTGTTGAAGAAGTTTCACAATAAGTTGTTAACATTAGTTGAATAAGCATTGCCCACTCGTCTAGTTCGACTCCCCCATTCAAGTTGTCTGATCCCTATCGGCTATCTTGCCTAGCCCATTAGCCATTATACATAACTAAAAATTTAATTGGGTCGATTGATTTATCTAGTCTGCTCGACTTGATTGACCCAATTAGCCCACCTAACTTGCCGTAACCATTTAAACTTCGAGTTCACTTGGATTGCTTGACCTATTAGAATTGCTCAATTAATTTGTTCACTTAGACACATACCACATGATTTTTTATTGTTTAATCTAACTACATTAGTTTACTTGAACAAATATTATTGTTCATCCCAAATGATTTAATATCAACGATTCTATGCTAAAATATAAATAGGTAAATCATAGAATATATTTTATCCTAATGTAATAACCCTTATATAAAAAAATTAGACACCAAACAAATTTATTTTTGTACATATTAAGAATTAATCTAAAATTTATTAGAATAAATATTCATATAAATACCAACTACTCTAACAACAATTAACTACGTTAATTTATAAACATTTTAAGTAAAAGTTATAAATATGGAAAGAGAGCCCAGAGTTTATTGACAAAGGGAAAGGTTTGATTTATGAACAAGTATAAAAATTAACTTTTGTTTTTTTTCTAATTTATTTTCCTTAAAGAATTCTTATTATTGCCTTTTTTTAATAAACATAATTTTCTATCCTCTCCTAGTCTCCTATTCCATCGTGGCCTCTGTTTTCAGCATCAACGGATCAGATTAACCCGTATAGAATTTTACGGGGAAAGTTATCTTCGAGCTCGTGCTCAGCTGGTGGACCATAAATACCAAGTTGCCAAAGTCTTGTCCACAACAGCGTTCGGAGATCTATCGATTGGTCTGCCGCTCCTTCTCTTTTCCGTCGGCACTAGGGTTTTGTGGAGCTCATCTTTCGTCCTCAAGGCTCCTACAGCGTCGTGAATCAACTTGTTCTCCGCCGATCTGTCGCATCTCTGACGATATGTCGCGGAATCCTGCTCGAACGGTATACATAGGTAGGTTTTATCACGATATTTTACCCTTTAGTTCGAATCTTTAGATCTGCTGTATTTTATGAGTTTGTGTTAAGTTTTCATAGTTTTGGTTGTTTATTTGAAGTTTTCCGATTAAGGCACGCTGTTAGATCCTTTATAAACTTTTAAAAAAAAATTAGTAGTAACGATTTCGGGTTTTTTAGATGATTACCTGGGATTCGGTTTGAATTTTGCTTGTTCGTTAATATAAGCTTGCTTCATTGTGCTGCAAATTTTACAGGATTGTTCTTTGTATTTCTGGTACAGTTCGCTAGCCTAAATTAGAGCCTCAGGGCCTTTTTTTGTTTTTTTTTACTTCTTTTCGTTGCAGCTTATGGTTTGTGAATTCTAGTTTTTTTTTTTTTTTTGGTCTTTTGTGTCAGAGATCTATGCAACACTGAGACGAGTGATTTTATCAATCTCTATCAGAATAGATCATATTATGGTTTGACATCTAGTTTCCATTCTTTTAGGTTTGGTTGTTATTGAATGATTAATTGTAGGATACTGTGTTTGGTTTAGTAGAAGAGTATTAAACCCAAATAATTATTTATGGAATCAGCTACTGAGCTTGTTTATGAATCATCATGTTTGAATATCCATTTCCTTGATTGATGGCAAAATCAGACCCATCAGCTCTGAATTTAAAACCATAGTTTGTTTTAGGTTCTTCAACATTCCGTCAGGTCTCAAAAATAAGAAAAATGTATAGCTATGTTCTGAATTTTATTAAAATCTTAATTAGTATTTTCTAAAAAAATGTTACTCTTCTTTTCCTCCATCCTTAATTTTGGAAAAGAAAAGAAAGAAGAAATTATGCCTCGTTCTTCCTTCAAATCCTCTTTGAAAACTGTCCTTTGTGCTGCAGCATCATGCCAAAGTTAGAGGAAAAATGGTCACTACATCATCCCCTCCAAGCTCGAAGGAGTTAGGATCCTTTATATATATACACACATATATATATTGATTTATATAAATTCTCATTCTCCATCATTCCTTTTCACTAATATTTCTTGTGCTTCTTTATTTCTAAGTCATCTTAACTATTTTATTGTGATGGTCCAAATAAATTTGTCTTTACATGTCTTAATGACTTTGCGTTATTAAAGCCATCAGATTCCCTAAAATTTTACCTTAAATTTTACATTTTACATTAAAAAATCTTTGCTTCTCTATCTATTCCCTAAATTTAAATTTTATAAACAATACTTCTTTAAATTTGGGAAATGAAATCCATTCCCTAAATATTAAAATATTATTTCCTCTAATTCTCACTTTCCATTTTCACATTTTCCATTTCATAGATAATAATAAAAAAATATAGAGGAGAAAGAAAAAATAATAATAAAAAATAAAGATATGATAAATTATAGGAAAGCAGATGGATTGTGTAGTGAAAATTGGATATCCAAATTTAATAAAGTAGTTCGTCTACCATAAATTTTAAATTTGGATAGGGAATTTGATGCGGATGCTTTAAAGTGTTATGTATAAAACTACTGAGTATATGATTTTAGGTTCCTTATCTAGGTATTTTTCAAAGAGTTTATATATTTTGGTTCTTGAGTTCAATAGACTTAAATATCCTTATTTTTATTGTATCTTTTCCCTGAGTTTAATATGGCTAAGGTTTTATGTGGCTTGGTTTTTCAAATTGCAGCTTGTTTATTGCTTTAGAATATCGGCATTTTATTTTTGAGTATCGACATTTTTTTTTGAATATCCAGGCATTCTTGTAAATTGATGCTATCTTGGCTTATTCAAACCAAGTGAGTTTTGAGGTTTTCACTTTTTTTTGGGTGTTTTTTCTTCAAAGAGGGAAGTGATTTCCAGCTGCAGCTGTCTCCTGCTTGAAAAGAGTTCAGAACTGGGGAATTATTGTAGTAACTAGTATATCTGTAAAATTTCCTGGACATTAAGAATCTCCAATGTTTGAAAGTTATTACAGTTCCACTACTTTACCTTATGCTTCGGGTGTACCTGCTTCTGTTTCCTTCTGCCGTAGTAGTCAATTATTTTAGGTCATGTTTATATTTTCCATTCTTGTATTTCTTGGTTAGAGGTTCTATTTTGGAAAAAAATATTCAATTTATAAAGTTATTAGTTCCTGATATGGAAAATTTGCTCTTTTATGGTTCTTACACTAGTATAATGGTTACGTGTCTATGCCTTGTGTTTTTTTTCCTTGTTTCCACTTGAGCAAATTGGATTTTTTGAGTTTCTTTCACTTGTTTACCATGATTTCATTACAGTTTATTTTTTAGGGGTTTTGTTTCCTGTCTATATTTTGTGTCTATTTCCTTATTATTTTTTTGTGTTTTTAACAACTTTTTATGTGATATATTTTTCTTTGTTAGGTAATTTGGATGAAAAGGTGAGTGAGCGAGTCTTGTATGAAATACTTGTCCAGGTAGGTCGTATAGTGGACCTATATATACCTCGGGATAAGGAAACTGATCGCCACAGGGGCTATGCTTTTGCGCAATATGAGTCTGAGGAGATTGCAGAATATGCTGTTAGACTCTTTTCAGGCCTTGTACGCCTAAATAATAAGACCATCAAATTTGCGGTGCGTTGTCTTCTCTTGTGTATAGGCAGCTTAAAAGGTTTAAAGTCAAATCTTTTATTTCAGTCCTATAAATTATAGTCAGTGGAAAAGTTAACTGAAGTCAACCCCTAAACCCAAATAATTTTCAAAACACCCTGATTAATCCTCATTATTTAGTGTACTTCAATTGATGATACATGGTATAGAAATAGTTTGCATCTAAGATTTCCTTGACATTAAACCTGATAATTTTTTACCAGAGTCTCGGAGTAAAGATTGTATTCCTGACATCTTAAATGAGTCTGTCCTCATTCCTATTGCCTCTTGGTGGGTTAGTGCTGGCCACATAAATCATTGTATTCCTTTCATCTTAAATCAGTTTGGCCTTGGTAATGTCATATTTGTGTCATCTTAAATGTGTTTTTCCCTCATTTGGGTTATTTTTTGACATGTTTGTGCCAATCAACTTTGAAATATCATCCGCAGATAGTTGTTTTAGATCAACTTTTGTCTATCAATATAGATTAACTTCTACATATTGAACAGATATCTGGTCAAGATAAGTCTTCTCAGAACACTGGTACACCTATAACATTGAAGCCTACTTTTCCAAGGTCAACTTCTGTAAGTGGACGAGAAATAGATGTCTCTCGAAACTCTTTACGGTTAGTTAACCACAGGGATTCTGAGAATATTGATGATGTTCCCTTGAGTTACCCACAGTGTGAGTTCTTGAAGCTAGTAGTGCTCTCTTCTGCCTTTATCCTAATTACTTTTGTTTTATCTAATTTTTTAGCAACTTCATTTACAGCATCCTCTTATGGTTCACTAAACAATGATATGAACCGTGGCAACTACGAATATAGCAGGCGTGTTTTTGGGTCTATGTTCAATAATGATAATCGGCAAGGTGGGACTCATCCAATTACATTTCCCTCCTATTAATCTGTTATGCCCCTAATGACCCCATGTAGGAGTAGGTTCCAAGTGATCTGCCAGTCTGGTTAGTTTTTCCCCTTATATTGGATATTAAGAACTTGATTGTAGATCTCTCAAGTTTCTCATCCATTATCTATCTTAAATGGAACAAGTGAGTAACATGATCAGAACTGTCTTGTACAATATTATGTTTAAACAGCTGTAGCTCAGGTCTTCGAGCTTATCATTTCATCTGTAAATGATTTGTTGTGTGTTATTAAACCTCCGAATGTTTTGCGTTAGCTTCCTTAATGATATGGCAGTATGATGTAAATTCCAAGTGAGGGTAATTATTAGCATTATTGACTTTTCATTTCCAATAATATTTTATCTTAATTTAGATTATGATGATGGAGGAATTCAAAGTATTCAGATAGCTTTTAGATTTTTTTAATTAATTATCAGATAATTAAGTTTAATTTATTTTTTAAAATTATATTTAATTTGGTCCTAAATTTTAAGGAATTAAGTTTTGTTAGTTAATTTATCCTAAATTTTAGATAATACATTTTGATAGTTAATTTATCTTAAATGTTAAGGAATATGTCTTGCACTCTGTTTGGATGGGGTGAGTGAAGGTTAATTAACAGAAGGGGAAGGGAGGGGAAGGCAGAGGAAGTTAAGTATTTATATTCATTTTATTTGGGAGGGTGGGAAGGTTTATTAACGTAACATATATTATCGTGTTTGGGAGGAAAGTGAGGGTAATGAAGGTTAAATATATAAAATTATAAAATTATCTTTATTTTTGTTAAAGACTTGCACGTTCAAGAGCATAGTGTATCTTGTATACATTTATTTGTTAAGAATATACATTTAAATAATTGTAGCTCATTTGTTAAAGTCGGTGTCTAAGTCGGAGTTGGTATAGAAGTCGGTGTCAAAGTTAGTGTCAGTGTCAACATCGAAATCAGTGTTAAAGTCAGTGTCAACGTTAAAGTCGATGTCCGCGTTGATGGTGTGTAAGTGTCGGGTGGTACAAGTGTTTTTTTTATCGCGACACAAAGAATACATAAAATAATGATTTTTAGAATTAATATAATAAAATAAAGATAAAATTGAAATATAATTTTTTTTAATTCCTCTTATCTTTTCTTACACCCCAAATTAAGGGGTAAGAAATAGGGTAAGGAAGGTTAAAATTTATCTTTCGTTATCTTTCAGTAGCTCACTTTCTCCCTAACAGAATTTTAAGTTTTTCTTCCCTTTCTTTACCCTCCCCTTCCCTCACCTCCTTCCAAACCGTGCATTAGTTTGATGGTGGTAATCCAAACATCGAAGTGAGGCTGACACAATCATTCCTAGTCATGCACTTCTGATTTTTCAAATATGGACATGTCAAAGATGAAGGTCGATGCCGCTACAATTTTGCAACATTGCATGGACGGTTTCAGGGAGAAGCAATGCATTCTCAAGTAACATCTGTTGATTTTTTCCTTTAGTTTTGAAGGTGTCAGATTTTCGACATTTGAAAGTAACATTAGTATCAGTGCCATAGGCAATCTTGATGTTGTAGAAGAAGCAATTTTTAAAATGGAATTGGATAGTTTCGCAGGGTTTGAATGACAGCCTTGATGTTGTAGAAGAAGCAATTTTTAAAATGGAATTGGATAGTTTCGCAGGGTTTGAATGACAGCAAGGGAATGAAGAGGACAAAATTAAGGAGGAGGTTTTGGTGCCTCAGAGCTCTTATACCGTGCCTTCCTCTAGGTTTTATGGTGATCTTTTGAACTGTGATGGCTTTGAGATTGCCAATGGTCAAAGTTACTTGGAGACAGTCGCCTAAGTATCATCTTGGCAAACAGGCTGCACTCATTTTTGCTTAAGAAACTGAAGAGGATAGGCAAACTACGAAGGATGAAATAGAAAGCCATTTCAAAGACTTGATCAAGAAACCTCCTGAGTTCATTGGTTTCTATCCCATGATCACTCAGAGCTCAATTTAAGATGCTCAACATGGACCCATTCAAAAAGTGCATGGAGCTTGTGGAGAAGTACTTGAGGGACACAAAGATGGCCAAGAATAGTATCCACGATATTGTGCTTATCGGTAGATCAATAAGAATTCTCAAAGTCCAACATCTACTAGTAGATTTTGCTAATTTAATGTCAGATGATCTTCCTCTTGGGCTACCTCTTGATATTACTCTGAACTCGAGGACAAGTTCTTTTTAATCTTAGGCAATTGATGCGAGGGAATCTAAATTATTTAGATTTAAATTTTTTGGATTTTTTTAAATTAGTTATATGTTAATTAAGTTTAGTTTATATATTTTTTAATTATATTTAATTTGATCATAAATATTAGAGAACTAAGTTGTATTAGTTAATTTATTTTATATTTTAAGAAATAAGTCTTGTTAGTTAATTTATTTTAAATATTAAGAAATAAGTCTGGTTAGTTATTTTTTCTGTTTAGATTTTTTTTTAGAGTTTTGAAAGTTATATAAATTTATGCTTAGATGATATTTAGAACAAGTTATTTTAATATTGAATTAATTGGTTTGTTTAAACTATGATATGATTATATCTCTTTTATTCCTCTTCTTATCCTTGAGAAGAATAATCTATATTTGGTGTCAGATTATTTCTTTGTCAAATCTTGCTCACGTTGATACGCACTTCTTTGGACTTGATTTATAAGGCATTCATCAAAAGTTTGCCTTCTTAAAGTAATATTTCTATGAAAGGATGATATGTATTTACATAGCTCGTTATGTTGTTTTCTGAGAGTATCAGGTATTCATACATGTGTAGTTCCATAGTCATGAACAAAAAAGAGGAATTTGGCTATTAAAGTTTTTAGAGTGGGTAAATGGATGGGGACTTCCAGTGCTCAATTCCGATTTAAGTTCAATTTTACGCTGCCATCTTATGCCAGTTCAAAACCCTCAGTATTTGTAAGTTCTATGTTTCTGTTTAATTCAATCATTCTTGCACATATCCAGCTGTTGTTGCTCGACATGTATATCTGACAGGATGCAGTTTTAGTGCCAAGTTCTGCCAAACGATGGTTATTACCCTATATGTCCCAGCAAAAAAAAAAACAGCAATGGAAACTCAATGACAATCCAGGAACTCGCTTTATGTGATCCTGCTCAATGAAAGATGGTTTGTACTAATGTTTTTACTATGTATATTAATCTGCTATCGATCTGAATTGACCTTATTTTCTTAAGCGTTCATACCGATACCATGTTTGTCTTTTTCTTAGCAGAATATTCCTAATCTTTAGTCATAAGCGATATTACAGGTTATGTTTTGCACACAAAATTAGCGTTTGTAATAGAGGCATCATAAATTAATCAGTAGGTAGTGTATATTTAGTGCGGCAGTATGTTACCGGAGAGTCTAATGGTTAAACCGAGAGGAATGTTGGTGTTTACAATGAAGCTTATGGTGCTGCTAGAGTAGAAGTCAGAGCGGAAGAAGAGAAAAATAGTGAAGGGAAGAGTGGAGAGTAGAGTCGTCAATTTGGGTTGGATTTATCGGATTGGTCCGTCTTGTTAAAAAATTTTAGTAGGTTGGATTTAAATTTTATCAACTAAGTCCGTCGCGGGCCTACTTGCCTAGGCTTGCGACTCGTGTGGATCGGCCCGTGACGTGCTTGGATTGACCCGTGAGTTAAGAAACACATTTAAGTCAAGTTTTATATCAATTTATTATCATTCTGGTTATATTTTTAAAATAAAAATAGTATTTTTCATTAAATATGAGTATTTATTTGTGTCAATTTACATTCATTATACATTTGATTGAAGAAATTTTTTTGATGTAAAATGTTAAAAATCTAAAATTTTATTTTATTTTATTTATTTTTAAATTTTCGATGGACTCGTGAGTTGGTTCGCCTAACTCACAATCCACATTGTGTTAAGAAGATGAAAGGGTATCTCTTCCTCTTCTTCACCTTCCAATCCTTTGTCATTCCTCCATTAATGGAGGTAGAGGAAGATGACTCTCCTCTATAAAAAAAAAAAGAAAAGGGGTCCAAGGTAATTGGTGCACAAGAAAAAAGGAAGAGGTGGCTTGCTTTGTGTGAGGTTCGAGAAAGAGTTCGTCCCATATCAAAAAGGTCTTTATGCAAGGTTTGTCCGTGTGAACAAGATTGTAAATGGGTAAAGAAGAACATTCAAGATTGGTTTATCCAATCTTGTAAGAGGAATTTGGTTTGTGAACCATGAAGAGTTTTCCGATTCTGTGATCGTTCTTCCGTCGGTAAGTCTTGTCGGCGTTGATTGCAGATCTGTCGAAGATCGCTGTAAGTGTTTACTATTTTTCATACTTTAGAAATGTCAACAATGATATCAGAGTATTAGTTTCTGAATGCATGAAACTTGTCTCTTCGTTTGATGTTGTCGCTGTAATATCACGACTGGGTCGCAATTTATTACCGTTGTCGAGCCCTAAGTGGTTGCTGGCTATCGACTTCCGTGGTCGGAGAGTGCCGAGGACTACGTAGGGAGGCTGACAATCGACAGGCGCGACAATCGTGTTCGTCGCGGTAGAAGAAGAGAGAGTCGCAATTGTGACAGAGAAGAGAAGAAGTTTAATCGATTAAAATAGATCTTAATCGATTTAAAATTTGTGTAATCGATTAAATTGACAGAGCACAATAAATTTATGTAGTCGATTGGTGTAATCGATTCAAGCATATCTGTAATCGATTAAATAGATTTTTTAATCAATCTAACTAATCCATTAAAGATGAAGTACTGTTCATCCGACAAATACATTGTTTAAGAAAATAAAAAATTTTAATCGATTCAATTTTTAATTGAGTGAAACAATCGATTAAAATGAAAAAAAAAATAAGTGAATAGTCGTACATGTATGAACAATAAAGGATGCGATAATCATTATTTAATCAATTAATGATTAATTAATTAAAGTTTGATTAATTAAAAATTGAACTATGCTAACTTGGTCCAATCAAATTTAGCTATTTTTCAAACTATTAATTAGTTTAATCAGATATGTTTGATTCAATAATACTTAAATCTGGTTTAAATTATTGGTTGATTTAATCAGATCGGTTTATTATAGAATTAATTTGGGTAATTTGATTGCTTGAGCCGGGCTAAGTAAATCAGACCAGATTCGTTCTGATAGGCCGTATTTGATCAAATTTGATCAAATTGCTTAATAGTTCAGATTTGATCAAAATAATTAAATTTGTTCTAAAGAGTCAGACTTAATCCAATAGATATTGGTTTGATCAAATGGACCTAAGTTTGATTAATAAGTCAGATTTACTTAAATGAGCTTAGATTAACAGAACATAAGTAAGAAATTCCAATCCAGTTAGATTAGTTCTAATGAGGACATTGTACAGAGCTTAGGACCTGGATTTCCAATCAACCGATCAAATGGATCAGTGGATTTAGATTCTTGAAAATCAAGAAGATTTGTTTTTCTTAATTAATAATGTTGGTTTTATACCTATATAAATTAAATTAAGCCGGTTTTATACTGGTTAATTGGTTTTGTACTAACTTATTTAATTTCAATTTAAAGATGGCACGGATGATTACCAGTCCTGAAAATTTGAATAAGAGTTTTCAATCCTAGATAATTACAGGATCTGGGCGTTGATTCATTCATTGTTGGAAAATCCTAAGGTGGTAGCACACCAGATATGGAGGCTCTCCGAAGGGAGAACCTTATATGCACAGTTGTATATGGAGCTATTTCACCAGGAGTTTCTAGAGGAAGATCTTGAGGAATTTGAGAAAGATCCAGAGGAGGATTCTGAAGAATCTAAAGAGGATTCTGAAGAAGTTTCGATGATAGATCAAATTAAAAATCTTAAAGTTGGTATATCTGAGATTGCGGCAAATGAGTTCAGGTTGAAGGAGATTATATTGGCCACTGTATTAGTGTTTGTCCTAGTGGGAGTGGTGTCAGCCTATCTAGTTTGTAAGAGTTCTGTTATTGTTACTGTCATCATGTATGAACAATATTAGTCCATTTAGTTCATGTCTGTTTGCTATATGTCAATAATATGCAACATATTTATATGAATGATATGTTTATTCATATGTTGATTACTCTACATGATACATGAAAAATGATTAGTTCATTTTATTAAATGATTAGTTCATTTAATTAAAGAAATCATGATAGAACGATGATTAGTTCATTTATTGAGACGTATGTAATAGTATTAATCAATATTGATTTCATTGGACCATACAAATGATGAGTGAAAATATAGTTATCATTTGATTTTGTAAACCAACTCAAATTAATATTGAGTCAATAATAAATTACATACATATGAATTGCACTTAACACTAAATAATATGTTTATTTATGTTAGATAATGACAAATAAGAACGTCATAGATAATTTCAATAATAGAGAAAAATTATATGAGGATAGCTACAAAATTTGACAATTCAAGATACAATATGTTCTTGGGACTATAAAACAGGTTATGGTAGAACCTGTAGATCCCACTACATAGAATAGACGAGGTCTTAATACTCATAAGACATGGAAGAAGAAGGACTCCATTGCTAAGGGAATATTGATTAATTTAATGATTGATGACATAGTTTTTGAGTATAAGTTGTATTTTACGGCTCATGCAGTCTAGGTAGCCCTTAAGAAGAAATACAGTGGAGTAAGTCTGAGCAAGCTTCAACAGCTAATGATTAAGTTTGACAGCTACAAGAAATATCTGAATCTTACAATGATTCAACACCTCAGGGAGATGTCGAACATGATTCGGGAGCTTAAAACTGTTGGTCATGAGTTATCGATAAACAACAGGTTTAAGGAGTTATTCGTTCCCTTCCAAATTCTTGAGAGATCATAAAGCAGACCATAACTCACAGTGAGAGTATTAAAACTTTTATTGGCATCTCATGCTAGGTAGAATTGAAGGTGGAGAGAGTTGAATCCGTAAGGATTTCTAGACTAGCATATGTGGCTATTAGTTATGTTGGATCATCTGGATAAAAAAAAAAATGGTTTAAGAAGGGGAAGGGAAAGAAGAAAGAAGTTGTTGTTGTGGGATAAGACCCCATCAAGAAGAAAGAAAAGAAGACTAGATTGAAACAATGCAAGTGTGTCTTCTTTTCTTGAGCATTTTGTTGCTAGTTCAATATTGTTAGCTGATTCTTATCCTTTGTGGATTATAGATTCGGGAGCAACCAACCATATAGCTCAGGAGTGAGTTACATTTGTAGAGTATCAACGAATTCCAGCTGACAACAAATGGATCTATGTAGGAAGCAATGCAAGAGTTGAAGTCAAAGAAGTCGACACTTGCAAATTCAACCTCCGTGGTGGTAGTGTTTTGTTTCTACATGATGTCCTGTATGCTCTTGAAATTCGACGGAATCTTGTTTTCATTATAGGTCTTCCTGATTTAGGATATTGTATTAATTTTTATAATCGGAGTATTGAACTTAAGATTGACTCAGTGTCAATCGGATATGTTTTTATCGAATGGTTCTATAGTTCTTGATATAGAACTAGATATCAATTATGCTATTGAGGGTTGTTTTTCAAATATTACTCTAACTAATGATACATATATAACTAATGAGATTTGACATGCTAGATTAGGACATATAGGAAAAGAATGTATTAATCGGTTAGCTAAAGAGGGTTTATTGGACACTCGGGGTAAGATTCACTTGTCTATATGTGAGCATTGTCTTGATGGAAAAATAGCTCGGAAATCATTTGGTAAGACTATAAGCACTGAATCATCATTGCAATTAATTCATTCGGATATCTGTGGTCCAATGAATGTGAAGGCTAGACATGGAGCTTCCTATTTCATTACATTTATTGATGATTTCTCTCGTTTTAGTCATGTGTATTTGATTTCTCATAAGTCTGAAGTATTAGATTACTTCATTCATTAAATGAACGAAGTTGAGAATCAAACGAATCTAAAGTTAAGACTTTACACACTGACCGCGGAGGAAAATATTTGTCTGATATGCTCAAGATAATATGTAATGATAGAGAGATTTTTAGATAGCTAACAATTACAGGAACTCCACAGCAAAATGAGGTTGTTAAAAGAAGAAATAGAACTCTTCTAGATATGATTAGGTCTATGATTGCGCAAAGTAATTTGTTGAGATACATTATTAGTTGCGGCCTATATACTTAACAAAGTACCATTAAAGTCAGTTTCATGTACCCCATATGAATGTTGGACAGGCAGAAAATCAGATTTAAGTAATCTGAGACCCTTGGGGTCAGCTGCTTATGTTCATGATAGTTCTCACAAGTATAGAAACTGGGACCTAGGGGTAAGAAATATATCTGTATTAGATATCATGCGACCTCCAAAGGATATGTTTTCATAGGTGAGCAATTAGATGGAACCATCTCCGAAATAGATTCGAGAGATGTAATTTTTCTTGAAACAGAGTTTCCAACCAGAGGTGATGTTGATAAAAATATTATTCTTTGAGGGGATGAGATATTATCAACAAGAGAGATGTCAAAAGAGATGCTTAAGTCTAGTCAGCCCAGTGGAAGTGATTTGCCAAGTCATAAGTTGACTTCTCAACAACCCAACTTACGAAAAATGATTTGATATTGAGAATAAGACATTAATAACACTCTCAGTTAAGGCAATGAACCTCAAATGGTTGAGGAAGCATTAAGATGCTCCGTTAGAGAAAAAAAAGGGTAAGTTGCAATGGATAAAGAAATGGATTCAATGAGAAAGAATCAAATTTGGGATTTAGTCGATTTTCCTCTGGGCTGAAGGGCTATTGGGAATAAGTTGATTCTCAAAATCAAGAGGAAAGCGAATGGATCGATTAATCGATACAAAATTTCACTAGTTGCAAAAGGATATACTCAAATGGAGGATATTATTTTTAAAGAGAAGCTAAGTATATCTTAGGAGTGAAGATCATGTAAGATCGATAAAAAATGCTTTTGAGTTTGTCTCAAAAAGTTTATATTATTAAGATGCTACAACACTTAATTTTAACATTATATCCCAAGACTCATGAAAAAATAGTCGAAATAAAAAAAAAACATATGTCAGTACTATTGGTAGTTTGATGTGCACTATATTGTGTACTTATCCTGATATAAGTTATGATGTTGGCTTAGTTAGTTGTTTCCAGTTAAATCTAAGATCGAGACACTGAAAAGTGGTGAAGAGGATATTAAAATACCTCAGAAGGATAATAGATTATGTATATGTTTTTAAGGATCTAAGATGAGCTTGAGTGACTACACAAATGCAGATTGGACAGGAGACCTTGATGACAGAAAATCCATATCTGACTATATCTTCTTGCTAGGTGGTGGTGTCATCTCATGGAATAGCAAGAAGTAGGTTTATGTAGCCGTGTTGACAATGTAAGCTGTGTGACTTGGCTTGTATAGCCTTGTCGACAATAGAACTTATATGGTTAGGCCTGTGTGACCTTGTTGACAATGGAAGCTGTGTGGCTTACGCATCAGTTGTGCAACAATCTGTCTGGTTGAAAAGGTTCCTGAAGCATTTGAAAATTACTGAGGACAGTGGGAGTCCTATTACAGTGTACTATAATGGTCAAGCTGAGGATCCCAAATATCACAGCAAATACAAGGATATAGAATTAAGTATAATTTTCTAAAAGATATTGTGGTCAAGAAAATGATAATTCTTGAGTGTACTGTTAGTGCGGTTAGCACTAACGGTTTAACCCAGGTTTTGATGAATGATAAAAATAGGTTAAGTTAGTTTTGTTGTTGATCTAACACTCTGACCGAGTGTGCAGGAGAAGCCTAGACAGGTCGACGGACTGACCGGATGTCTGGCGCGAAGCCCAGCTAGGTCAATGGGTCGACCGGATAGTTGGCACGAAGTCTAAATGGGTCGATGGGCTGACCGGATGTATGTCATGAAGTCCAGCTAGGTCAACGGGTCGATCGGATAGTTGGCACGAAGTCCAAACGGGTCGACGGGCTGACCGGATGTTTGGCACAAAGTCCAGCTAGGTCGACGGGTTGACCGGATAGCTGGCACGAAGTCCAGACGGGTCGAAGGGCTGATCGAATGTCTCGCAGGTAAGTAAAGGTAAGTCACTGGAGGGGAGTGACTGCGAGGACGCGCTCCCGGAAAGAGAACTTAGGTGCCGATCCGACTTAGAACCATTTCGGAACTCTAAGCCGAGATCGTGACTAGATTCCGGTCTCGGAAAGATAGAATCTAAGTCATATTCTTTCTATTTGAATTATGTACTATGCTAATAATCTGTTTTGCAGGAGATATGAGTGCCTCGGACTAACGTTTTTTTTTGCGGAAAGGAAACTGTTGGAAAACAGGGTCCGGGCGCCCGGGAGGTACCCAGGTGCCCGGAGGTCCGGAGGCGAACTTTTATTATCTTCGCGTCATCGCCACGTGGAGCCTCCTGGTTGGGTCAGTTACGTCACACCAGGGCGCCCTGAAGGTTCCAAGCGCCCCAAACCTCTTATATAAGGAGGGTCGGTGAAGGTCCAACAACAACCGACAATCAGATATTCAGTGCTCTGCGACGCTGCCAAAAGCTCACCGACAAGTTTCTTTTTCTTTCTGTCTTAGTTTTCATAATTGTCGGCATTTTTTAATAATTCCTGTACTTTCGTTGTAATTCTCATTTCGAATTATTAGTGATTGCCCACCGAAAGCACCCTTGTCTGCCGGCCTTGGATTAGGAGTCGACACAAGTTTCGAACTAAGTAAAAATTACTTGTCATCTCTCTTACTTTTCCGCTTGCGTACTCGTTAATTTTTCGATATTTACCCCCTCTATCGATTTTCACGATCCAACAAGTTGTATCGGAGCAGGTACCGCTCGATTTGGTGCAACCACCAATCAGGCAAAGGGGGTGTTTTAAAGAAAATTTTAGATATCGTTGATCTTTACGCTTTTCGTTGTTTTTCCTCCAAAACTATTTTTGAAAAATACATCGCCATCTTTTCACCATTGCATAGTATTAATGAAATATTACATTTTCAAAAATTTGAAATAATATTTTTTTATTAATATTTTATTACTTTTCTCCAAATTAGTGCAATACTATATTTTTTCCGACACTGCTAATCCAAGACCAAGTCTTGACACCACTTTTTAGTGTTCCATCTTCAGCATTCAATGACTCTTCAAGAAGAACGGAACCCTCACGAACCACTACCATACGATCAAGAAGATTTCAACTACTGGAAGCGATTAATGGAATGCTTCTTAGGAAGCTTAGATTTTGATTATGTGCTAATATTGAGAAAACCTTCTCAGGACTCAGAACTGAACAAAAATGTAAGTAAAATTATTTATAATATTTTACCTAACAATGTTTTATGCAGATTAGAAAAGTACAAGAATGCATATGAGCTTTGCACACAATTGATCAAACTTCACGAGAAGTCGTTGGAGTTGGACGATCAAGTCGAAATCGAATCCAAACTTGAGTCAAATCCAACAGAAAAGTCTATTGAATTAGAGGTTGCACTCAAGATTAGTAATATTTATCAAAATATTCCTACTAATAGTAGTTTAAATAATATATATGTTAATTTGGATATTTCTGAAAATATCTGTGAAAAAGTGTAGCTGACAATACTTGTAAAAATATCCTTAGAATATTTTCTGATAAAATAAATCTAATTAATTTAAAAAATTTAGAAAATCTGAAAATAATTAATAACCCTAAAAATTCAAATTTAAACCTAAATAAATTTGAAAATTCAAATAATAATGATAATGTCAATATTGATCTAGATAAAATTAATAAATTGTTTAGTAATCTAGATAATATGAATCTGAAAAATCCTATCTAAATCCAAGATAATTTAATTAACAAAAAATTAAGTTTTAAAGATAAGACTTATCCAATAAATTTCATTAATTATATCAAGTTAAAAGGTAAAGAAAATATAAGGATAAAATTAAACACTTTGGTAAAATCAAAAATAAATTTAAAATTAAATGTTAAAGATAACATATTAAACAAAGTTAATCTAGAAAATTTAAAATTTACAATTAATAAAAGGTTAAAAGATAAATCTTTAAAGAAATATAATTTAAATTTTTTGATTAATTAAAATTTAAAAATTAATAAAAACTCAATCATTAACGATAATCATCTAGTGAATAAAGACAATTTAATTAACTTAATAAAATTAAAATTGAAAAAAATTTAAATATTAAATACACTCTTTTAAAGAAAGATAATTTGACCAATTTAATTAATTCAAAATTAAAAATTTAAATGTAAATTACAAATTAAATATTAAATTTTAACTGAAACTAACTTCAATTATACAAAAATATTAAAAGGAAAGTCTATAATTCAGGGGGAGACTACAGAATAGCTGACACCTTAAAAAATAATCTACCCGTCAGGATAACCTATCCGGCAGGGTAATTAGGACTAGTTTAAAAAGGGTCCAAGTTTAACTTGACCCATGATACTGGTGAAATTTTGGATAATAGTACGTTAGAGAATCTCAGTCTATGCATGTCTAGGAAGATATGACTTTGACCTGGTGTATTTGACTAAGTGGAACTGACCGAATCTACCTTTTATAGATCCTAACTAGTTAGACCAAGGTTTTGTACTAAGTCTAGAGGATAGGACTATTTGAAAAACCTCGAAGACATGGTTACTCTAATGATGTCCAAGTGACTCACCATAGCCTAGAAGTTTATCCAGAAAATACCTATTTGTTGGAACCAAAGCTAAACCTGAATCTAACACAAAGTTAAATCAAACTTTAAAATTTAACCTAATTCATCTCATAAAATTATAGGATTCCCTGATTGAAAACGTAGAACGGATGAGATAACTAAGAACTCAACTATAATTATAAATTAAATTAAATTAAATTAAAATAAATTAAAATAAATTAAATTAAATCAAATCAAATTATATTAAAATTAAACTAAAAATTTAAATTATAATTATAATTAAATTAAATTAACCTTAAAAATTCTTTTAAAAATCATTAAAAACTCTTTTAAAAATTATTTAATTTTTTTTAAAAAAAATTCTTTAAAAATTCTTTTTAACATTATTTAAAAATTATTTTAAAACTCTTTTAAAAAACATTTTAAAAAAAACTTTAAAAAAAATTATTTAAAAGTTCTTTTAAAAATTATTTAAAAAACTCTTTTAAAAAATATTTTAAAAAAATTATTTAAATTTTTTTAAAAATTCTTTTAAAAATTATTTTCCAATTTAATAAAATTTTGTTAACTGAAAAAAAAATATTTTTATAGAATATTTTAAACAATTATTATTTAGGCTTTAAACATTATTTTAACCTTAAACATTAGTTTAACCTTAAAATTATTTTAAATTTAACTTAACTTAACTGAAAATTAAAATTTAATATTGAAATTACAATCAAACTTTAAAAATTTACCTTAAAATTAAAATTAAACTTAAACTTAAATTTACCACTAATATTAATTTAAATCTAAAATCAAAACTGAATTAAACGTATGTTAATTGTCATTAAACATATTATAAAAATCATTTTAAAATTCTTTTAAACACTGTTTTAGAAATCCCTTTAAAAAATAATAATAATAAATTATTTTTTTAAAAAAACTTAGACATCTAACTTAAAAACTTAAATTCCATTAACTTAAACTTTAAATTTAATTATGTAATTAATAAGTAGAACTTAATTGTTTAAGTCTAACTTTATTTGAGAACTAAAATTGACTTGAATTAAATCTTACTTAACTGTGTTTATTAATTATATTACTAAGTATTAAATTATTAAATCAAGTAAAATTAATCAATAAATTATTGATAATGGTTAACTATTATTGAATTAATAAAATATTATCTTATTTAACCTTAAATTGAAGTTAAACAGCTGAATCTAAAATTATTTATTGATTAATTAAACTCAAATAAGCAATTATACCAAGGATACTGAGATAATTATGTAAATAATATAAGTGTTACTAGATCCCTAGAACACTTAGGTAGAAAAATGTGTTAGGACTTTGAAATTTAACACACCCAATCCTTAGCATTATATTAAGGGGAGTAATAAAATAAGGAGGATTAATAAATTAATGGAGAACAATAAATTAAAGGAGTATCAAATTCAGGGGGAGGTTTATTTTTTAATTATCTCCTTAAATATTATTTTTTTTTAATTTTCTTTTTAAATTTTCTTTAGAAAATTCTATCTCAATTTATTTTAAAAAATTACTTTGAAAATCTTATATTAAATATTCTTAGCAAATATTTTCAAAGGTTTATTTTAATAATGTCGTTCAGGGGGAGCAATAATCATTTTCACATCTATTTTTTAAAAATATTTTTGAAATTAGATTTTGGAAAATATTCTTCTAAAAATGTTTTAGACATGTGTTTATGAAACCTAACCTTTGTAAAACTAAGTTTTATGTTAATTTTTTTTTTATTTTGAAAATTGTATGATATAAACTTGGTTTGAGAACTAGTTTTGAAAATTGAATGTTACAAACTTAGTTTTGCAAATTAGATTTCACAAACTTAACTTTAAAAAATTAGATGTTGAACAATGAATTTTACCTGGTTTTTGAAAATTTTACTTTTGTAAAATTATCCTTATAGAATTTATGGTTGAAAAATGTTTCAAGTTCAAATTTATTTTGAAAAATTTTGGAACATATAAATTTATGTTTGAAAGTTTGGATTTTTTTTTTGTTAACTTTAAACTTATACTTGAAAAATTAACTTTTATAAATTTTTGAAAATTTATAAACTTATCTTTGAAAATTAATCTGCAAACTTACTACTAAGATATGTTGCTAAATTAGTTATCTTTCCAACTTAGTCATTTTTCAAAACTTAGTTATTTTGGAAAAGTTATTAAAATTACTCTTTCTAAGTTATCTTTCTTATAACTTAACTATTTTCAAAAGGATAAGAGATACTTTATAAAGTAAAATTTCTAATTATTTAACTTCCTTTATCGATCGATTTGTGTTTGCATTCTTTATTGCAATTTGTCTATATTTTTAATATGTTTGTGTTTGATGAATGCCAAAGTGGGAGAGTTAGGTTGTTAAGTTAGCTAAACGAAATGAAAATTAAAACTAACTTAAAAACCTGTTAATGCTTGTTTTACTTGTATTTTACACTAACTTAACCAAATTGTCATTCCATCAAAAAGGAAGAGATTGTTGGTGCGGTTAGCACTAACGGTTTAACCCAGGTTTTGATGAATGACAAAAATAAATTAAGTTAGTTTTGTTGTTGATCTAACACTTTGACCGAGTGTGCAGGAGAAGCCTAGACAGGTCGACGGGCTGACCGGATGTCTGGCACGAAGCCCAGCTAGGTCAACGGGTCGACCGGATAGCGTGCACGAAGTCCAAACGGGTCGACGGGCTGACCGGATGTCTGACACGATGCCTAGCTAGGTCAACGGGTCGATCGGATAGCTGACACGAAGTCCAAACGGGTCGACGGGTTGACCAGATGTTTGGCACGAAGTCCAGTTAGGTCGACGGACTGACCGGATAGCTGGCACAAAGTCCAGACGGGTCGAAGGGCTGACCGGACGTCTGACAGATAAGTAAAGGTAAGTCACTAGAGGGGAGTGACTATGAGGACGCGTTCCCGAAAAGAGAACTTAGGCGCCGATCCGACTTAGAACCATTTCGGAACTCTAAGTCGAGATCGTGACTAGATTCCGGTCTCGAAAAGACGGAATCTAAGTCATACTCTTTCTATTTGAATTATGAACTATGCTAATAATCTGTTTTGCAAGAGATATGAGTGCCTCAGACTAACATTTTTTTTTACAGGAAGCAAATTGCTGGAAAGCAGGGTCCGAGCGCCCGGGAGGTACCAGGCGCCCGGAGGTCCGAGCGCCCGGAGGCGAACTTTTATCATCTTCGCATCATCGCCACGTGGAGCCTCTTGGTTGGGTCAGCTACCTCACACCAGGGCGCCTTGAAGGTTCCAAGCGTCCCGACCTTCCTATATAAGGAGGGTCAAGGCTGAAGCTCCAACAACAATTGACAATCAGATCTTCAGTGCTCTTGCGACACTACCAAAAGCTCACCGACAAGTTTCTTTTTCTTTCTGTCTTAGTTTTCCTAATTTTTGACATTTTTTTTAATAATTCCTGTACTTTCGTTGTAATTCTTATTTCGAATTATTAGTGATTGCCCACCGAAAGTATCCTTGTGTGCGGGTCTTGGAGTAGGAGTCGACACAGGCTCCGAACCAAGTAAAAATTACTTGTGTCATCTCTCTTTACTTTACTTTTTCCGCTGCGTACTCTCGTTAATTTTTAAATCGATATTCACCCCTCGTCTATCGACTTTCACGATCCAACATGTACCTCTACACGTACTATGCTTGTAGATCCTTTTATTAAGGCATTGACTAAAGAATCATTTCAAAGAATAGGAAGTCTTTGTAACTTCGTAAAATGCAACATGTTGTAAAATGTCATGATCTATTCAGTGTATAAGTTGTTACATTTTGGATTAAAGTCTCGATGAGCATGTTGACATGTTGAGATTGGTCCACTCACATGGACAATCATCTCTATTTGTTAAGTTTAAATAGAGGTAAAACCGTTACTTATGGGGCAACTTATGTAGCTGTGAATAGAGACTTACCTATAAGTTAAGGTTATCTTGATAATTGTGTCAAGATGAGATCATTTATATAATGATCGAAGTAAATGAATCCACTATTTACTAAAGCTGTTGAAAGTCATATTAGAATTTATATGTTGAATTCAAGATTAGACATTAGGTATGTCTAGCTTGAAATATGTACGATGTTAAAATTTGAGAAAAATATATGATTTGTTAATAAAGACAATAACATCGTAGCATATGATTCATACCACATGTGCTATGGCGGCAATAAGGGTAGTAGGAGAATGTATTCTTGTTTCTCTACTATGTGAGACCTTTGAGATTATAAGCTAATCTTAGTTTTTGCCCTTAGTTAATATTTAGTTGTTTACTTGAAGTTTTAATCAGTGTCTACTACTTTAACATGTATCCTATGACTATGAATGATTCCGTCTATGAAACAGAACTAGGAAAGTGACTGATTGAAATGAATAGATTCTAACTAAAAAAGAAGATTAAATATATTTACATCTTTTGATGTTATTCACTGATCGACCTATTTCTGTTATGTATAGAAATGAATGTGAATATTGAATATGGAACATGCTCTTGACATAATAGTCATTATAAGGGATTAGAGATGTTCATATTGATGTAAACGAAGATTATTTAATCTAAATAAATAACAAGACATGGAAATTTCTAAGATAATGGTTGTGTGCCATTGGGAGATTGGATGTTTCTTGGATAAAGACTATGTGCCACTAGGACAGAGAGACTACGTGACATTATGAGGATATCTCTGATTCATTGCTCAAAGAGCGGCTATGTAAGGTGTAACAATCTTCTTGGCATTTATCGTTCAATGTGCTTGCTGTCGCACGAACTATTTTCCCTAAATATGAATTGGATGTTCTTATTTAATCTTTGTGACTAATTAATGTTTTGCTCTGATCTTCGTATAGTTTATGTGATTTATTTGGTCTTTGTGACCAATTAATGTTTGGCTTTGGCCCTATAATATGATCATCTTGTAGTCTATGTGACTGACATGGTCTATGTGACTAGATAACCTTTATGGATTGACTTAGACGGGTGGGAGATGTTGGTGTTAAGAAGGTGAAAGGGTGTCTCTTCCCCTTCACCTTTCAACCCTTTGTCATTCCTCCATTAATGGAGGTAGAGAAAGATGAAGAGTCATCTTTCTCTATAAAAAAAGGTGTCCAAGGAAATTGGTGCACAAGAGAAAAAGGAAGAGGGGGCTTGCTGTGTGCGAGGTTCGAGAAAGGGTTCGTCCTATATCGAAAACGTCTCTGTGCAAGGTTCGTCCATGTGAATAAGACTGTAAATGAGCAAAGAAGAACTTTCAAGATTGGTTTGCCCAATCTCGCAAGAGGGATTTGGTTTGTGAACCATGAAGAGCTTTTCGATTATGTGATCGTTCTTCCGTCAGCAAGTCTTGTCGGCATCGATTGTAGATCTGTGGGAGATCGCTGTAAGTGTTTACTGTTTTTCATGTTTTAGAACTATCAACAGATTGGGTTAGGTTGGGTTGAGAATTTTCTAATTCGCCAAGATGATGGGTCGCCCCACCCCTTCTTGCCAAATGGCTTGCTCATCATGGGCTGACCTGTCTCGTCACGAGTTGACCCGTCTGACAGCTCTAGTGGAGAGAGAGTTAGAGAAACAATAATAACAATAATAATCAAGTTTTATCCTTGTAGTTGGAGTTTGACTATATGGATCATTCTACGCTATTGAATTCTATTTCATATTATATCATCATTTATATTTAAATAAATTTTATTTTATTATTGTTAATCAAATATTTTTTTGGTCTTGTTTGATGCGTGTATTTTGTCATAATTTGTATTACCTAATTAGGGTATTTATTGACCTTCTAAATATATACTCGTTCATCTTAAATGCGTCTCTCGTAATTTTTCTTAATAGATGTAACTCTAACTTTTTCTCTAATGCTCTTATTTTTTAATTTGTCCATTATTGTTTGTCTATATATTCATCTTAATATATTCATCTCTACAATTTTCATCTTCTATTTACGTGGTCAAGTCAAAGCTCAACATTCAACGTTATATAACAAAGTTTCACCATCATTTCAGAGAACTTGCATTTTAGCAAATGTAATGATTTTTTTTTATTTTTTAAGTTTACAAAATGTGAAGAAACTAAAAATTCATTTGCTTAATTAATGTAAAGAGGTGGAAAGGTGGAGAAAGGGAATGGGTCATCCACAGTAGTGGGTGCTTTCCAAGAGCTCCATCAATGCCACATCAACATCACTCCCTCAAAACCATAATGTTACTATGTCAAAATTAAAAAAACATCTACATATCTCTCAACTTTCAAAATACCTCTTAACAACTCCTTTATTCGTTCCATATTTTTTTATATTATATTTTAACTTTTATATTGTGATGCGATGGTAAAAGGAGCCTACCAGGACGAGTCAAAAGTGGGAAAAGCAAATGATTAAAGTATTAATTAAAGATTGCTGCAAATTAGAAAAAGAGACAAAATTTAAAATTAATTTTAGCTAAAACTTGCCCGTTAAAAGAGTTTGACAAAGTAAAATCAGAAAATGATAATTTGTAAAAATAAATAAATAACTTAAAAAATCTTACATGCTCATCTAATACAAGTTTTAAAAAATTTAATTATCTAAATTGATATTTTAAATATCACAAGGGACAAATTAAAAATATTTCGAAAAATATGTCTATAAGAAATACCTAATTAATCCAGTTGGATGGAACCTATGTTGGGTTCCGAAGTCATGTTAACTTGAACCTTAATTTAGATTTAGCGCTTTCAACAAGAAAATTAAACGTTTCATTTCTGTATGAGGTGCTATCTAGAAGTGGTTGATGGTCCAATAACCAAGAAGGTCTAGTGCCTCGTCACAGTCTGGAAGTCAAAATATTGAAATAAAATGCTTAATTGACTAACTGATAAAGCATTAAAATTGAGATTAGTTAATGCTTTAAAAAAAATTTCAAATATTTTTCTTGCTTGGAAATGTCTCAAAAATATTTCGCGAAAATGTCTAACTTAGATTCTTTTTGAAAATTTTTTGGCTTGAATTTTTTTTCTTAGAAATATTTTTTACTTGCAAAAACTTAGCAAAATTTCTCAAAAAATATTTTTTAAATAGTTAGTCAAAAATATTTTTTTGCTTGAAATTTTTTACTTAAATTTTTTTCAGTATTATCAAAATTTAATAAAGGTATTTCAAAATTTTCTATCTTTAGATTTTTCTTGGTGTCCCATTTTTATGTGATCAAAGGGGAAGAAGGAAAATATTAAGTCTAGGGGGAGGTAGATTAAATTTTTTTATTTTTTTGTACTTTATTGCAGAATTTATTATTTTAACTTTATGTCTCTTTACGTTAACTTAACTTGGGTTGCTCACATAAAAAATGGGGAGATTGTTGGAATCCCAAGGTTGTTTTGATGTGATCAACCAAGTTAGGTTAGATTATGTGGTGTTTTAACCTTGTGTCTAAGTGTGCATGAGCTTAGGAACACAAGAAGTCGAGCAAAAGATGCAGCTAGCGAGAAGAACAACACGGGAGAAAGCCGACAGGCTCGGTGCGTCCGAGGGACGAGGTGTTGCGGAAGAGTACGCGGACGGACGAGGAGGAAGCTGTTAGTTAGAGCCCTAGAGCCAATCATTTGATGATTGTTGTATGGACTCATTGTATCATATTTCTTATATATAAATAAAGGCATTTGTTTTAGTTATTATAATTACTTGTATTGGTGCCAAATAACTAAGTATAATAGCGTACTTGAGTAGAGGGTTCTTATCTATATCAATCGATTGGTTGAATCGATAGTGAGAAGATATAGAGAACACTACTCTTAATCATTCCTAGTCAAGTATTAACATTCAGGGATAATGTTAATGCGACGAGACTAGCATGTAAGTCAACTCGATGACTTGATCTCACAAGTCATGGATATAGAGATATCAATTTGACACATGGGTATGCATTGGAGAATGTATACTGAATGACCCGCCATGAGAAAGTATCATGAATCGTTATATGAGTGTCATATACTTTCTCATGTGACTATTAGTATGACTATTAGTCCTTGGACCTGAAGTCACCATGGTTCCCTACATAAGGAGTTATATACTTTGGCTTCGTCAAACGTCACTCGTAACTAGGTGGACTATAAAGGTGATTACTGGGTATGTAACAAATTATGCGGAGGGATGTGAGTGATATAGATGAGATCTATCCCTCCTATATGACGGGAGTGACATCATTATTCTTGATAGAGTGAGACCATTAAGTGCATGACCATGCCCAAATGAGTCAATATGAGATGTTGAGCTCATTTGATTGAGTGAGTCTACTTGGAGTTCAAGATTTAGATTGATTAGAGGATGACACGGTCTATGTCTCACATTGATCAATCTAGATGTCTAAGATAGAAGGACATTGTCACATATTATGAAGAGTCACAATTAGTAGTCACAAGGTGATGTTGGATCTCAACATTCTTGTAACTTGGGTAGTAATGATGTGTTGTTAGATACCGCTCATTACTTATGCTTCTAAATGGGTTTAAGAGCATTGCCAACGTTACAAGAACCTATAGGGTCACACACAAAGGACAATTAGATGGAGATTAGGTTCATTTGATGAACCAAGAGGATTAGGTTCATGTGATGAACCAAATTGGATTAAGAGTAATCCAAAGTAAATTAATTGAGTTGGACTCAATTTGGTTCATATGTTAAATGAGTCTAATTTGGACTTAGACTCATTGAGCCAATTTAATTCAATAAATAGAGATTCATTAAATTAAAATTGACTTGAACCAATGGTTAGATTTGATCAACCATGGGAGAGAAGTGGTCAAGTTTGACTTGACTTAAGAGGAAGATGAAAGGTCAAGTTTGACTTGACCATTGCCACCTCATTTGTGAGTTGACATTAAGTGGACTAATAATGATGTGCCACATCATCAAGATTAGCACATGTGTGTGCCACCTCATGAGGGAGATCAAGAGTTGTGACTCTTGGTATCCCATGAAGATAAAACCCACTCATGAAGTGGCCGACCACTTTATGTGCGCATTTGATGTTTTTGGTGTAACTCTCATCTTCTTCCTCATTGCTTTCTTCTCTTCTCTCCCTCTCCTCCTCTTTGGCCGAGACTTCTTGGAGCACACTCAAGATTTCTTCTCCATCTCTATTGTTCGTGTGGATACGTATAGAGGTGTGTCCACTTGAATACACTCGAGATCCGACAACTTTTGCACGAGCGGGATTCGCGAAGGGCTTCGCTACAAGGGTAAACTCTTAATCATGTAGATCTAATGTAGATCTAGGGTAGAAAAATTTGTACATATGATTTTTAAGATTTCGCACAGATCCGGTGGCATGGGATTTTGAGGTTTTCGCAACGCAAAAAGCAGTTTTTGCGGCTCGAAAATCCCAACAGTGGTATCAGAGCCACGTGCGAAGCATGTACAAGTTTTATTTTAATTTTTATGAAAAATTAAGAATCTGTAAGTTTCTGTAATTTTATGATTTTTATGGTTTTTATGAGTATTTTTCTCGTAGAAGCGAAACAACGAGTGCTAGGACACTTGTAGGCTTCGACTACCGAGAAAAATTTTCCGAAAAGGCAAGTTCTCGCCCAAAATATTTTGGGACAACGACTTAAAGCGCTGTAGGATCGCTTAGAATACTCGTGATGGTTATATCGCGAGTAGGCGTGCTGCCCCTAATCCCGCAAGGGGCTTTGTTCCGCGATTGCGCCCGAAAATCGCTAAACGGGATCGCCGGGAAATTTCTACTCATAAAAATTGTAAAAATAGCAGTAAAATCACAGAAATTTATATAAAATACATAATTTAGAATTATGTATAATATTGTAATGGTCATGGCCCAAAGAACCTAATTTGATTGGAAATTTGTGTTGTAATTCATAATATGGCCTGCGTGCCATTTTGTGTGTTTGTGAGTGTTGTACTTGATTCGCGACCTATGCATCGTGTCTTCCTTTATCTTATATTCCTGTTGTAAATAGTTTAGACTCGAATGTAACTCGAGTTTAAAATTTGTAATGTACAAAATTGGAGCGGTGAAAGGTCCACTCGAGGAGGAGTTACGAGGAGGGTGCGAGCAACACATAGCGGCCAAAGGGAGTAGCTTGGAGAAGCTGTTGACCTTAGGTTGACCATCCGATCTTCTCATTGGCTTGAGAAGATCATAGTAGGGCCATGACTAATCACAATTAATTAATTGCTTGTGTGTGTATATGTGATGCATGCTAGTAGAGTAATTAATTAGTGCCTTAACGATTAGATTAGATCTAAATCACGTACATGATGCACCTTAACGATTAGATTAGATCTAAATCACGTATATGATACACATCGTCGATTAGATTAGATCTCAATCGCGTCAACTCTAAATGTCTACCATGCCGTGATACCCATCACTACCTCGATCACATGTTGTTGTTGAATCTACCAAAGCAGAGCAACGCATATTATCTTGGTAGGGTGCGGAGGGACAATCTTGGTCCCGTCTATCAACACATGGGTGAGTATAACTCAATTAGATTGAGTAACTAGTTAACTCAATTGGATCGAGTTTAACTATAGGCATTTTTCAATGGTTGGTAGATAGGTCGAAATCACATTTATATTAACTTTTGGGCGATTTAGCCAAAGCTAACTCAAGTTTTAATATAAATACGAATTTTGATCCTATAAACAAGATTTGCATAGAGATGTAATTGATAATTAGTTACCTACCGATCATACTAAGTCTTGGGCGATTTAGCCAAAGCTAACTCAAGGCGTAGTATGATATGGATCTTGTCCCACATAAATTTTATAAATTCAGTGGGAGCATCATTTAGTTAAAGGCCTAATTAAATGATTAATAGAATATGATATTTATTTTCTGCATTTTTCTGTTGTAGATTGCCATGTCGTCAAATACGAACTCCTTCTCCCTGCGTTCTGTCCTTGATAAGGATAAGCTTAATGGAGCTAACTTCCTGGACTGGTACAAGAACCTGAGAATCGTTCTCACACAGGAACGAAAATTGTACGTCCTGGAGCAGTCCATTCCCGAGGAACCTCCTACCACTGCCACACGAGCTGACCGTGATGCTTACAAGAAGCATCAAGATGACGCATTAGATGTGTCATGTCTAATGCTCGCGACCATGAACTCTGAGCTTCAGAAGCAACATGAGTTGATGGGTGCTTATGATATGGTTGAACATCTTTGTCAACTATATCAAGGATGTAAGACGGGACTCCCGTAGGCCCATATATACTCAAGATGATTGGGTACATAGAAAACCTACAGAGGTTGGGATTCCCACTTGGCCAAGAGCTGGCCACTAACCTGATCTTGCAATCCTTGCCAGATAGCTATAGTCAATTCGTTCTAAATTACAACATGAACGAAATTGACAAGCCACTGCCTGAGCTGCTTAGCATGTTAAGAACTGCTGAGCTCAACCTTAAGAAGGTTAAGCCCAACTCTATTCTGATGGTTCAGAAACACAAAGGCAAGGGAAAGCCTAAAGGTAAGGGAAAGTCCCAAGCCAAGGGTAAAGGCAAGACACTGAAACCCAAAGGAGGGGTCTCCAAGGATGCTACCTGCTTCCACTGCGGTCAGACCGGGCATTGGAAGAGGAACTGCAAAGTCTATCCGGAAGATCTTAAGAAGAAGAGAAGTGAGACTTCCACTTCAGGTATATATGTTATAGAAGTCAATCTATCTATTTCTTCATCATGGGTATTAGATACCGGATGTGCTTCTCACATTTGTACTAATGTGCAAGTATTGAGAAATAGCAGGGCATTGACGAAGGGCGAGATGGACCTACGAGTAGGCAATGGAGCACGGGTTGCTGCTGTTGCTGTAGGGACTTACTATCTATCTCTGCCCTCTGGGCTTGTATTAGAATTGGATGATTGTTGTTATGTGTCTGCTCTCACTAAGATCATTATATCAATTTCTTGTTTAGACAAGAAAGACTTTTTATTTATAATAAAGAACAAATATTGTTCAGTTTATTTAAATGATATGTTCTATTGTAGTTCACCTCTGATGAACGGACTCTATATTCTAGACCTTGAGAACTCTATCTATAACATAAGTACCAAGAGGTTCAAGTCAAATGACATGAACCAAACCTATATCTGGCACTATCGCTTAGGTCATATAAATGACAAACGCTTATCCCAGCTCCATAAAGATGGTTTGCTGGACTCATTTGATTTTGAATCATATGAGACATGCAAGTCATGCCTACTGGGCAAGATGACCAAGTCTCCCTTTAGTGGACACAGCGAGAGAGCGACTAACTTGTTAGGACTTATACATAGTGATGTATGTGACCTTTCAATGTCACTTTGCCAGGGGTGGTTATAGGTACTTCATTACATTTACTAATGACTTCAGTAGATATGGTTATGTGTATCGATGACACATAAGTCAGAATCCTTTGAAAAGTTCAAAGAATTCAATAATGAAGTACAAAACCACTTGGCAAGAGTATTAAAATACTTCGATCAGATCGAGGTGGAGAATACCTTAGCCATGAGTTTCGTGACTATCTAGCTGAGTGTGAGATTCTATCCCAACTCACTCCTCTTGGAACACCACAGTGGAATGGTGTATCTGAAAGGAGGAATCGTACCCTATTAGATATGGTACGGTCTATGATGAGTCACACAGATCTTCCTACATCTCTTTAGGGCTATGCTCTAGACACAGCAGCCTTCATTCTTAACCGAGTTCCATTTAAGGCTGTAATAAAGACACCATATAGGATATGGACTGGGAGAGATGCCCATGTGTCTTTTATGAGGATTTGGGGTTGTGAGGCTTACGTTCGACGTCAAGTCTCGGACAAATTGGGACCCAAATCTGATAAGTGCTATTTTATTGGATATCCTAAGGAAACGAAGGGATATTACTTCTACATTCCCAGTCAACACAAGATAGTTGTGGCTAAGACTGAGGTATTTCTAGAAAGGGATTTTGTTTCTAGAAAGACTAGTGGGAGTATGTTCGATCTTGAAGAAGTTCAAGATGTGGACCATAGCACTGAAGCCTCGATAGAAGTTGAACTGGAACCACAAAGTGTTGTGGATGATGTTGTTCCATAAGGAGTTGAGGAACCACAACCAGTTCGAGTAGACCTACCTCTTCGCAGATCTGATAGGGTACATCGTCAGCCTGAGAGATACTCATTTCTCTTGTCTGACCATGATGACGTTGTGCTCATTGAGGATGAGTCTACCTCCTATCAGGAAGCTGTGATGAGACCAGATTCCGAGAAATGGCTAGAGGCCATGAGATCCGAGATGGAATCCATGTACACTAACCAAGTATGGACTTAGGTTGATCCACCTGAAGGGGTCAAACCTATTAAGTGTAAGTGGGACTTTAAGAGAAAGACTGACATGGATGGACTTATTTATAAGGGTCGCTTGGTAGCTAAAGGTTTCAAGCAAATTCATGGTATTGACTATGATGAAACCTTTTTTCCAGTAACGATGTTTAAATCCATTCGGATCATGCTTGCTATTGCAGCATACCACGATTATGAGATCTGGCAGAAGGATGTCAAAACGGCGTTTTTGAATGGAAACCTACTCAAGGATGTGTACATGACACAATTTGAGGATTTTGTAGATCCACAGCATACTGGCAGAGTATGCAAGCTGCATAGGTCCATTTATGGACTAAAGCAAGCTTCTCGGAGCTGGAATCTTCGATTCGATGATGCGATCAAATAGTTTGGTTTCATCAAGAATGAAGATGAACCTTGTGTCTACAAGAAGGTTGTAGGGAACACAGTTGTCTTCCTTATATTGTATGTGGATGACATACTACTCATTGGGAAAGACATCCCTTTGCTGTAGTCTGTCAAGACTTGGTTAGGGACTTGTTTCTCAATGAAGGACTTAATTGAAGCATCCCGCATTCTTGGCATACAGATCTATAGAGATAGATCTACGAGATTGCTTGGCCTAAGTCAGAGTACATACATTGACAAGGTATTATTTGGTTTGCCATGCAGAACTCCAAGAAGGGATTTCTACCGATGTCACATGGAGGTGAGTCTTTCGAAGACTCAAAGTCCTTCTTCTAGAGAGGAGAGAGACCGTATGGATCAGATCCCTTATGTTTCAGCCATAGGATCTATCATGTACGCCATGCTATGCACTCGTCCTGATGTCTCGTATGCTTTGAGCATGACGAGCATATACCAGTCAGATCCAGGTAAAAGTCACTGCATAGCAGTCAAGAATATTCTTAAATACTTGAGAAGGACTAAAGAATATTTCTTGATATATGGAGGCGATGACGAGCTAGTTGTAAAGGGTTGCTGATGCTAGCTTCCAAACTGATCAAGATGATTATGGATCGCAGTTTCGAAGTAGGACACAGTTGTTGATTCTACAACAGAAGTCTAGTATATTGCTGCATCAGAAGCAGCAAAGGAGGCAGTTTGGATCCGCAAGTTCATTACTGAGCTTGGGGTGGTTCCTAGCATAGCTGATCTGATTGAGCTCTAATGTGACAACAATGGAGCAATTGCACAGGCTAAGGAACCTCGCTCACACTAGCGGACCAAACACATACTACGACTCTTCCATCTCATTCGAGAGATTATCGATAGAAGAGATGTGAAGATTTGCAGAGTACCCACAGAGGCTAACATCGCAGATCCCTTGACCAAGGCTTTGGCACAGAGAAAGCATGATGATCACACTAGGTCATTAGACCTTAGAGCCTACACTGATTGGCACTAGTGCTAGTGGGAGATTGTTAGTTAGAGTCCTAGAGCCAATTATTTGATGATTGTTGTATGGACTCATTGTATCATATTTCTTATATATAAATAAAGGCATTTGTTTTGGTTATTATAGTTACTTGTATTGGTGTCAAATAACTAAGTATAATAACATCCTTGAGTAGAGGTTGTTATCTATATCAATCGATTGGTTTAATCGATAGTGAGATGATATAGAGAACACTACCTTAATCATTCATAGTCAAGTATTAACATTCGGGGACAATGTTAATGCAACGATACTAACATGTAGGTCAACTTGATGACTTGATCTGAAGTCATGGATATAGATATCAAGTTGACACATGGATGCATTGGAGAATGTATCTTGAATGACCCACAATGAGAAAGTATCATGGATCGTTATATGAGATATACTTTCTCATGTGGCTATTAGTATGACTATTAGTCCTTGGACCTAGAAGTGGTTCCCTACATAAGGAGTTATATACTTTGACTTGGTCAAACGTCACCCCGTAACTGGGTAGCAATGCATGTGCNCTTGCTTGTTATTCCGCTGCGCCTCTGGTGCTCCAAAAGTACCACACCTCGCAAGCATCCGATCCGTGATAAAAATAGAATTTTATATATATCGATCCTATATTCCATGAAGGAATGTACATGTAATCTAGATCGAAAATAAAATTCTAAAATCCTAAGGCTAATACATCTCCTGCTGTATTAGTTACATACAATCATGCACACACAATAAAATGCCCTTGACATGTCCAAGGGTCCAATCACATACAATAAAAATATGCCATAATAGTTGGAGCCTGTAACCATAAAGTTAGTACATCCAACTATTATGCTACCTAAATTATGTAAGACATGTGCATAACCTAATTTGAAAACCAAACACACAGAGGCAAACCCTAGCTCTGATACCAATTGTTGGTTAGTCCTAGGAAAACGTACCGGTTCCACTGTACAAAATTTTTTTGTACAAGCGTCAAACCTTTCCTTAAATAACCTAATGTGTTCTTTAGAAGTTAAATTAGGAATCGCAGACGGAATTTAACATTATTGATTCCAAATTTAACTTATCTGTTCTTAATGGTTTAGATTTGAATCGCAAACGAAACTTAACACTATTGATTCAAATCCACCTATGTTATTAATTCCATTAAATATTAATTTCCAAAATTAGCTTCCAGGACTGCATGGCGAGGCACATGACCTTCTTGGATATGGGAGCAACCACCACCGCCTAGACAAAGCCTTTTAAGGAAAGATAATATTTAATTTCCATAAATAACTCTAGGTTAACCAAAAAGAACAATCGAATCACAAAATCGAAAAATAAAATAAAAAAAACACAACTTCGAAACAAATCCGAAAACTCTAGAATCATATGCCTCTTGTGTTTGGTATTTCCAAAAATAACTATACAAAGAAAACTAGTATGATGTGGAAAATAATTACTAGTTATACCTTTCTTTGTAAGCAAATAACCTCTTGATCTTCTACCGTATTCCTCTCCGAACCTCGGACGTTGTGTGGGGAACGATCTTCCGAGACGAAAACCACCAATCACCTTCTTCTTCCTTCTAGGTTTCGGCCACCAAAAGTTCCTCCAAAGATGAAGAGGTTTCAAGCAACTTATCAGAAACGGCAGAAGTGCCAGCCTGCAACGTACCTTCAAGAAGTCCTTTACCAGCTTTAGCCATAGCACCAGAAACAAAACTAGGGACGGCCTCATCAGGGTTAGGAACATTAGAGCCTTGAATGGCAGATTTAATACCAGCATCACCCATGCCTACAGTATAATCCTTGGTCTTGGCAAATAAGGAAATTTAAATAAAAAACTTCCTTAATTCTTTTGCCATGAAAAGGAAAATTTATTTAATTAAAAATAATTTTCTCTTCTCAATATACATGGCCGACCACTTATTTCCCCAAAACAAGGAGAGTTTTAATTAAAACAAAAATTAAAACTTCCTAATTTGTCTCCGGAAATTTATAAAAAATTTCTCCAATAATTTGTAAAAAGGAAATTTTATAAATTAAAATCTTTCTTTAAAACATGTGGATAAAAAGAAAGTTATCTCTAAAAATTAAAATCTCTTTTAATCTACAAATAAGGAAATATATCAAATCTTTTCTTAATCTTTTGTAGAAACTTATAAAAGAGAATATTTAATTTTTAAACTCTCTTTTAAATCATGAACATGGTTAAAAAGGAATGTTTTCTCAAAATTAAAATCTACCTTTCAATCTACAAATAAGGAAAGATTTCAAATCTTTTCTTAATCTTTTGTAGAAAGCTATAAAAGGAAAGATTTAAATTTTAAACTTTCTTTAAAACCATGGAATCCACATAAGAAAAATTTTTAAAAAATAAAATCCTTTTAATTAATTATGGTCGACCACACCAAGCTTGGACTCAAGCTAGGGCCGACCACCTCACACCTTGGTTTGGCCGGCCCTAGCTTGGGCTCCAAGGTTGGGTAAGAAGGTAGGTATGTAGTGGGTATAAATCCATATCAAGAAGCATGATGGAATGAGAGGAGGGTGGTTTTGATCTCCATGAAATTAAGCATCCGTGTTCGCCCCGAACACAAACTCAAGTTCATTAATAATATTCATTCTACTAAAGAACTATTATTGAACTACCGCACCAATCCCAAATTATATTTTTGGGCTCCTTCTTAATATGAGTGTGTTAGTCTCCCTGTGTTTAAGATGTCGAATGTCCACTAATTAAATGAGTTACTGACAACTCACTTAATTAATATCTTAGTCCGATAGTAGTACCACTCAACCTCATCGTCATGTCAGACTAAGTCCACCTGCAGGGTTTAACATGACAATCCTTATGAGCTCCTCTTGGGGACGTTCTCAACCTAGATTACTAGGACATGATTTCATTCTATAATCAACAACACCATACCATAAGTGATATCATTTCCCAACTTATCGGGATTTATCGAACTAAATCTCACCCATTGATAAATTAAAGAAATAATTATCAATATATATGCTTATTATTATATAGATTAAGAGGCATACGTAATAATTAAGGCAGTTCTTTATCAAGTCGATAAAAAGTGTAACGATGAGCCCTTTGGCCTCTTAAGGCGGCCCTTGCTGGCCTTATATGTCGTCGACCCATTTGGCGACCTCTAGTAGTGCTCAATGAAATGACGAGCAGATGTCGTTCTCACTGGACTTTCACTTACTGACACGGTGGATTTTGCCTCCCGAGTTCGAACTCTAAACCTCGGGCTTAAGTATTAGAGTTTAGATCACAGTGACAAATGAGATCATCTCTTGGTTGCGAGATTCATAAACTCTAAACTGCACGCTGATCTGAGCAAAATCATCAGCAGCGAAATAACGACGGCGAAGTAATGACCGGCGATGACGTTATATGGTGCAGCAATAAACCATCAATCACTTAGTTTGCGATTCATAAACTCTAATACTTAAGCCTGGAGGTTTAGAGTTCGAATCCTGGGGGAGGCAAAAATCCACTGCCAGGGGTGGAAAGTCCTAGTGAGTAATGGCATGGCCATAGGGTCGTCGGTCGACGACATGAGAGGTCGCCAAATGGGCCGACGACATAAGGGCCGCCACAAGGGCCGCCCAAGAGGCCAAAAGGGTCGGGTCAGTATAAAAAGAACTTACCTAAAATGATCCTACTCAATACACTTAGAGTGTACTAGTGTAATTTATTAGTCAAGATAAACTAATACCGAATTACATTACGACTATTCCGATGGTTTGTTCCTTTCCATCTTAGTCGTGGGCAACTGTTTATAATTTATAAAGAACTGATAACATGATCTTCTGTGTGTGACACCACACACCATGTTATCTACAATATAAATTAATTGAATAACTACATTTATCATAAATGTAGATATTTGACCAATGTGATTCTTATTTCTAGATAAATATTTATACCAAAAGTTAGGCTTTTAGTATACTTTAACATATTATTGATAACATAGTCGTGCACTTGCAGCTTCGTAACACATGACTCCCTAGGTATCACTGGATAGTGCTTATAAGAACTAGTCAATTATGATTAATGTACAGTCTGGTCCATTTATCTTACATATCCTGGTTATATCTACAACTATTGGTACATCGAGGGTTGTATATTGATTCGACAAGCATGTGATGTATATTATAGTGACATCACATGTGCAACTAGGAAACTTATTTCCTAAAGTACATCTTACAGCTCTGATAAGAGACTTCATACACTATAGAACAATATATTACATAGGATATCCACACCCATAGGTGTGTGATGAATCCCCTACAATATACTAACTTCTATATATTTCATTACTACACCCAATCTCACTACTTGATGACCCTAATAGAGTTGGTAAATGAGTTAAAGTATATTCCCAACATATAGAGTCTAAGTGTTGTCTCGGGTCATAAAGACTACTTGTGTACAACCATAACTAAAGACTTATCCACTCAATAAATGATAACTACTTGGAAAGTCCTGTGAGGGTTGTTCGATGAACTCATCGTATAAGCATCCATTTATATGCTTGAACATCTTTATGTCCTTACTAATAAAATATGGCATACTACATCACAAATGCTAGTCTCTAACTCGAGCGACCTTTTATCTTTGTTTATTTGATAGACAATTGACTAAGAACATATTTAGAATTCTAGTGAATATTGATAAATTTCATAATGTCATCATATGTACCACCCCATCTCACTATAGTATATTCAAAAATTTTATCCATGCATCTAGCATGGGTATTGATATGAGAGCTTGAGTGTCATACTACGGGAGCTTATCAAATTACAATTAAAGTTACCGAACCTCTCTATACTACAGTAGTATAGAAATGACTCGAGTCGTCTCCCAAAGAATGTAATGGTAAATGATAAAATTAGGATCGATTATTGCATTGAATTTTTAACATGAAAATGGAGGGGTTGGGTTTGAGTTCTAAACTACGATATGAAATAACAAAACAAGTGTGAAATTAAACCTAAGGAATAAATGAGCAATGCAAGTATGAAAATCTAGTCTAACTTAAATTATAATTGCAAGGAAATTAAAGTAACCTAAAATAAGCATTGAATGAAATCTAGAGCATTAAAGAAATCTAATCTAACCTAATTGCATCCAAATAAAGAACAGAACTTAGAGCAATTGAAAGAAACAAGATAAATAAGAATTAAGCAAAATAAAGTGCACGAATTTAAACCTCTCTATTGGAAGAAGCATTTGGTCAAACACCTTATGAGCATGAATCAAGATAACATGAGTATGTGCAAATCTAAAACAAGGAAGAACAACTTAAGTACATGCATGCATCAAATAACTAAAAGAAACATCAATTACATCACATTTTCAACCATGCAAACCAAAGTATCAACAATAGGAGAATAAGCTTGCAGATCTGGTCTGAATGAAGGAAGTAGTGCTGGAATTAAAGTCGCGTGCCCTAGCTTCCTCCTCTAACTCTCCCTGCCGTCACACTTGAAGCCCTAGCTTTTGCAACCCGCGTCGGCAAGAGCAACAAGGAAGCTACGGAAAGGAGAGTCACCGGACCTCTGCTGGAACCTGATCGGAAATGGAGATGAATCCGTTTGCTGCCTTCTTCTTGCTGCCGCCTGAACCCTAGAAGGCAGGAGTGAAGGAAGAACGTCTGGAGGTGAAGGTTCTTGCCGGAGAACCCCTCCGGTAAGGTGGAGTTGGTCGGATCTGTCGCCGAAGGTTGCTGCCCCCTGCCGAGTTGTTGCTACCGCTGGAATCTGAGAAGAAGAAAAGAGTGGACTGTATTGGCTGGACGGCCGGCGGCAGTGAAAGCAAAGGAGAAGCCGCCGGCCAGAGAGAAGAAAGAAGAAGGAGAAGAGGTTTTGGTTTCTTAATGGATCGGGTTGTGGAGTTAGGTTTTGGGTTAAGAGAAAAGATCCGGATCCAATAAGAGAAATTGAAATTGGGTTTTTTTTGGAATTGGGCTTTAAGAGTGGGCTTTTGGATTTGGTTTGAATTGGAGCTCCACTTCTTGGATGAACCCTTAATTATTTGATCTTGATCAACGGTCCAGATTACTTCCCTACAAAACATGATGCACCTTTTAGATGAAATACCAGAAAATATAGGAAAAATTAGATCAATGCTCCAAATAAATCTCAACTCGTAAAACATGATATAAATACGTAATTAAGCATATGAAAGGGTAAAAATATCAAGTCCAAGAGCCAAAATAACATATAAAAATGCTAGTTATCAGGTATAAAGATAAAGTAAATGTTATATTAAATTGAATTATATTAAAATAAAGGATGTTTATTTATATGAGTCAATAAATATCTAGCCAACAGTTGACTTACAGGGCACCTACTCTAACACCCACAATCTCTGCAAGTCCTCTATTATGGTTGGCGATGAAGCATTTGTCATGCCTCCACTGCTAGTGGGGGAGGGGAAAACCCCTCCTCCATCGGAGAGGCTTCTTTACTAGTCGATACTGACCTGCATGAAAGCTCATTAGTGAAAGGAACTGAGCAGTCCTACTTTTCCCATCACCTTTTCTAGTGAGAAGGGAGGGTTAAAATGGGTGGTAGAGGAGGACAAAAACATTATATTCTAACAATCATTGGAAGGGGAGGTTTTGGGTTATTGATTTAAAACTACCATGATTTCTATTTTCTATAAGGTTTTTGCCTACTTTACTTAGTCCAATGTCTTCTTCTAGTAGTTTTTGCACTTCTCATTTTTTGTACAACAGAATTTCTAGTAAAGAAGGTAAAACCTTAGAACCTTCTAAGGTGTGTCATTCTATCAACTCTCATTGATGCTAAGGTCCAAAATGGTAAGTGTTGTTCTAACACAGAGCATTCAAATATTTTTGGGTCATCATATTATTAGTCAATGTTTTTTTTTATCGTTTTGAATTATAAATTTTGACAATTTTTAAGATTCAAAACAAAGCTAGCCTTCCTATCCACCTCTCCTACTGCACCACGTTGAAAGGAAACAAAATATGTTCATGTGGTAACTCACTCATCCAAATATTTCTCATTGTCGTCTTTATAATGAGATGAAAAGAGTAAATTATGATAATCAAGTGACTTTTTTAGGTGTGAAAAATTTTATTCTTCCAAAAATTATTTCCTAGAGATTCAATTCTTGTTCTCATATGACAATCTATCCGTCTACCAATTTAACTATGTTATTGCGGGGGGAAAAAATATGTTCATGGCTAAGTCTCATAGTTGCCCAATTCAAAAAGAGTTAGAATGCTAATTGGTAATCCTACCATATTTTTTTTTTAACCTTTTAAACGAAAAGTTCTCCTATGGATAATTAGATGGAAGGAGAAGTTGTTACAGCTAGGGCCTTTATCTCAATAGTAAGATAGGCTCGTCTACTATTGTTGTTGACTTTGAACGAAAGAGTATTTTTCATAGTTGCATTGACATAGTGAATACACATAAAGAACGGGATAGAAAGAACACATAAGGGTGTTTTTGTAAGTAGTGACAGATCTAGAAATTTAAGTATGGAGGAATGATCATGATGAACAAGGGGCGGTATCTTCCATCTTCATTAGTGGAACTCCATAATATTAGGGGTTCCATTGCCGCAAGAGGGGGCGACCGTCGATGCCGCCCCCCTTGTGGATCTGCCCCTGTATATGTTTAGTGCCGGATTCAGAAATTCAAGTATGGAGGAGCGATCACGATGAACAAGGGGCGGTATCTTCCATCTCTATTAGTGGAACTCCATAATACTAGGGGTTCCATTACTATAAGAGGGGGTGACCGTCGATGCCACCCCCCTTGTGGATCCGCCCCTGTCTGCAAGTTGGAGGTTGTTGAAGAAGTTTCATAATAAGTTGTTAACATTAGTTGAATAAGCATTGCCCACTCGTCTAATTCGACTCCCCCATTCAAGTTGTCTGATCCCTATCGGCTATCTTGCCTAGCCCATTAGCCATTATACATAATTAAAAATTTAATTGGGTCGATTGATTTATCTAGTCTGCTCGACTTGATTGACACAATTAGCCCACCTAACTTGCCGTAACCATTTAAACTTCGAGTTTACTTGGATTGTTTGACCTATTAGAATTACTCAATTAATTTGTTCACTTAGACACATACCACATGATTTTTTATAGTTTAATCTAACTACATTAGTTTACTTGAACAAATATTATTGTTCATTCCAAACGATTTAATATCAACAATTCTACGCTAAAATATAAATAGATAAATCATAGAATATATTTTATCCTAATGTAATAACCTTATATAAAAAAATTAGACACCAAACAAATTTATTTTTGTACATATTAAGAATTAATCCAAAATTTATTAGAATAAATATTCATATAAATACCACCTACGCTAACAACAACTAACTACGTTAATTTATAAACATTTTAAGTAAAAGTTATAAATATGGAAAGAGAGCCTAGAGTTTATTGACAAAGGGAAAGGTTTGATTTATGAACAAGTATAAAAATTAACTTTGTTTTTTCTAATTTATTTTCCTTAAAGAATTCTTATTATTGCCTTTTTTTAATAAACATAATTTTCTATCCTCTCCTAGTCTCCTATTCCATCGTGGCCTCTGTTTTCAGCATCAACGGATCAGATTAACCCGTATAGAATTTTACGGGGAAAGGTATCTTCGAGCTCGTGCTCAGCTGGTGGACCATAAATACCAGGTTGCCAAAGTCTTGTCCACAACAGCGTTCGGAGATCTATCGATTGGTCTGCCGCTCCTTCTCTTTTCCGTCGGCACTAGGGTTTTGTGGAGCTCATCTTTCGTCCTCAAGGCTCCTACAGCGTCGTGAATCAACTTGTTCTCCGCCGATCTCTCGCATCTCTGACGATATGTCGCGGAATCCTGCTCGAACGGTATACATAGGTAGGTTTTATCACGATATTTTACCCTTTAGTTCGAATCTTTAGATCTGCTGTATTTTATGAGTTTGTGTTAAGTTTTCATAGTTTTGGTTGTTTATTTGAAGTTTTCCGATTAAGGCACGCTGTTAGATCCTTTATAAACTTTTAAAAAAAATTAGTAGTAACGATTTCGGGTTTTTTAGATGATTACCTGGGATTCGGTTTGAATTTTGCTTGTTCGTTAATATAAGCTTGCTTCATTGTGCTGCAAATTTTACAGGATTGTTCTTTGTATTTCTGGTACAGTTCGCTAGCCTAAATTAGAGCCTCAGGGCCTTTTTTTTTTTTTTTTACTTTCGTTGCAGCTTATGGTTTGTGAATTCTAGTTTTTTTTTTTTTTTTGGTCTTTTGTGTCAGAGATCTATGCAACACTGAGACGAGTGATTTTATCAATCTCTATCAGAATAGATCATATTATGGTTTGACATCTAGTTTCCATTCTTTTAGGTTTGGTTGTTATTGAATGATTAATTGTAGGATACTGTGTTTGGTTTAGTAGAAGAGTATTAAACCCAAATAATTATTTATGGAATCAGCTACTGAGCTTGTTTATGAATCATCATGTTTGAATATCCATTTCCTTGATTGATGGCAAAATCAGACCCATCAGCTCTGAATTTAAATCCATAGTTTGTTTTAGGTTCTTCAACATTCCGTCAGGTCTCAAAAATAAGAAAAATGTATAGCTATGTTCTGAATTTTATTAAAATCTTAATTAGTATTTTCTAAAAAAATGTTACTCTTCTTTTCCTCCATCCTTAATTTTGGAAAAGAAAAGAAAGAAGAAATTATGCCTCGTTCTTCCTTCAAATCCTCTTTGAAAACTGTCCTTTGTGCTGCAGCATCATGCCAAAGTTAGAGGAAAAATGGTCACTACATCATCCCCTCCAAGCTCGAAGGAGTTAGGATCCTTTATATATATACACACATATATATATTGATTTATATAAATTCTCATTCTCCATCATTCCTTTTCACTAATATTTCTTGTGCTTCTTTATTTCTAAGTCATCTTAACTATTTTATTGTGATGGTCCAAATATGTCTTGGAAAAAGATTTTTAATTTCTTTGACATGGTGTCTTAACCACTTAGCAAAAGCCATCAGATTCCCTAAACAAAGATTTTACCTTAAATTTTACATTTTACATTAAAAAATCTTTGCTTCTCTATCTATTCCCTAAATTTAAATTTTATAAACAATACTTCTTTAAATTTGGGAAATGAAATCCATTCCCTAAATATTAAAATATTATTTCCTCTAATTCTCACTTTCCATTTTCACATTTTCCATTTCATAGATAATAATAAAAAAATATAGAGGAGAAAGAAAAAATAATAATAAAAAATAAAGATATGATAAATTATAGGAAAGCAGATGGATTGTGTAGTGAAAATTGGATATCCAAATTTAATAAAGTAGTTCTTCTACCATAAATTTTAAATTTGGATAGGGAATTTGATGCGGATGCTTTAAAGTGTTATGTATAAAACTACTGAGTATATGATTTTAGGTTCCTTATCTAGGTATTTTTCAAAGACTTTATATATTTTGGTTCTTGAGTTCAATAGACTTAAATATCCTTATTTTTATTGTATCTTTTCCCTGAGTTTAATATGGCTAAGGTTTTATGTGGCTTGGTTTTTCAAATTGCAGCTTGTTTATTGCTTTAGAATATCGGCATTTTATTTTTGAGTATCGACATTTTTTTTTGAATATCCAGGCATTCTTGTAAATTGATGCTATCTTGGCTTATTCAAACCAAGTGAGTTTTGAGGTTTTCACTTTTTTTTGGGTGTTTTTTCTTCAAAGAGGGAAGTGATTTCCAGCTGCAGCTGTCTCCTGCTTGAAAAGAGTTCAGAACTGGGGAATTATTGTAGTAACTAGTATATCTGTAAAATTTCCTGGACATTAAGAATCTCCAATGTTTGAAAGTTATTACAGTTCCACTACTTTACCTTATGCTTCGGGTGTACCTGCTTCTGTTTCCTTCTGCCGTAGTAGTCAATTATTTTAGGTCATGTTTATATTTTCCATTCTTGTATTTCTTGGTTAGAGGTTCTATTTTGGAAAAAAATATTCAATTTATAAAGTTATTAGTTCCTGATATGGAAAATTTGCTCTTTTATGGTTCTTACACTAGTATAATGGTTACGTGTCTATGCCTTGTTTTTTTTTTCTTGTTTCCACTTGAGCAAATTGGATTTTTTGAGTTTCTTTCACTTGTTTACCATGATTTCATTACAGTTTATTTTTTAGGGGTTTTGTTTCCTGTCTATATTTTGTGTCTATTTCCTTCTTATTTTTTGTGTTTTTAACAACTTTTTATGTGATATATTTTTCTTTGTTAGGTAATTTGGATGAAAAGGTGAGTGAGCGAGTCTTGTATGAAATACTTGTCCAGGTAGGTCGTATAGTGGACCTATATATACCTCGGGATAAGGAAACTGATCGCCACAGGGGCTATGCTTTTGCGCAATATGAGTCTGAGGAGATTGCAGAATATGCTGTTAGACTCTTTTCAGGCCTTGTACGCCTAAATAATAAGACCATCAAATTTGCGGTGCGTTGTCTTCTCTTGTGTATAGGCAGCTTAAAAGGTTTAAAGTCAAATCTTTTATTTCAGTCCTATAAATTATAGTCAGTGGAAAAGTTAACTGAAGTCAACCCCTAAACCCAAATAATTTTCAAAACACCCTGATTAATCCTCATTATTTAGTGTACTTCAATTGATGATACATGGTATAGAAATAGTTTGCATCTAAGATTTCCTTGACATTAAACCTGATAATTTTTTACCAGAGTCTCGGAGTAAAGATTGTATTCCTGACATCTTAAATGAGTCTGTCCTCATTCCTATTGCCTCTTGGTGGGTTAGTGCTGGCCACATAAATCATTGTATTCCTTTCATCTTAAATCAGTTTGGCCTTGGTAATGTCATATTTGTGTCATCTTAAATGTGTTTTTCCCTCATTTGGGTTATTTTTTGACGTGTTTGTGCCAATCAACTTTGAAATATCATCCGCAGATAGTTGTTTTAGATCAACTTTTGTCTACCAAAAGATACACAATATAGATTAACTTCTACATATTGAACAGATATCTGGTCAAGATAAGTCTTCTCAGAACACTGGTACACCTATAACATTGAAGCCTACTTTTCCAAGGTCAACTTCTGTAAGTGGACGAGAAATAGATGTCTCTCGAAACTCTTTACGGTTAGTTAACCACAGGGCTTCTGAGAATATTGATGATCTTCCCTTGAGTTACCCACAGTGTGAGTTCTTGAAGCTAGTAGTGCTCTCTTCTGCCTTTATCCTAATTACTTTTGTTTTATCTAATTTTTTAGCAACTTCATTTACAGCATCCTCTTATGGTTCACTAAACAATGATATGAACCGTGGCAACTACGAATATAGCAGGCGTGTTTTTGGGTCTATGTTCAATAATGATAATCGGCAAGGTGGGACTCATCCAATTACATTTCCCTCCTATTAATCTGTTATGCCCCTAATGACCCCATGTAGGAGTAGGTTCCAAGTGATCTGCCAGTCTGGTTAGTTTTTCCCCTTATATTGGATATTAAGAACTTGATTGTAGATCTCTCAAGTTTCTCATCCATTATCTATCTTAAATGGAACAAGTGAGTAACATGATCAGAACTGTCTTGTACAATATTATGTTTAAACAGCTGTAGCTCAGGTCTTCGAGCTTATCATTTCATCTGTAAATGATTTGTTGTGTGTTATTAAACCTCCGAATGTTTTGCGTTAGCTTCCTTAATGATATGGCAGTATGATGTAAATTCCAAGTGAGGGTAATTATTAGCATTATTGACTTTTCATTTCCAATAATATTTTATCTTAATTTAGATTATGATGATGGAGGAATTCAAAGTATTCAGATAGCTTTTAGATTTTTTTAATTAATTATCAGATAATTAAGTTTAATTTATTTTTTAAAATTATATTTAATTTGGTCCTAAATTTTAAGGAATTAAGTTTTGTTAGTTAATTTATCCTAAATTTTAGATAATACATTTTGATAGTTAATTTATCTTAAATGTTAAGGAATATGTCTTGCACTCTGTTTGGATGGGGTGAGTGAAGGTTAATTAACAGAAGGGGAAGGGAGGGGAAGGCAGAGGAAGTTAAGTATTTATATTCATTTTATTTGGGAGGGTGGGAAGGTTTATTAACGTAACATATATTATCGTGTTTGGGAGGAAAGTGAGGGTAATGAAGGTTAAATATATAAAATTATAAAATTATCTTTATTTTTGTTAAAGACTTGCACGTTCAAGAGCATAGTGTATCTTGTATACATTTATTTGTTAAGAATATACATTTAAATAATTGTAGCTCATTTGTTAAAGTCGGTTCTGTCTAAGTCGGAGTTGGTATAGAAGTCGGTGTCAAAGTTAGTGTCAGTGTCAACATCGAAATCAGTGTTAAAGTCAGTGTCAACGTTAAAGTCGATGTCCGCGTTGATGGTGTGTAAGTGTCGGGTGGTACAAGTGTTTTTTTTATCGCGACACAAAGAATACATAAAATAATGATCTTTAGAATTAATATAATAAAATAAAGATAAAATTGAAATATAATTTTTAATTCCTCTTATCTTTCTTACACCCCAAATTAAGGTGTAAGAAATAGGGTAAGGAAGGTTAAAATTTATCTTTCGTTATCTTTCAGTAGCTCACTTTCTCCCTAACAGAATTTTAAGTTTTTCTTCCCTTTCTTTACCCTCCCCTTCCCTCACCTCCTTCCAAACCGTGCATTAGTTTGATGGTGGTAATCCAAACATCGAAGTGAGGCTGACACAATCATTCCTAGTCATGCACTTCTGATTTTTCAAATATGGACATGTCAAAGATGAAGGTCGATGCCGCTACAATTTTGCAACATTGCATGGACGGTTTCAGGGAGAAGCAATGCATTCTCAAGTAACATCTGTTGATTTTTTCCTTTAGTTTTGAAGGTGTCAAATTTTCGACATTTGAAAGTAACATTAGTATCAGTGCCATAGGCAATCTTGATGTTGTAGAAGAAGCAATTTTTAAAATGGAATTGGATAGTTTCGCAGGGTTTGAATGACAGCCTTGATGTTGTAGAAGAAGCAATTTTTAAAATGGAATTGGATAGTTTCGCAGGGTTTGAATGACAGCAAGGGAATGAAGAGGACAAAATTAAGGAGGTTTTGGTGCCTCAGAGCTCTTATACCGTGCCTTCCTCTAGGTTTTATGGTGATCTTTTGAACTGTGATGGCTTTGAGATTGCCAATGGTCAAAGTTACTTGGAGACAGTCGCCTAAGTATCATCTTGGCAAACAGGCTGCACTCATTTTTGCTTAAGAAACTGAAGAGGATAGGCAAACTACGAAGGATGAAATAGAAAGCCATTTCAAAGACTTGATCAAGAAACCTCCTGAGTTCATTGGTTTCTATCCCATGATCACTCAGAGCTCAATTTAAGATGCTCAACATGGACCATTCAAAAAGTGCATGGAGCTTGTGGAGAAGTACTTGAGGGACACAAAGATGGCCAAGAACAGTATCCACGATATTGTGCTCATCGGTAGATCAATAAGAATTCTCAAAGTCCAACATCTACTAGTAGATTTTGCTAATTTAATGTCAGATGATCTTCCTCTTGGGCTACCTCTTGATATTACTCTGAACTCGAGGACAAGTTCTTTTTAATCTTAGGCAATTGATGCGAGGGAATCTAAATTATTTAGATTTAAATTTTTTGGATTTTTTTAAATTAGTTATATGTTAATTAAGTTTAGTTTATATATTTTTTAATTATATTTAATTTGATCATAAATATTAGAGAACTAAGTTGTATTAGTTAATTTATTTTATATTTTAAGAAATAAGTCTTGTTAGTTAATTTATTTTAAATATTAAGAAATAAGTCTGGTTAGTTATTTTTTCTGTTTAGATTTTTTTTTAGAGTTTTGAAAGTTATATAAATTTATGCTTAGATGATATTTAGAACAAGTTATTTTAATATTGAATTAATTGGTTTGTTTAAACTATGATATGATTATATCTCTTTTATTCCTCTTCTTATCCTTGAGAAGAATAATCTATATTTGGTGTCAGATTATTTCTTTGTCAAATCTTGCTCACGTTGATACGCACTTCTTTGGACTTGATTTATAAGGCATTCATCAAAAGTTTGCCTTCTTAAAGTAATATTTCTATGAAAGGATGATATGTATTTACATAGCTCGTTATGTTGTTTTCTGAGAGTATCAGGTATTCATACATGTGTAGTTCCATAGTCATGAACAAAAAAGAGGAATTTGGCTATTAAAGTTTTTAGAGTGGGTAAATGGATGGGGACTTCCAGTGCTCAATTCCGATTTAAGTTCAATTTTACGCTGCCATCTTATGCCAGTTCAAAACCCTCAGTATTTGTAAGTTCTATGTTTCTGTTTAGTTCAATCATTTTTGCACATATCCAGCTGTTGTTGCTCGACATGAATATCTGACAGGATGCAGTTTTAGTGCCAAGTTCTGCCAAACGATGGTTATTACCCTATATGTCCCAGCAAAAAAAAAACAGCAATGGAAACTCAATGACAATCCAGGAACTCGCTTTATGTGATCCTGCTCAATGAAAGATGGTTTGTACTAATGTTTTTACTATGTATATTAATCTGCTATCGATCTGAATTGACATTATTTTCTTAAGCGTTCATACCGATACCATGTTTGTCTTTTTCTTAGCAGAATATTCCTAATCTTTAGTCATAAGCGATATTACAGGTTATGTTTTGCACACAAAATTAGCGTTTGTAATAGAGGCATCATAAATTAATCAGTAGGTAGTGTATATTTAGTGCGGCAGTATGTTACCGGAGAGTCTAATGGTTAAACCGAGAGGAATGTTGGTGTTTACAATGAAGCTTATGGTGCTGCTAGAGTAGAAGTCAGAGCGGAAGAAGAGAAAAATAGTGAAGGGAAGAGTGGAGAGTAGAGTCGTCAATTTGGGTTGATTTATCGGATTGGTCCGTCTTGTTAAAAAATTTTAGTAGGTTGGATTTAAATTTTATCAACTCAAGTCCGTCGCGGGCCTACTTGCCTAGGCTTGCGACTCGTGTGGATTGTTTTAGTATTCATTTGTGTCAATTTACATTCATTATACATTTGATTGAAGAAATTTTTTTGATGTAAAATGTTAAAAATATAAAATTTTATTTTATTTTATTTATTTTTAAATTTTCGATGGACTCGTGAGTTGGTCCGCCTAACTCACAATCCACATTGTGGTAAGAAGATGAAAAGGTGTCTCTTCCTCTTCTTCACCTTCCAATCCTTTGTCATTCCTCCATTAATGGAGGTAGAGGAAGATGACTCTCCTCTATAAAAAAAAAGGGGTCCAAGGTAATTGGTGCACAAGAAAAAAAGGAAGAGGTGGTTTGCTTTGTGTGAGGTTCGAGAAAGGGTTCGTCCCATATTGAAAAGGTCTTTATGTAAGGTTTGTCCGTGTGAATAAGATTGTAAATGGGTAAAGAAGAACATTCAAGATTGGTTTATCCAATCTTGTAAGAGGGATTTGATTTGTGAACCATGAAGAGTTTTCCGATTCTGTGATCGTTCTTCTGTCGGTAAGTCTTGTCGGCGTTGATTGCAGATCTGTGGAAGATCGCTGTAAGTGTTTATTATTTTTTATGCTTTAGAAATGTCAACAATGGTATCAGAGTATTAGTTTCTGAATGCATGAAACTTGTCTCTTCGTTTGATGTCGTCGCTGTAATATCACGACTGGGTCGCAATTTACTACCGTTGTCGAGCCCTAAGTGGTTGTTGGCTATCGACTTCCGTGGTCGGAGAGTGCCAACGACTACGTCGGGAGGCTGACAATCGACAGGCGCGACAATCGTGTTCGTCGCGGTAGAAGAAGAGAGAGTCGCAATTGTGACAGAGAAGAGAAGAAGTTTAATCGATTAAAATAGATCTTAATCGATTTAAAATTTGTGTAATCGATTAAATTGACAGAGCACAATAAATTTATGTAGTCGATTGGTGTAATCGATTCAAGCATATCTGTAATCGATTAAATAGATTTTTTAATCGATCTAATTAATCGATTAAAGATGAAGTTCATCCGACAAATACATTGTTTAAGAAAATATGAAATTTTAATCGATTCAATTTTTAATTGATTGAAACAATTAATTAAAATGAAAAAAAATAAGTGAATAGTAGTTCATGTATGAACATAAAGGATGCGATAATCATTATTTAATCAATTAATGATTAATTAATTAAAATTTGATTAATTAAAAATTGAACTATGCTAACTTGGTCCAATCAAATTTAGCTATGTTTCAAACTATTAATTAGTTTAATCAGATCTGTTTGATTCAATAATACTTAAATCTGGTTTAAATTATTGGTTGATTTAATCAGATCGGTTTATTATAGAATTAACTAATTTGATTGCTTGAGCTGGCTTAATCGAGACAGATTATTGGCCGAATTTGATCAAATTTAGATCAAACATTAGTTGAATTTGATCAAAATAATTAAATTTGTTCTAAAGAGTCGACTTAATCCAATAGATATTGGTTTGATCAAATGGACCTAAGTTTGATTAATAAGTCAGATTTACTTAAATGAGCTTAGATTAACAGAACATAAGTAAGAAATTCCAATCCAGTTAGATTAGTTCTAATGAGGACATTGTACAGAGCTTAGGACTGGATTTCAATCAACCGATCAAATGGATCGGTGGATTTAGATTCTTGAAAATCAAGAAGATTTGTTTTTCTTAATTAATAATGTTGGTTTTATACCTATATAAATTAAATTAAGCCGGTTTTATACTGGTTAATTGGTTTTGTACTAACTTATTTAATTTCAATTTAAAGATGGCACGGATGATTACCAGTCCTGAAAATTTGAATAAGAGTTTTCAATCCTAGATAATTACAGGATCTGGGCGTTGATTCATTCATTGTTGGAAAATCCTAAGGTGGTAGCACATCAGATATGGAGGCTCTCCGAAGGGAGAACCTTATACGCACAATTGTATATGGAGCTATTTCACCAGAGTTTCTAGAGGAAGATCTTGAGAATTTGAGAAAGATCCAGAGGAGGATTCAAGAATCTAAAGAGGATTCTCAAGAAGTTTCATGATAGATCAAATTAAAAATCTTAAAGTTGGTATATCCGAGATTGCGGCAAATGAGTCAAGGTTGAAGGAGATTATATTGGCCACTGTATTAGTGTTTGTCCTAGTGGGAGTGGTGTCAGCCTATCTAGTTTGTAAGAGTTCTGTTATTGTTATTGTCATTATGTATGAACAATATTAGTCCATTTAGTTCATGTCTGTTTGCTATATGTCAATATAACATATTTATATGAATGATATGTTTATTCATATGTTGATTACTCTACATGATACATGAAAAATGATTAGTTCATTTTATTAAATGATTAGTTCATTTAATTAATGAAATCATGATAGAACGATGATTAGTTCATTTATTGAGATGTATGTAATAGTATTAATCAATATTGATTTCATTGGACCATACAAATGATGAGTGGAAATGTAGTTATCATTTGATTTTGTAAACGAACTCAAATTAATATTGAGTCAATCATAAATTACATACATATGAATTGCACTTAACACTAAATAATATGTTTATTTATGTTAGATAATGACAAATAAGAACGTCATAGCTAAACTCAATAATAGAGAAAGATTATATGAGAATAGCTACAAAATTTGACAATTTAAGATACAATATGTTCTTGGGGCTATAAAACAGGTTATGGTAGAACCTGTAGATCCCACTACATAGAATAGACGAGGTCTTAATACCCATAAGACATGGAAGAAGAAGGACTCCATTACTAAGAGAATATTGATTAATTTAATGGTTGATGACATAGTTGTTGAGTATAAGTTGTATTTTACGGCTCATGCAGTCTAGGTAGCCCTTAAGAAGAAATATAGTGGAGTAAGTCTGAGCAAGCTTCAACAGCTAATGATTAAGTTTGACAACTACAAGAAATATCTGAATCTTACAATGATTCAACACCTCAGGGAGATGTCGAACATGATTCGGGAGCTTAAAACTGCTGATCATGAGTTGATCGATAAACAACAGGTTTAAGGAGTTATTCGTTCTCTTCCAGATTCTTGAGAGATCATAAAGCAGATCATAACTCACAGTGAGAGTATTAAAACTTTCATTGGCATCTCATGCTATGTAGAATTGAAGGTGGAGAGAGTTGAATCCGTAAGGATTTCTAGACTAGCATATGTGACTATTAGTTATGTTGGATCATCTGGATAAAAAAAAAATGGTTTAAGAAGGGGAAGGGAAAGAAGAAAGAAGTTGTTGTGGGATAAGACCCCATCAAGAAGAAAGAAAAGAAGACTAGATTGAAACAATGCAAGTGTGTCTTCTTTTCTTGAGCATTTTGTTGCTAGTTCAATATTGTTAGCTGATTCTTATCCTTTGTGGATTATAGATTCGGGAGCAACCAACCATATAGCTCAGGAGTGAGTTACATTTGTAGAGTATCAACGAATTCCAGCTGACAACAAATGGATCTATGTAGGAAGCAATGCAAGAGTTGAAGTCAAAGAAGTCGACACTTGCAAATTCAACCTCCGTGGTGGTAGTGTTTTGTTTCTACATGATGTCCTGTATGCTCTTGAAATTCGACGGAATCTTGTTTTCATTATAGGTCTTCCTGATTTAGGATATTGTATTAATTTTTATAATCGGAGTATTGAACTTAAGATTGACTCAGTGTCAATCGGATATGTTTTTATCGAATGGTTCTATAGTTCTTGATATAGAACTAGATATCAATTATGCTATTGAGGGTTGTTTTTCAAATATTACTCTAACTAATGATACATATATAACTAATGAGATTTGACATGCTAGATTAGGACATATAGGAAAAGAATGTATTAATCGGTTAGCTAAAGAGGGTTTATTGGACACTCGGGGTAAGATTCACTTGTCTATATGTGAGCATTGTCTTGATGGAAAAATAGCTCGGAAATCATTTGGTAAGACTATAAGCACTGAATCATCATTGCAATTAATTCATTCGGATATCTGTGGTCCAATGAATGTGAAGGCTAGACATGGAGCTTCCTATTTCATTACATTTATTGATGATTTCTCTCGTTTTAGTCATGTGTATTTGATTTCTCATAAGTCTGAAGTATTAGATTACTTCATTCATTAAATGAACAAAGTTGAGAATCAAACGAATCTAAAGTTAAGACTTTACGCACTGGCCGCGGAGGAAAATATTTGTCTGATATGTTCAAGATAATATGTAATGATAGAGAGATTATTAGACAGCTAACAATTACAGGAACTCCACAGCAAAATGAAGTTGTTGAAAGAAGAAATAGAACTCTTCTAGATATAATTAGGTCTATGATTGCGCAAAGTAATTTGTTGAGATACATTATTAGTTGCGGCCTATATACTTAACAAAGTACCTTTAAGTCAGTTTCATGTACCCCATATGAACGTTGGACAGGAAAAAAATCAGATTTAAGTAATCTGAGATCCTGGGGTCAGCTGCTTATGTTCATGATAGTTCTCACAAGTATAGAAACTGGGACCTACGGGTAAGAAATATATCTTTATTAGATATCATGCGACCTCCAAAGGATATGTTTTCATAGGTGAGCAATTAGATGAAACCATCTCCGAAATAGATTCGAGAGATGTAATTTTTCTTGAAACAGAGTTCCCAACTAGAGGTGATGTTGATAAAAGTATTATTCTTTGAGGGGATGAGATATTATCAACAAGAGAGGTGTCAAAAGAGATGCCTAAGTCTAGTCACCCTAGTGGAAGTGATTTGCCAAGTCATAAGTTGACTTCTCAACAACCCAACTTACTAAAAATGATTTGATATTGAGAATAAGACATTAATAACACTCTCGTTAAGGCAATGAACCTCAAATGGTTGAGGAAGCATTAAGATGCTCGTTAGAGAAAAAAAGGTAAGTTGCAATGGATAAAGAAATGGATTCAATGAGAAAGAATCAAATTTGGGATTTAGTCGATTTTCCTCCTGAAGGGCTATTGGGAATAAGTTGATTCTCAAAATCAAGAGGAAAGCGAATGGATCGATTAATCGATACAAAATTCACTAGTTGCAAAAGGATATACTAAATGGAGGATATTATTTTTAAGAGAAGCTAAGTATATCTTAGGAGTGAAGATCATGTAAGATCGATAAAAAATGCTTTGAGTTTGTCTCAAAAAGTTTATATTATTAAGATGCTACAACACTTAATTTTAACATTATATCCCAAGACTCATGAAAAAATAGTCGAAATAAAAAAAAACATATGTCAATACTATTGGTAGTTTGATGTGCACTATATTGTGTACTTATCACGATATAAGTTATGATGTTGGCTTAGTTAGTTGTTTCAGTTAAATCTAAGATCGAGACATCGAAAAGTGGTGAAGAGGATATTAAAATACCTCAGAAGGATAATAGATTATGTATATGTTTTAAGGATCTAAGATGAGCTTGAGTGACTACACAAATGCAGATTGGACAGGAGACCTTGATGACAGAAAATCCATATCTGACTATATCTTCTTGCTAGGTGGTGGTGTCATCTCATGGAATAGCAAGAAGTAGGTTTATGTAGCCGTGTTGACAATGTAAGCTGTGTGACTTGGCTTGTATAGCCTTGTCGACAATAGAACTTATATGGTTAGGCCTGTGTGACCTTGTTGACAATGGAAGCTGTGTGGCTTACGCATCAGTTGTGCAACAATCTGTCTGGTTGAAAAGGTTCCTCAAGCATTTGAAAATTACCGAGGACAGTGGGAGTCCTATTACAGTGTACTATAATGGTCAAGTCGAGGATCCCAAATATCACAGCAAATACAAGGATATAGAATTAAGTATAATTTTCTAAAAGATATTGTGGTCAAGAAAATGATAATTCTTGAGTGTACTGTTAGTGCGGTTAGCACTAACCGTTTAACCTGTGTTTTGATGAATGATAAAATAGGTTAAGTTAGTTTTGTTGTGCAGGAGAAGCCTAGACAATTCGATCGACCGACCGGATGTCCGGTGAGCCCGCTAGGTCAATGGGTCCTAGGATAGTTGGAACGAGAAGTCTAAATGGGTTGGGTCGATGCGGCCGGACAAGTCGTGCCTATGTCATGAACGGGTCGATCGATCGGATAGTTAGCACGAAGTCCAAACGGCCGACGGGCCACCGGATGTTTGGCACAAGTCCGCCTAGGTCGACGGTTGACGGATAGTCGGAAAGTCCGTCGAGAAGGGCGATCGAATGTCTCGCAGTAAGTAAAGGTAAGTCACCGAGGGGAGTGACATGCGCTCCGGAAGAGAACTTAGGTGCCGATCCGACTTAGAACCATTTGAACTCTAAGCCGAGATCGTGACTAGATTCGGTCTCGGAAGATAGAATCTAAGTCATATTCTTTCTATTTGAATTATGTACTATGCTAATAACTTTTGCAGGAGATATGAGTGCCTCGGACTAACGTTTTTTTTAGAAACTCTGGAGGTCAGCCGCAAGGGGTACCCAGTGCCTTGAGGTCCGGAGGCGAACTTTTATTATCTTGGCGCATCATCGGAGCCTCTGGTTGGGTCGATTCACACGTCACACTGTATAAGGTTCCAAGCGCCCCAAACCTCTTATATAAGGAGGGTCCAGAAGGTCCAACAACGACAATCGGATATTCGGTGCTCATCGCCACGCAAGCTCACCGACAAGTTTCTTTTTTCTGTCTTAGTTTTCATAATTGTCGGCATTTTTAATTTCTGTATTGTAATTTTATTAATTATTAGTGATTGCCACCGAAAGCACCTGTGTCCGGCCTTGGATTAGAGTCGACACAGTTTCAACTAAAAATTACTTGTCATCTCTCTTTACTTTTTTCCATTACTTTCTTTAATTTTTTAATCGATATTTACCCCCCTATCGATTTTCACGATCCAACAAGTTGTATCGAGATAGGGTACTGATTTGGTGCAACCACCAATCAAAGGGGTGTTTTAAAAGAAAATTTTAGATATCGTTGATCTTCGCTTTTTGTTTTTCCCCTCCAAAACTATTTTTGAAAATACATCGCCATCTTTTCACCATTGCATAGTATTAATGAAATATTACATTTTCAAAATTTGAAATAATATTTTTTATTAATATTTTATTACTTTTTTCCAAATTAGTGCAATACTATATTTTTCCATCACTGCTAATCCAAGACCAAGTCTTGACACCACTTTTTGTGTTCCAGATTCAATGACTCTTCAAGAAGAACGGAACCCTCACGAACCACTACCATACGATCAAGAAGATTTCAACCACCGGAGGCGATTAATGGAATGCTTCTTAGGAAGCTTAGATTTTGATTATGTGCTAATATTGAGAAAACCTTCTCAGGACTCGGAATCGAACAAAAATGTAAGTAAAATTATTTATAATATTTTACCTAACAATGTTTTATGCAGATTAGAAAAGTACAAGAATGCATATGAGCTTTGCACACAATTGATCAAACTTCACGAGAAGTCGTTGGAGTTGGACGATCAAGTCAAATCGAATCCAACTTGAGTCAAATCCAACGAAAAGTCTATTGAATTAGAGGTTGCACTCAAGATTAGTAATATTTATCAAAATATTCCTACTAATAGTAGTTTAAATAATATATATGTTAATTTGGATATTTCTGAAAATATCTGTGAAAAAGTGTAGTGACAATACTTGTAAAAATATCCTTAGAATATTTTCTGATAAAATAAATCTAATTAATTTAAAAATTTAGACAATCTGAAAATAATTAATACCCCTAAACATTCAAATTTAAACCTAAATAAATTTGAAAATTCAAATAATAATGATAATGTCCATATTGATCTAGATACAATTAATAAATTGTTTAGTAATCTAGATAATATGAATCTGAAAATCCTATCTAAATCCAAGATAATTTAATTAACAAAAATTAAGTTTTAAAGATAAGACTTATCCAATAAATTTCATTAATTATATCAAGTTAAAAGGTAAAGAAAATATAAGGATAAAATTAAACACTTTGGTAAAATCAAAAATAAATTTAAAATTAAATGTTAAAGATAACATATTAAACAAAGTTAATCTAGAAAATTTAAAATTTACAATTAATAAAAGGTTAAAAGATAAATCTTTAAAGAAATATAATTTAAATTTTTGATTAATTAAAATTTAAAAATTAATAAAAACTCAATCATTAACGATAATCATCTAGTGAATAAAGATAATTCAATTAACTTAATAAAATTAAAATTGAAAGAAAATTTAAATATTAAATATACTCGTTTTAAAGAAAGATATTTTGATCAATTTAATTAATTCAAAATTAAAAACTTAAATTTAAATTACAAATTAAACATTAAATCTTAACTGAAACTAACTTCAATCTTACAAAAATCTTAAAAGGAAAGCCAATAATTCAGGGGGAGGTTCCAGAACGGCTGGCACCTCCAAAACTAACCTACCCGACAGGGTAATCCAAACAAACCTACCCGGTAGGGTAATTAGGACTAGTTAAAAAGGGACCGAGTTTAACTTGACCCAAGGTATTGGTGAAGTTCTGGATGATAGTACGTTAGGGAAGCTTAGTCTATGCATGCCTAGGAAGATATGGCTTCGACACGGTGTATTTGACTAAACCCTACCTTTATAGATCCTAACTAGTTGACCAAGGTTTTGTACTAAGTCAGAGGAGGATATGTTACTCTAACGATGTCCAAGTGACTCACCATAGCCTAGAAGTTTATCCAGAAAATACCTATTTGTTGGAACCAAAGCTAAACCTGAATCTAACACAAAGTTAAATCAAACTTTAAAATTTAACCTAATTCATCTCATAAAATTATAGGATTCCCTGATTGAAAACGTAGAACGGATGAGATAACTAAGAACTCAACTATAATTATAAATTAAATTAAATTAAATTAAAATAAATTAAAATAAATTAAATTAAATCAAATCAAATTATATTAAAATTAAACTAAAAATTTAAATTATAATTATAATTAAATTAAATTAACCTTAAAAATTCTTTTAAAAATCATTAAAAACTCTTTTAAAAATTATTTAATTTTTTTTAAAAAAAATTCTTTAAAAATTCTTTTTAACATTATTTAAAAATTATTTTAAAACTCTTTTAAAAAACATTTTAAAAAAAACTTTAAAAAAAATTATTTAAAAGTTCTTTTAAAAATTATTTAAAAAACTCTTTTAAAAAATATTTTAAAAAAATTATTTAAATTTTTTTAAAAATTCTTTTAAAAATTATTTTCCAATTTAATAAAATTTTGTTAACTGAAAAAAAAATATTTTTATAGAATATTTTAAACAATTATTATTTAGGCTTTAAACATTATTTTAACCTTAAACATTAGTTTAACCTTAAAATTATTTTAAATTTAACTTAACTTAACTGAAAATTAAAATTTAATATTGAAATTACAATCAAACTTTAAAAATTTACCTTAAAATTAAAATTAAACTTAAACTTAAATTTACCACTAATATTAATTTAAATCTAAAATCAAAACTGAATTAAACGTATGTTAATTGTCATTAAACATATTATAAAAATCATTTTAAAATTCTTTTAAACACTGTTTTAGAAATCCCTTTAAAAAATAATAATAATAAATTATTTTTTTAAAAAAACTTAGACATCTAACTTAAAAACTTAAATTCCATTAACTTAAACTTTAAATTTAATTATGTAATTAATAAGTAGAACTTAATTGTTTAAGTCTAACTTTATTTGAGAACTAAAATTGACTTGAATTAAATCTTACTTAACTGTGTTTATTAATTATATTACTAAGTATTAAATTATTAAATCAAGTAAAAATTAATCAATAAATTATTGATAATGGTTAACTATTATTGAATTAATAAAATATTATCTTATTTAACCTTAAATTGAAGTTAAACAGCTGAATCTAAAATTATTTATTGATTAATTAAACTCAAATAAGCAATTATACCAAGGATACTGAGATAATTATGTAAATAATATAAGTGTTACTAGATCCCCTAGAACACTTAGGTAGAAAAATGTGTTAGGACTTTGAAATTTAACACACCCAATCCTTAGCATTATATTAAGGGGGAGTAATAAAATAAGGAGGATTAATAAATTAATGGAGAACAATAAATTAAAGGAGTATCAAATTCAGGGGAGGTTTATTTTTTTAATTATCTCCTTAAATATTATTTTTTTAATTATCTCCTTAAGTGTTATTTTTTTTTAATTTTCTCTTTAGAAAATTCTATCTCAATTTATTTTAAAAAAATTACTTTGAAAATCTTATATTAAATATTCTTAGCAAATATTTTCAAAGGTTTATTTTAATAATGTCAGGTTCAGGGGGAGCAATAATCATTTTCACATCTATTTTTTAAAAATATTTTTGAAATTAGATTTTGGAAAATATTCTTCTAAAAATGTTTTAGACATGTGTTTATGAAACCTAACCTTTGTAAAACTAAGTTTTATGTTAATTTTTTTTTTATTTTGAAAATTGTATGATATAAACTTGGTTTGAGAACTAGTTTTGAAAATTGAATGTTACAAACTTAGTTTTGCAAATTAGATTTCACAAACTTAACTTTAAAAAAATTAGATGTTGAACAATGAATTTTACCTGGTTTTTGAAAATTTTACTTTTGTAAAATTATCCTTATAGAATTTATGGTTGAAAAATGTTTCAAGTTCAAATTTATTTTGAAAAATTTTGGAACATATAAATTTATGTTTGAAAGTTTGGATTTTTTTTTTGTTAACTTTAAACTTATACTTGAAAAATTAACTTTTATAAATTTTTTGAAAATTTATAAACTTATCTTTTGAAAATTAATCTGCAAACTTACTACTAAGATATGTTGCTAAATTAGTTATCTTTCCAACTTAGTCATTTTTCAAAACTTAGTTATTTTGGAAAAGTTATTAAAAATTACTCTTTCTAAGTTATCTTTCTTATAACTTAACTATTTTCAAAAGGATAAGAGATACTTTATAAAGTAAAATTTCTAATTATTTAACTTCCCTTAATCGATCTGATTTGTGTTTGCATTCTTTATTGCAATTTGTCTATATTTATAATATGTTTGTGTTTGATGAATGCCAAAGTGGGAGAGTTAGGTTGTTAAGTTAGCTAAACGAAATGAAAATTAAAACTAACTTAAAAACCTGTTAATGCTTGTTTTACTTGTATTTTACACTAACTTAACCAAATTGTCATTCCATCAAAAAGGAAGAGATTGTTGGTGCGGTTAGCACTAACGGTTTAACCCAGGTTTTGATGAATGACAAAAATAAATTAAGTTAGTTTTGTTGTTGATCTAACACTTTGACCGAGTGTGCAGGAGAAGCCTAGACAGGTCGACGGGCTGACCGGATGTCTGGCACGAAGCCCAGCTAGGTCAACGGGTCGACCGGATAGCGTGCACGAAGTCCAAACGGGTCGACGGGCTGACCGGATGTCTGACACGATGCCTAGCTAGGTCAACGGGTCGATCGGATAGCTGACACGAAGTCCAAACGGGTCGACGGGTTGACCAGATGTTTGGCACGAAGTCCAGTTAGGTCCAGACGGGTCGAAGGACTGACCGGACGTCTGGCAGATAAGTAAAGGTAAGTCACTAGAGGGAGTGACTATGAGGACGTGTTCCTAAAAGAGAACTTAGGCGCCGATCCCACTTAGAACCATTTGAACTCTAAGTCGAGATCGTGACTAGATTCCGGCCTCGAAAAGACTGAATCTAAGTCATACTCTTTCTATTTGAATTATGAACTATGCTAATAATCTGTTTTGCAAGAGATATGAGTGCCTCGGACTAACATTTTTTTTACAGGAAGCAAATTGCTGGAAAGCGGGTCCGAGCGCCCGGGAGGTACCAGGCGCCCGGAGGCGAACTTTTATCATCTTCGCATCATCGCCACGTGGAGCCTCTTGGTTGGGTCACTACCTCACACCAGGGGCCTGAAGGTTCCAAGCGTCCCGACCTTCCTATATAAGGAGGGTCAAGGTGAAGCTCCAACAACAATTGACAATCAGATCTTCAGTGCTCTTGCGACACTACCAAAAGCTCACCGACAAGTTTCTTTTTCTTTCTGTCTTAGTTTTCCTAATTTTTGACATTTTTTTAATAATTCCTGTACTTTCGTTGTAATTCTATTTCGAATTATTAGTGATTGCCCACCGAAAGTATCCTTGTGTGTGGGTGGGCCTTGGAGTAGGAGTCGACACAGGCTCCGAACCAAGTAAAAATTACTTGTGTCATCTCTCTTTACTTTACTTTTTCCGCTGCGTACTCTCGTTAATTTTTAAATCGATATTCACCCCCCTCCTCTATCGACTTTCACGATCCAACAGTAACTACCTGTCAGAGAATAATCCTTTTATGTAAAGGCATATGCTAAAGAATCATTTCAAAGAATAGGAAGTCTTTGTAACTTCGTAAAATGCAACATGTTGTAAAATGTCATGATCTATTCAGTGTATAAGTTGTTACATTTTGGATTAAAGTCTCGATGAGCATGTTGACATGTTGAGATTGGTCCACTCACATGGACAATCATCTCTATTTGTTAAGTTTAAATAGAGGTAAAACCGTTACTTATGGGGCAACTTATGTAGCTGTGAATAGAGACTTACCTATAAGTTAAGGTTATCTTGATAATTGTGTCAAGATGAGATCATTTATATAATGATCGAAGTAAATGAATCCACTATTTACTAAAGCTGTTGAAAGTCATATTAGAATTTATATGTTGAATTCAAGATTAGACATTAGGTATGTCTAGCTTGAAATATGTACGATGTTAAAATTTGAGAAAAATATATGATTTGTTAATAAAGACAATAACATCGTAGCATATGATTCATACCACATGTGCTATGGCGGCAATAAGGGTAGTAGGAGAATGTATTCTTGTTTCTCTACTATGTGAGACCTTTGAGATTATAAGCTAATCTTAGTTTTTGCCCTTAGTTAATATTTAGTTGTTTACTTGAAGTTTTAATCGGTGTCTACTACTTTAACATGTATCCTATGACTATGAATGATTCCGTCTATGAAATGTAACTAGGAAAGTGACCGATTGAAATGAATAGATTCTAACTAAAAAGGAAGATTAAATATATTTACATCTTTTGATGTTATTCACTGATCGACCTATTTCTGTTATGTATAGAAATGAATGTGAATATTGAATATGGAACATGCTCTTGACATAATAGTCATTATAAGGGATTAGAGATGTTCATATTGATGTAAACGAAGATTATTTAATCTAAATAAATAACAAGACATGGAAATTTCTAAGATAATGTGCCATTGGGAGATTGGATGTTTCTTGGAAGAGCCACTAAGTAGAGAGTAACAACATTGTGAGGATTCATCGCTCAAAGAGCGGCTATGTAAGGTGTAACAATCTTCTTGGCATTTATCGCTCAATGTGCTTGCTGTCGCACGAACTATTTTCCCTAAATATGAATTGGATGTTCTTATTTAATCTTTGTGACTAATTAATGTTTTGCTCGATCCTTCATATAGTTTATGTGATTTATTTGGTCTTTGTGACCAATTAATGTTTGGCTTTGGCCCTATAATATGATCATCTTGTAGTCTATGTGACTGATATGGTCTATGTGACTAGATAACCTTTATGGATTGACTTAGACGGTGGGAGATGTTGGTGTTAAGAAGGTGAAAGGGTGTCTCTTCCCCTTCACCTTTCAACCCTTTGTCATTCCTCCATTAATGGAGGTAGAGAAAGATGAAGAGTCATCTTTCTCTATAAAAAAAGGTGTCCAAGGAAATTGGTGCACAAGAGAAAAAGGAAGAGGGGGCTTGCTGTGTGCGAGGTTCGAGAAAGGGTTCGTCCTATATCGAAAACGTCTCTGTGCAAGGTTCGTCCATGTGAATAAGACTGTAAATGAGCAAAGAAGAACTTTCAAGATTGGTTTGCCCAATCTCGCAAGAGGGATTTGGTTTGTGAACCATGAAGAGCTTTTCGATTATGTGATCGTTCTTCCGTCAGCAAGTCTTGTCGGCATCGATTGTAGATCTGTGGGAGATCGCTGTAAGTGTTTACTGTTTTTCATGTTTTAGAACTATCAACAGATTGGGTTAGGTTGGGTTGAGAATTTTCTAATTCGCCAAGATGATGGGTCGCCCCACCCCTTCTTGCCAAATGGCTTGCTCATCATGGGCTGACCTGTCTCGTCACGAGTTGACCCGTCTGACAGCTCTAGTGGAGAGAGAGTTAGAGAAACAATAATAACAATAATAATCAAGTTTTATCCTTGTAGTTGGAGTTTGACTATATGGATCATTCTACGCTATTGAATTCTATTTCATATTATATCATCATTTATATTTAAATAAATTTTATTTTATTATTGTTAATCAAATATTTTTTTGGTCTTGTTTGATGCGTGTATTTTGTCATAATTTGTATTACCTAATTAGGGTATTTATTGACCTTCTAAATATATACTCGTTCATCTTAAATGCGTCTCTCGTAATTTTTCTTAATAGATGTAACTCTAACTTTTTCTCTAATGCTCTTATTTTTTAATTTGTCCATTATTGTTTGTCTATATATTCATCTTAATATATTCATCTCTACAATTTTCATCTTCTATTTACGTGGTCAAGTCAAAGCTCAACATTCAACGTTATATAACAAAGTTTCACCATCATTTCAGAGAACTTGCATTTTAGCAAATGTAATGATTTTTTTTTATTTTTTAAGTTTACAAAATGTGAAGAAACTAAAAATTCATTTGCTTAATTAATGTAAAGAGGTGGAAAGGTGGAGAAAGGGAATGGGTCATCCACAGTAGTGGGTGCTTTCCAAGAGCTCCATCAATGCCACATCAACATCACTCCCTCAAAACCATAATGTTACTATGTCAAAATTAAAAAAACATCTACATATCTCTCAACTTTCAAAATACCTCTTAACAACTCCTTTATTCGTTCCATATTTTTTTATATTATATTTTAACTTTTATATTGTGATGCGATGGTAAAAGGAGCCTACCAGGACGAGTCAAAAGTGGGAAAAGCAAATGATTAAAGTATTAACTAAAGATTGCTGCAAATCAGAAAAAGAGATTAAAAATTTAAAATTAATTCTAGTTAAATCTTGCCCGTTAGAAGAGTTTGACAAAGTAAATTAGAAAATGATAATTTGCAAAAAGAAATAAATAACTTAAAAATCTTGCATGCTCATCTAATACAAGTTTTAGAAAATTCAATATTCTAAATTGTTATTTTAGATATCACAAGAGACAAATTAGAAATATTTCAAAAAATATGTCCCTAAGAAATACCTAATTAACACAGTTGGTTGGAACCTATATTGGGTTCTGAAGTCGTGTTTAACTTGAACCTTAATTTAAATTTAGCGCTTTCGGTAAGAAAATTAAACGTTTAATTTCTGTATGAGGCTTTGTCTAGAAGTGGTTGATGATCCAACAACCAAGAAGGCTGGAAGCCACAGCCTGGAAGACAAAATATTAAAATAAAATGTTTAATTGACTAACTGATAAAACATTAAAATTGAGATTAATTAATGCTTTTAAAAAAATTTCAAATATTTTTCTTACTTGGAAATGTCTCAAAAATATTTTGTAAAAATGTCTAACTTAGATTTTTTTTAAAAAAAATTGACTTGAATTTTTTTCTTAGAAATATTTTTTTGCTTGCAAAAACTTAGCAAAATTTCTCAAAAAATATTTTTTATTTAAATAGTTAGTCAAAAATATTTTTCTGCTTGAAATTTTTTCAGTATTATCAAAATTTGATAAAGGTATTTCAAAATTTTCTACCCTTAGATTTTTCTTAGTATCCCATTTTTATGTGATCAAAGGGAAGAAGGAAAATATTAAGTCTAGGGGAGGTAGATTAAATTTTTTATTTTTTGTACTTTATTGCAGAATTTATTATTTTAACTTTATGTCTCTTTCGTTAACTTAACTTGGGTTGCTCACATAAAAAATGGGGAGATTGTTGGAATCCCAAGGTTGTTTTGATGTGATCAACCAAGTTAGGTTAGATTATGTGGTGTTTTAACCTTGTGTCTAAGTGTGCATGAGCTTAGGAACACAAGAAGTCGAGCAAAAGATGCAACTAGCGAGAAGAACAACACGGGAGAAAGCCGACAGGCTCGGTGCGACACGAGTGCTAGTGGGAGATTGTTAGTTAGAGCCCTAGAGCCAATCATTTGATGATTGTTGTATGGACTCATTGTATCATATTTCTTATATATAAATAAAGGCATTTGTTTTAGTTATTATAATTACTTGTATTGGTGCCAAATAACTAAGTATAATAGCGTCTTGAGTAGAGGGTTCTTATCTATATCAATCGATTGGTTGAATCGATAGTGAGAAGATATAGAGAACACTACTCTTAATCATTCCTAGTCAAGTATTAACATTCAGGGACAATGTTAATGCGACGAGACTAGCATGTAGGTCAACTCGATGACTTGATCTCACAAGTCATGGATATAGAGATATCAAGTTGACACGTGGGTATGCATTGGAGAATGTATGCTGAATAACCCGCCATGAGAAAGTATCATGGATCGTTATATGAGTGTCATATACTTTCTCATGTGACTATTAGTATGACTATTAGTCCTTGGACCTGAAGTCACCATGGTTCCCTACATAAGGAGTTGCATACTTTGGCTTCGTCAAACGTCACCCGTAACTGGGTGGACTATAAAGGCGATTACTGGGTATGTAACAAATTATGCGGAGGGATGTGAGTGATGTAGATGGGATCTATCCCTCCTATATGACGGGAGTGACATCATTATTCTTGATAGAGTGAGATCACTAAGTGCATGACCATGCCCAAATGAGTCAATATGAGATATTGAGCTCATTTGATTAGAGTGAGTCTACTTGGAGTTCAAGATATAGATTGATTAGAGGATGACACGGTCTATGCCTCAAATTGATCAATCTAGATGTCTAAGATAGAAGGACATTGTCACATATTATGAAGAGTCACAATTAGTAGTCACAAGGTGATGTTGGATCTCAACATTCTTGTAACTTGGGTAGTAATGATGTGTTGTTAGATACCGCTCATTACTTATGCTTCTAAATGGGTTTAAGAGCATTGCCAACGTTACAAGAACCTATAGGTCACACACAAAGGACAATTAGATGGAGATTAGGTTCATTTGATGAACCAAGAGGATTAGGTTCATGTGATGAACCAAATTGGATTAAGAGTAATCCAAAGTAAATTAATTGAGTTGGACTCAATTTGGTTCATATGTTAAATGAGTCTAATTTGGACTTAGACTCATTGAGCCAATTTAATTCAATAAATAGAGATTCATTAAATTAAAATTGACTTGAACCAATGGTTAGATTTGATCAACCATGGGAGAGAAGTGGTCAAGTTTGACTTGACTTAAGAGGAAGATGAAAGGTCAAGTTTGACTTGACCATTGCCACCTCATTTGTGAGTTGACATTAAGTGGACTAATAATGATGTGCCACATCATCAAGATTAGCACATGTGTGTGCCACCTCATGAGGGAGATCAAGAGTTGTGACTCTTGGTATCCCATGAAGATAAAACCCACTCATGAAGTGGCCGACCACTTTATGTGCGCATTTGATGTTTTTGGTGTAACTCTCATCTTCTTCCTCATTGCTTTCTTCTCTTCTCTCCCTCTCCTCCTCTTTGGCCGAGACTTCTTGGAGCACACTCAAGATTTCTTCTCCATCTCTATTGTTCGTGTGGATACGTATAGAGGTGTGTCCACTTGAATACACTCGAGATCCGACAACTTTTGCACGAGCGGGATTCGCGAAGGGCTTCGCTACAAGGGTAAACTCTTAATCATGTAGATCTAATGTAGATCTAGGGTAGAAAAATTTGTACATATGATTTTTAAGATTTCGCACAGATCCGGTGGCATGGGATTTTGAGGTTTTCGCAACGCAAAAAGCAGTTTTTGCGGCTCGAAAATCCCAACAGTGGTATCAGAGCCACGTGCGAAGCATGTACAAGTTTTATTTTAATTTTTATGAAAAATTAAGAATCTGTAAGTTTCTGTAATTTTATGATTTTTATGGTTTTTATGAGTATTTTTCTCGTAGAAGCGAAACAACGAGTGCTAGGACACTTGTAGGCTTCGACTACCGAGAAAAATTTTCCGAAAAGGCAAGTTCTCGCCCAAAATATTTTGGGACAACGACTTAAAGCGCTGTAGGATCGCTTAGGAATACTCGTGATGGTTATATCGCGAGTAGGCGTGCTGCCCCTAATCCCGCAAGGGGCTTTGTTCCGCGATTGCGCCCGAAAATCGCTAAACGGGATCGCCGGGAAATTTCTACTCATAAAAATTGTAAAAATAGCAGTAAAATCACAGAAATTTATATAAAATACATAATTTAGAATTATGTATAATATTGTAATGGTCATGGCCCAAAGAACCTAATTTGATTGGAAATTTGTGTTGTAATTCATAATATGGCCTGCGTGCCATTTTGTGTGTTTGTGAGTGTTGTACTTGATTCGCGACCTATGCATCGTGTCTTCCTTTATCTTATATTCCTGTTGTAAATAGTTTAGACTCGAATGTAACTCGAGTTTAAAATTTGTAATGTACAAAATTGGAGCGGTGAAAGGTCCACTCGAGGAGGAGTTACGAGGAGGGTGCGAGCAACACATAGCGGCCAAAGGGAGTAGCTTGGAGAAGCTGTTGACCTTAGGTTGACCATCCGATCTTCTCATTGGCTTGAGAAGATCATAGTAGGGCCATGACTAATCACAATTAATTAATTGCTTGTGTGTGTATATGTGATGCATGCTAGTAGAGTAATTAATTAGTGCCTTAACGATTAGATTAGATCTAAATCACGTACATGATGCACCTTAACGATTAGATTAGATCTAAATCACGTATATGATACACATCGTCGATTAGATTAGATCTCAATCGCGTCAACTCTAAATGTCTACCATGCCGTGATACCCATCACTACCTCGATCACATGTTGTTGTTGAATCTACCAAAGCAGAGCAACGCATATTATCTTGGTAGGGTGCGGAGGGACAATCTTGGTCCCGCCTATCAACACATGGGTGAGTATAACTCAATTAGATTGAGTAACTAGTTAACTCAATTGGATCGAGTTTAACTATAGGCATTTTCAATGGTTGGTAGATAGGTCAAAATCACATTTATATTAACTTTTGGGCGATTAGCCAAAGCTAACTCAAGTTTTAATATAAATACAATTTTGATCCTATAAACAAGATTTGCATAGAGATGTAATTGATAATTAGTTACCTACCGATCATACTAAGTCTTGGGCGATTTAGCCAAAGCTAACTCAAGGCGTAGTATGATATGGATCTTGTCCCACATAAATTTTATAAATTCAGTGGGAGCATCATTTAGTTAAAGGCCTAATTAAATGATTAATAGAAGATGATATTTATTTTGCATTTTTCTGTTGTAGATTGCCATGTCGTCAAATACGAACTCCTTCTCCCTGCGTTCTGTCCTTGATAAGGATAAGCTTAATGGAGCTAACTTCCTGGACTGGTACAAGAACCTGAGAATCGTTCTCACACAGGAACGAAAATTGTACGTCCTGGAGCAGTCCATTCCCGAGGAACCTCCTACCACTGCCACACGAGCTGACCGTGATGCTTACAAGAAGCATCAAGATGACGCATTAGATGTGTCATGTCTAATGCTCGCGACCATGAACTCTGAGCTTCAGAAGCAACATGAGTTGATGGGTGCTTATGATATGGTTGAACATCTTTGTCAACTATATCAAGGATGTAAGACGGGACTCCCGTAGGCCCATATATACTCAAGATGATTGGGTACATAGAAAACCTACAGAGGTTGGGATTCCCACTTGGCCAAGAGCTGGCCACTAACCTGATCTTGCAATCCTTGCCAGATAGCTATAGTCAATTCGTTCTAAATTACAACATGAACGAAATTGACAAGCCACTGCCTGAGCTGCTTAGCATGTTAAGAACTGCTGAGCTCAACCTTAAGAAGGTTAAGCCCAACTCTATTCTGATGGTTCAGAAACACAAAGGCAAGGGAAAGCCTAAAGGTAAGGGAAAGTCCCAAGCCAAGGGTAAAGGCAAGACACTGAAACCCAAAGGAGGGGTCTCCAAGGATGCTACCTGCTTCCACTGCGGTCAGACCGGGCATTGGAAGAGGAACTGCAAAGTCTATCCGGAAGATCTTAAGAAGAAGAGAAGTGAGACTTCCACTTCAGGTATATATGTTATAGAAGTCAATCTATCTATTTCTTCATCATGGGTATTAGATACCGGATGTGCTTCTCACATTTGTACTAATGTGCAAGTATTGAGAAATAGCAGGGCATTGACGAAGGGCGAGATGGACCTACGAGTAGGCAATGGAGCACGGGTTCTGCTGTCTGTAGGGACTTACTATCTATCTCTGCCTTGTATGATTGTTGTTATGTGTCTGCTCTCACTAAGATCATTATATCAATTTCTTGTTTAGACAAGAAAGACTTTTTATTTATAATAAAGAACAAATATTGTTCAGTTTATTTAAATGATATGTTCTATTGTAGTTCACCTCTGATGAACGGACTCTATATTCTAGACCTTGAGAACTCTATCTATAACATAAGTACCAAGAGGTTCAAGTCAAATGACATGAACCAAACCTATATCTGGCACTATCGCTTAGGTCATATAAATGACAAACGCTTATCCCAGCTCCATAAAGATGGTTTGCTGGACTCATTTGATTTTGAATCATATGAGACATGCAAGTCATGCCTACTGGGCAAGATGACCAAGTCTCCCTTTAGTGGACACAGCGAGAGAGCGACTAACTTGTTAGGACTTATACATAGTGATGTATGTGGACCTTTCAATGTCACTGCCAGGGGTGGTTATAGGTACTTCATTACATTTACTAATGACTTCAGTAGATATGGTTATGTGTATCTGATGACACATAAGTCAGAATCCTTTGAAAAGTTCAAAGAATTCAATAATGAAGTACAAAACCAGCTTGGCAAGAGTATTAAAATACTTCGATCAGATCGAGGTGGAGAATACCTTAGCCATGAGTTTCGTGACTATCTAGCTGAGTGTGAGATTCTATCCCAACTCACTCCTCTTGGAACACCACAGTGGAATGGTGTATCTGAAAGGAGGAATCGTACCCTATTAGATATGGTACGGTCTATGATGAGTCACACAGATCTTCCTACATCTCTTTAGGGCTATGCTCTAGACACAGCAGCCTTCATTCTTAACCGAGTTCCATTTAAGGCTGTAATAAAGACACCATATAGGATATGGACTGGGAGAGATGCCCATGTGTCTTTTATGAGGATTTGGGGTTGTGAGGCTTACGTTCGACGTCAAGTCTCGGACAAATTGGGACCCAAATCTGATAAGTGCTATTTTATTGGATATCCTAAGGAAACGAAGGGATATTACTTCTACATTCCCAGTCAACACAAGATAGTTGTGGCTAAGACTGAGGTATTTCTAGAAAGGGACTTTGTTTCTAGAAAGACTAGTGGGAGTACGTTCGATCTTGAAGAAGTTCAAGATGTGGACCATAGCATTGAAGCCTCGATGGAAGTTGAACTGGAACCATAAAATGTTGTGGATGATGTTGTTCCACAAGGAGTTGAGGAACAACAACCAGTTCAAGTAGACCTACCTCTTCGCAGGTCTGATAGGGTGCGTCGTTGGCCTGAGAGATATTCATTTCTCTTGTCTGATCATGATGACGTTATGTTCATTGAGGATGAGTCTACCTCCTATCAGGAAGCTGTGATGAGACCAGATTCCTAGAAATGACTAGAGGCCATGAGATCCGAGATAGAATTCATGTACACTAATCAAATATGGACTTTGGTTGATCCACCTGAAGGGGTAAAACCCATTGGGTGTAAGTGGGTCTTTAAGAGAAAGACTGACATGGATGGACATATTTATAAGGGTCGCTTGGTAGCTAAAGGTTTCAAGTAAATTCATGGTATTAACTATGATGAAACATTTTCTCTAGTAGCGATGTTTAAATCCATTCGGATCATGCTTGCTATTGCAGCATACCACGATTATGAGATCTGGCAGATGGATGTCAAACGGCGTTTTTGAATGAAACCTACTCAAGGATGTGTACATGACACAATTTGAGGATTTTGTAGATCCACAGCATACTGGCAGAGTATGCAAGCTTCTCGGAGCTGGAATCTTCGATTCGATGATGCGATCAAATAGTTTGGTTTCATCAAGAATGAAGATGAACCTTGTGTCTACAAGAAGGTTGTAGGGAACACAGTTGTCTTCCTTATATTGTATGTGGATGACATACTACTCATTGGGAAAGACATCCCTTTGCTGTAGTCTGTCAAGACTTGGTTAGGGACTTGTTTCTCAATGAAGGACTTAATGAAGCATCCCGCATTCTTGGCATACAGATCTATAGAGATAGATCTACGAGATTGCTTGGCCTAAGTCAGAGTACATACATTGACAAGGTATTATTTGGTTTGCCATGCAGAACTCCAAGAAGGGATTTCTACCGATGTCACATGGAGGTGAGTCTTTCGAAGACTCAAAGTCCTTCTTCTAGAGAGGAGAGAGACCGTATGGATCAGATCCCTTATGTTTCAGCCATAGGATCTATCATGTACGCCATGCTATGCACTCGTCCTGATGTCTCGTATGCTTTGAGCATGACGAGCATATACCAGTCAGATCCAGGTAAAAGTCACTGCATAGCAGTCAAGAATATTCTTAAATACTTGAGAAGGACTAAAGAATATTTCTTGATATATGGAGGCGATGACGAGCTAGCTGTAAAGGGTTGCAGTGATGCTAGCTTCCAAACTGATCAAGATGATTATGGATCGCAGTTTCGAAGTAGGACACAGTTGTTGATTCTACAACAGAAGTCTAGTATATTGCTGCATCAGAAGCAGCAAAGGAGGCAGTTTGGATCCGCAAGTTCATTACTGAGCTTGGGGTGGTTCCTAGCATAGCTGATCTGATTGAGCTCTAATGTGACAACAATGGAGCAATTGCACAGGCTAAGGAACCTCGCTCACACTAGCGGACCAAACACATACTACGACTCTTCCATCTCATTCGAGAGATTATCGATAGAAGAGATGTGAAGATTTGCAGAGTACCCACAGAGGCTAACATCGCAGATCCCTTGACCAAGGCTTTGGCACAGAGAAAGCATGATGATCACACTAGGTCATTAGACCTTAGAGCCTACACTGATTGGCACTAGTGCTAGTGGGAGATTGTTAGTTAGAGTCCTAGAGCCAATTATTTGATGATTGTTGTATGGACTCATTGTATCATATTTCTTATATATAAATAAAGGCATTTGTTTTGGTTATTATAGTTACTTGTATTGGTGTCAAATAACTAAGTATAATAACATCCTTGAGTAGAGGGTTGTTATCTATATCAATCGATTGGTTTAATCGATAGTGAGATGATATAGAGAACACTACTCTTAATCATTCATAGTCAAGTATTAACATTCAGGGACAATGTTAATGCAACGATACTAGCATGTAGGTCAACTTGATGACTTGATCTCACAAGTCATGGATATAGAGATATCAAGTTGACACATGGGTATGCATTGGAGAATGTATACTGAATGACCCACAATGAGAAAGTATCATGGATCGTTATATGAGTGTCATATACTTTCTCATGTGGCTATTAGTATGACTATTAGTCCTTGGACCTGAAGTCACCATGGTTCCCTACATAAGGAGTTATATACTTTGACTTCGTCAAACGTCACCCGTAACTGGGTGGACTATAAAGGCGATTACTGGGTATGTAACAAATTATGCGGAGGGATGTGAGTGATGTAGATGAGATCTATCCCTCCTATATGACGGGAGTGACATCATTATTCTTGATAGAGTGAGACCACTAAGTGCATGGTCATGTCCAAATGAGTTAATATGAGATGTGGAGCTCATTTGATTGAGTGAGTCTATTTGGAGTTCAAGATTTAGATTGATTAGAGGATGACACGGTCTATGCCTCACATTGATCAATATAGATGTCTAGGATAGAAGGACATTATCACATATTGTGAAGAGTCACAATTAGTAGTCACAAGGTAATGTTGGATCTCAACATTCTTGTAACTTAGGTAGTAATTATGTGTTGCTAGATACCGCTCATTACTTATACTTCTAAATGGGTTTAGGAGCATTGCCAACGTTACAAGAACCTATAGGGTCACACACAAAGGACAATTAGATGGAGATTAGGTTCATTTGATGAACCAAGAGGATTAGGTTCATGTGATGAACCAAATTGGATTAAGAGTAATCCAAAGTAAACTAATTGAGTTGGACTCAATTTGGTTCATGTGTTAAATCAGTCTAATTTGGACTTAGACTCATTGAGCCAATTTAATTCAATAAATAGAGATTCATTAAATTAAAATTGACTTGAACCAATGGTTAGATTTGATCAACCATGGGAGAGAAGTGGTCAAGTTTGACTTGACTTGAGAGGAAGATGAAAGGTCAAGTTTGACTTGACCATTGCACCTCATTTGTGAGTTGACATTAAGTGGACTAATGATGATGTGCCACATCATCAAGATTAGCACATGTGTGTGCCACCTCATGAGGGAGATCAAGAGTTGTGACTCTTGGTATCCCATGGAGATAAAACCCACTCATGAAGTGGCCGACCACTTTATGTGTGCATTTGTTGTTTTTGGTGTAACTCCCATCTTCTTCCTTATTGCTTTCTTCTCTTCTCTCCCTCTCCTCCTCTTTGGCCGAGACTTCTTGGAGTGCTAGCACACTCAAGATTTCTTCTCCATCTCTATTGTTCGTGTGGATACGTATAGAGGTGTGTCCACTTGAACATACTCGCGATCCGACAAATTTTGGACAAGCGGGATTCGTGAAGGGCTTCTCTACAAGGGTAAACTCTTAATTATGTAGATCTAATGTAGATCTAGGGTAGAAAAACTTGTACATATGATTTTTAAGATTTCGCACGGATCCGATGGCATGGGATTTCGAGGTTTCCGCAACTCAAAAAGCGATTTTTGCGGCTCGAAAATCCCAACAGAAGTGCACGACATTTCTGAGGGATGAGAAGCCGGAGCGGAAGCTTGCTCGAGAATGTCAAAATTAGGTTCAGGCGAGCCTCATTTCGGGTGGCCGAAATCACCCAAGCAAGCGGAGCTAGAGCAGAAGACTCGAGCCGAGGTGAGCCGAACTGGAGAAGAGGGTCCGGACAAAAAAAGTCAACATTGTTGACTTTCTTGGTCTAGGCATCCGGACCTAGATTTTATCCAGAACGCAGTCAAACACGATCTATACAAAAGGGATAAAGTTTTATCCCCTTTTAGGCGCCTAGAACGCTTCCAGGCATCCCGACCGAGGCTATAAATACAGCCTTGGTACAGAAGCTTTTTAATCAACAAGCAATTAGTATATTACAACACTTGTGCGCTCTTCTTTGAGTTTAGCTTCTCATTTCTATGCTTTCACTATTGTAAGAGGTTTCTCCGCCTGAAGAAGATATTTAATGTGATTCATTCCTTGGATTAACAATCTCCCCGGTTGTAACCAAGTCAAATTCGTGAGCCTCGTCTTTTTAGTTTCTTTCTTTATTTAATTTACGCAAGTGTTCATTTAAAAGTCCGAGAAGGGTTTTGTTTTTTTATATTGTGCAGGGCTATTCAAACCCCCTTCTAGCCGGCCACCAAGGGTCCAACAGAGGAGAATTGGAGCAACGGCACATGGGGCGACATCGACGTGATTGATGGAGGGTCGACCAACGATGATTCCAATAGGGCGAGGAAATTACACGTCCATCGATTAAAGATACACACTATCGGGTGCAGTAAGGAGAATGCCACGTGACCGAAGATATATTTCGATCCTTGAGACTTAGAGGGAGTGGAGGTCCCTCATGACGATACCTTGTTCATTCGAGCAGTAATCGCTAATTAAACTATTCATCAAACTTTTGTAGATACAGGTAGCTCGGTGAATATCATCTTCAAGAAGACATTCGATAAGCTACAAATCGACCAGAGTGACTTGCAGCTCATGACAAGTCCACAGTAAAGATTCACGGGCAACGAGGTATTACTGATCGGTCAAGCCCGACTGATAATATCACTCGGAGAGGAGCCACTCAAGCGGACGAAGACCACAAACTTCATCGTGGTAGCTGTGTCGTCCGCCTACAACGTTATATTGGGCTGATCTACCCTGAACGAGTTTCGGGTAGTGAACGAGTTTCGGGCAATGGTGTCCACCTTCTGCCAAAAGATTAAGTTCTCGGTGGATAATAAGGTGGGCGAACTCAAAGGCGACCAACTGGTCACTTGACGGTGCTACGTCGAGATGGGAAAGTCTGAGGCAAAGGTCGTACAGAAGACACAACAATTGGAGGTAAAAATGTAAAACTCCTATTATGTGAATGTAGGGGAATGATGAATGGGAAAACCCAAGTGTCCTAAATTCTTGTGCTGATCGACCAAGTTAAAAGTCGAGCGGCGATTATAAATTCTTCTGCATCATTATCAGAAAGTCGAGCGACGACTATAAACCCTTGTGAAACAAAAATCAAAAAGCCGAGCAACTGCTATAAACCCGAGCATAGTGCAAATGTGACAGTTGAGCGGCGAATATAAACCCGTGAACTATGAAAACTAAAGCTGAGCGGCGACTATGAACCCGGGAGTCACAAAAACTAAAGCCTAGCGGCGGTTATAAAATCAGGAGTCAACGAAAACTAAAGCCGAGATGCGGCTATAAACCCTCGTTACGAAATTATTGTAAGTCGAGTGGCGGCTATAAATCCGGGAGTCGACAAAAATTAAAGCCGAGTGATGGTTATAAACCTTCGTTACGAAATTATTGCAAACCGAGTGGTGGCTATAAACTTCGGTTTGATAGTCGAGCGATAACTATAAACTTGTTTCAAGGTTAAAGTATCGAGCGAAAATTATAAACCCTTGAATATGGATAATCAATCAGTCGAGCGACGACTATAAAACCAAGCATAAGCTAAGAGTAAACTGTCAACAGCCGAACAACGACTATAAACTCGAGTACAATAATAATTCGACAGTCGAGTGACGACTATGAAACCTAGGGCATCAAATAATCAATAGTTGAGAGGTGACTATAAACCTCTGCTCAAAAGCTGAACGATAGCTATAAAATCTAGCGGTCGTGATTGAGAATTCCGAATAAAAAAACACAAGTGTCAAAGACTCCAAGCCCGACCAGGCGAATCATTCTAAGCGAAGAGGATTCTTCGCATAAAAATTCTAAGTCAGGGAGATACTCGACTCGATTGAGCCAAGCGCCCATTCTTATTTTTTTTTCTCAATGGGATGTCGCTTGGCCGCGGCGACGGAAGATCTAAATTATTGCACAAGGTGACTAAGTTATATAGAAAAGGCATAAATAGGATGCAAAGCAGGCAAGTACTAAAGCACTGAACGGAGGCACATGAATCAGTACTTAGAAACATTTACAAAAGTTGTTCCCCACTAAAAAATGATGATAAATAAAAATTACGCCAGATCAAAAACAACATCCTCAGGGAATGGGGTGACATGCTTGTCCTTTCAAATGGATGTAACGGAGACATCGGCGGACAAGTGGCCGTCATCCTTTAGCTGCTGGATGGTGTTGCTGGATGGATTCGATCGGAGAAGAATTGGTTGAAGCCTTCCGAGTGGAGGTATTTCACCCAGAAGTCCTCTAGCTGAGTTGGTTTGTCCTCTTGAAACTTAGCTACCTAGGCCTTGGATGCCTCCAACTCGGCCTTCAGAGACTTCAGCTCGGCGTCTTAATCAGTGATTTTCTGTTGCTCCGTCGATCTTCTCAATTGTTTTTGTGCCAAACCTGTTTCAATCTCCTTGAGCTTCTTTTCCAAGGTCCGAGCCTTCAGGTTTTTCTTCTCCAAGTCCTCTATGGCGCAAAGCTTCCGAGTGTTCGTCGATTTGACCTTGGAGTCAAAATCCCGTGCCTACTTGTTGAGTCGCTCGAGTTGTTAGGCCTGCTCCTAGCTCTTATTCTTTTCTGTTGACAAGGTTCGCTTGGAGTCCACCAGTCGTTCGGAAGACTTTTCTAAATCCTCCTTTAGCTGAGTGGCCTCTGTAGTGAGAGCTTCAATGGCAGCTCGGGATACACCCGCTGATTCGATCGGGGCCCGTAGTAGCTTATTTTCGTTCTTGAGGAAGGTCAACCTCTGGCACATCATCAAACTCTCCACCCAGTACTGTAAGAAAGGAGAATTAGAACGACGAAATAAAAGCGAACGAGAACTTTTTAAGAAAGTAACTTATCATAGTGGATTTTTGGGTGAAGTTGTTAGCCAGCTCCCCGGGTGGAATGATCATCGTCCTGTACTTAGCATCCGCTTCGGTATTGGCCAAAGGACCTTAGATGCGGATCGTGTGTTCGGGCGCTTGGGGCGTATCATCGTCCGGAGAGCGCCAGGCGTTAGTCGACAGGTGGATTAAAGTCGATACATGCCTACGGCTGATCGGGTTAGTGCGCTTCAAAGTCGCCTGGCCCTTGGATTGGGACTTCGAGGAGCAGATGGTGGAAAGTGAGGATGCTAGATCGGCCGGAGATGGGTGGAAGGAAATTGGTTGCGCTAGAATTTGACCGAGCGGCAGCTCAAGCACTGAGGGAGTCCAGTCGGACGAAGGCGGCATTAGCAAAGCAACTGGCCTCTTGGGTATGGCAGAAGATGAACTCTCACCCCGCTGGGACGGGGGTCGGGAGGTAGGCACTTCCATAAGCGTCGGCATCGAGGTTCCCGAGCGAGAGGTACCCTTAGAGTGGAGTCTCTTTCTTCGCTGGTGCTAGAGTAGTGGCTCTTCGGAGCCTGCTGACTCGATCAGGGCTGACTTGGATGGGAAAGCCACTGGAACCATCATGGGCCACTCGAAAGGAAGCTCCCAGTGGTGGCGACAGCACTGCTTCCGCCCACTCGGCTCGCATCATCAGTCCAGTCGGTCGAACTACCGACCGGTAAGAGACCATGACCTTCTAATTCGGCCGCATCGCGAGCATTGATCTCAGCATCAGAGAGCTTGCTCTTACCGCTCAGCAAGGACTTCAACATGACTTCAACTACAAAAACCGAAAGTGAAATCAGTTAGAGTCTAAGGAGATATAGGAAGAAAAAGTTTACCTAATGAGTCGTGTAGCCGTGAGCGTAGGGGACTCAGTCCAAAAACATACAAAACACCTTCGTATAGTAGCTTGTGTATGTGGTACTTCTGACCGGCCATGTGAGCGACCGCCTCGAGGTAGGTCGGCTCCTAACGATACTCGCATAAGGAGGGAGCTTCATCAGCTCTATTTGTGAGCCGGTCGGGGATCATGACCGCTCGGGAAGGTGAATAAAAAAGTAATAGTCCTTCCAATGTTTAGAAGAAGGTATTTCATCAAAAAATACAGAGCCCGATTGGGCTTGTAAATAAAAAGCACCTGCATCAGAGAGCTTGGGATAGTAAAAGTAATGAAATATGCGGGGTACGAGCAGGATGTGTTGGTCCCTTGGAGGCCAGTAAGAGGGGGTGAATTGCCTGAATTTGAAAAACAAACCTTTCTTGAACTATGAACTAAGTTAGAAAAATACTTGTTTATAAATAGAAATTAAATGCATAAAATAAAGACAGAGGCAAAAAATATTTACTTGATTTGCAATCAGAGAATTGCTAATCCAAGATAAATAATGCTCACTAAAATCTCCTTTGGGCGAAATAGTCTCTTATAACATTAATAGCTTACAAAAGTAGTAGATTCGAAATAGAATTCGTTTACAAGTGTGTTATACTAACTACTAAGATTAGGGTTGTATTTAGAGCCAAGTTCTGGGCGCCTAGAAGGGCTCCGACTGGATAAAATTTCTTTGGTTCGAGCGCCTGGAACAGCTCCGGACACTTGGACCCTTGTTGACTTATCCGCAGTGTCGTCGAGTCGAGGCATCCTTGGGCTGCCCAGACCCCAATCAACTTCGAGTTGACTTTTGTGTCCAAACTTCTGTTTCGGCTCGACTCGCTTCGCTCGCTTGGGTGATTTCTGTTTTTCGGAATTGGGCTCACTCGAACCCATCTTTCGGCCTTCTTCTCGAGCAATCTTCTGCTCCAGCTTCTCGTCTCTTGGAAACATTTTGCGCTCTCTTCTCATCTTCCAATGTATTCTTCTGCAGCACCTCGTCCCCCAGACGCACCGAGCCCGTCGACTTTTTTCCGTGTCGTTCTTTTTGCTAGCTGCGTTTTTCACTCTACTTTTGTGCTTCTAAGTTCCTGCACACATAGACACAAGATATCAAAAGATAACATGACTTGATTTGGTTGATCACATCAAACCTCCACGGGGTACTTACAATCTCCCCCTTTTTGATGTGGATTAACTTAAGTTAAGTTAGGGTAAAACAAGACATTAAATTAAATGAATATATAAGTTTAAAACATTAAATATGCAATATTTGAAAAAAAAAAATGCACTTCCCTCTTAAACTTAACTTCTACTAACTCTCCTCCTTTTATCATATTAAAAACAAGGGTTTTGCTACATTAAATTGAAATTAAATTCTAAGGAATACACGAACAGTGACTAACAATTAGGAAAATTTTTTGGAATTTATTCTCAAAAATCTGATTTTTTGATTAAAATGTAATTTAAACAAAAATAATTTTAAAAGTTATTTTATTTGTTGACAAATTTAAAAAAAATTTATAATGGTTAAGCAGACATATCCAAGAAAGTGATAAAATTTTCACGAGAAAATAAAATTAATTTAAGTAGTAATAAATTATTTGCTATAAAAAGATGAATTTTTCTTAAAAACGTGAAAAAAATAGTTTTGAGATTCAAAAAATCTTGAGAAATTTTTTGAGAATGTAATAGAACTTAAATTTTTGAAAACTGAATGTTCCAGAATTTTTAATATCAAAAATTAATATTTAGATAAATAATTCATAGAAAATTGAATATTGGTCAGCAAATTTTGAAAATATTTTATTTGACAGAGAATATGATAATTTTTACTGAAAAATAACTTTTGTAAAACTAACTCTGTGAAATATTTTTAAATTAAAAAATAATATTTGTTAAAAAAATTCATAAAAAATAATACAATGGTAAAAAAAAATTTGAAAATTTTTCTACAGATAGGAAATGAAATTCTTTTTTTTTCAGAAAAATTAATATCTAATTAGTTTTGAACATAGATTATATGAAGAATTTTATTTTAACACATTAGACAATTAAAAGGTAAGTATTAAATCAAATTAAAATTAGAAATATGCACAATTTAAATTAAACATGATTTTGAAATCTAATATAGATTCCTTTCTACTGGATTAATCAAGTACTTCCTAGGAATATACCTTTTTATTTTTTTTATTTGACCCTTATAGAATCTATAATATCAATTTAGTCCTTGATAATATTTAAAATTTGAGCATGTAGAATTTTTTAAATTTTCTATTTGTTCTTTTAAATTAACATTTTCAATTTTCAATTTTTAATTTATCAAGATTCTGTATTAAACAAAATTTTTCTAAGATTCTTTTTATTTCTAATTTTTTTTTTAAAAAAAAAATTTAGTTTTTAATTTGTACATTGATTTGATACCAAAATAGAGTTGATTAGGAGGCAAGAAACAACATCACTTACCATATCAGATATGAAACTTGATTCTCTCTCTACTTAGCTGCATTCATCTGACTTTCCTCCCCCTTTATTGATGTTGGCTTTTGAGGTGCTTTATTCTTCATGACTAGCCATTAGTGCTAGTCCGGCGTATGCTTCTATTTCTGACTTGGATGATGAGCTTTCATCCTAAGTGACCTTGAGATTCTTGTACTTGTTTTGCTTCAATCCTTGCATTTTTTCCTTTTTGAGCTCTGGGCAGTCCTCCTTTACGTGTCCTTTTTGGACACTGGTAGCATCGAACCTTTCTTCTAAATCTTGGATTTTTTTTGTTCTGCATTTATTTAAATTTATTGGATTTAAATTTTTTAAAAAATTTTCTTACCATATAAGTTTCTTAGTCTGTTTCAAGATCTGAGTCTGACTCGGGTTCGTCCTTCTTAGTGGCTCTTAGTGCCAAGTTCTGGCTTGACTCTTTTATTGTACCTGCACATCTGGTTTCATGTAATTCTAAAGTTGAAAAAAGTTCTTCTAGGGTACTTACTTCCTAATCTTTTGAGATATAGTAGACATCTATTATCGAAGTCCATTCTGGAGTCCTGGGAAAAACGTTTAGTGCGTAGCATACCGAGTCCCGATTGGTCACCGTTTTATCGAGGTTGACCAGTCTGGTGATCAGCTCCTTGATCTTTGCGTGTAGTTGGGCTACTTTTACACCTTTTTCCAGCTGAATGTTGTTAGCTTGTTCTGAAGAATGTCTCAACACGCAAGTTTCATTTCGGATGTGCCTTCATGGAGTTCCAGGAATTTCTCCCAAAGATCTTTGGCCGAGGTGTAGCTTCTGATGCGATTGACTTCTTGAGGTGGTAATGTTGGGACCTTTGACACCGGCTAGAGGGGTGTGAATAGCTGATCACCCAAATCATCGCTTCCTATACTCGATAGTATGCAGCGGAAAGATAAAATAAAATACTAACAAGAGAAAGCTAAACCCTAAACAATACAAAGAAGAAAACAAAGCAAACTTAACACGTTTGGTTACGTGGTTCGGAGATAACTTTCTCCTATTCCACGGCGTGTCCGTATGGTGGACGAAACCTCAATCCGTAGGTGGATCAATCCCCGAAAAATCTCTAGCTAGCACGATCTCCTTGTGGGTGGAGAAACTTTGCCACAACCTTAATCACGTACACACAGATCACACACAAGAGCTAGGAAGACTACTAATAGGGATTAACCACCTATATTTCATCAACCTTGTCCAAGCACCCTGAGCTCTATTAAATAGATCTCGGGAGGAAAACACCTACTATTTTTCCCACTGCTAGTTGACTGGTAAAAATATCAGTCGACTGGTCCTAAGTGGAATTCGACCGTTACAGGCCAACGGCTCGATACCAGTCGACCTATGAAAGTATCAGTCAACTGCTCCACATGGGTTGAGCGAACAGAGATATTTTGTTTGCTACCAGTTGATTGATAAAAATACCAGTCGATTGCTACAATAATTGTTACAGCAATTGCTATAGTACTGCTATAGTAGCTGCTGCGGTAAAACCCTAAACTTATGATTTTACCCTGAGTACAATCTCTCATGCACTCGTCCTTGCCTGTACAACCTAGACCTAGCCTTCTAGCCTCCTCTATCAGCCTCGCGCCCCTCGGATGCCTCCTTATCTTTTATGCCTTTCTTTCTGGAGGTTCCATCGGTCTTGTCGTTATTGTCAAGTTTTCCTTTGTCAAGAGGTCGCGCCTCCGGGACTTCATCTATTGCCAAGTCACACTTGGACTTGGGTTGCCAAGACTACATGTTTGGACTTACACTGTCAAAACTCACCCTTGGACTTTCGTCCTTTGCCAAGGTTACACTTGGACTCTCCTTATTGTACCTGTATCCTGCACACTCACAATGTATATCAAATACAACAATAAACCTAACTTAAACCTTTACCCAAACATCAAAACCTATGGCACATAGATTACTCCAACAGGTAACACACTTAGTAGGTGATATTCCACTTTGTTGTTGGCGACCAAGTCACTTTGCTCCTTTGTCCAAAGATACTCCTCTTTCTCCTTGCCTTGTTGATCCTTAAGAACTACAAAGTCATACTTGATTATTAAAAGTATTTCAAAATCGATTTTTAGGAATACCTCCATTCGACGTTTCTAGTGTGCAAATTCCCTCTCAAACTTTAGCAGGATGAGACTTGGTCTGACCATCGATTTCTTTGCTTCGGTCGGCGATTAGTCCTTGTGAAGCGACCTTGCTCTGATACCACTTGTTGGTTGGTCCCTTGGAGGCCGGCAAGAGGGGGGGGGGGGTGAATTGCCTGAAATTGAAAAATAAACCTTTCTCAGACTTTAGACTAAGTTAGAAAAACACTTGTTTATAAACAAAAATTAAATGCATAAAATAAAGACAGAGGCAAGAAATATTTACTTAGTTTGCAATCAGAGAATTGCTAATCAAAGGAAAATGAAACTCACTAAAATTTTCTTTGGGCGGAGTAGCCTCTTACAACGTTGATAGCTCACGATAGTAGAATAGAAAGAGAATTTATTTACAAGTATGTTATATGACTACTGAGATCAGAGCTGTATTTATAGCCAAGTTCCGGGCACCTAAGCATGGATAAAATTTTATCCACGACGCAATAGATCATAACAACTAAATCTAGATAAAATTTCTCTGGTCCGAGCGCTTGAAACAGCTCCGGGCACTTGGACCCTTGTCGGGCTGCCCTGGGGTCGGAGCGCCCAGAACAGGTTCGGGCACCCAGACCCTAGTCAACTTTAAGTTGACTTTTGTATCCGGGCTTCTGCTTCTGCTTTGCTCGGTCCACTTACTTGGGTGATTTCTATCATCTATAATTGGGCTCACCCGAACTTATCTTCCAACCTTCTCCTCGAGCAATCTTCCGCTCTGGCTTCTCATCCCTCGGAAACGTCGCACGCTCCCTTCTCGTCCGCCAACGTACTTTTCCGCAGCACATCGTCCCTCGGATCCACTAAACTCGTCGATTCTCTCTCGTGTCGTCCTTCTCACTAGCTGCGTCTTTCGCTCGACTTCTTGTGCTCCTAAGTTCATGCACACTTAGACAAAAGGTATCAAAAGACAACATGACCTAACTTAACTAGGCTGGTCACATCAAACCTCCATAGGGTACTTACAGGATGTTGTACAAGCAGAAGAGGATTACTACCTCACACAGAAATCTAAAGGAGTTTGACACTAATTGGGACAAAGGATTATGAAAGTATCTACAAACTACGGAAAAAAATGAGTAGATTAGGAAGCGCAAGCCAACCAGGAATTGGTCTTTGAAAAAGGTAAGGAAGTCGTCCGACAACATGTGGGGGCGTGCATATGCAATAGGGATGACTATTTGGTAGTTATCGGGAATACCATAAGTCATCTGCATCTAAAGGACTTCGTCGCCATTGAAATCGGATTCCTTGGAAGTGTACCACAATCCGACGATGGGCGGAGGAGGAGAACAGGCCATGGAAAACCGATGAAAAGTATGGACGGAGATAGGAAGAGGAAGAAAATCTTACTAAGGAAGACGATCATCGACAAGGAGCAGAGGAGACAGAAATCAACTGGAGACGAGCGCGAGGACGAAGATGTTGTGGAATATCAAAAATAAAGGGGCGTAAGGGTTTAAAAACCCTAGTGTCGGTCGCTCTGGACCGTCCGATAAAGGGCTTTAGAAAACGAATCCTCTATCTGGCCGTTGAATTTGAAAAGGCTATCGTCACATCAATTATAAATATCCGCCTGCCACATCAAATGTACGGCAGCAGAAAGTGAGACATGTGACACTCTGTAACAAGGAGCATTAATGAGGCCTAATTAAAGGGCATGAGTGGCATGCTCGGCATTAATGATCGGAGATTTGCATAGTCTTCAAGAAATCGGAGAATGATGTCAGCAACCAATATGAGGCACTCACCCGCCATAGGAAGTTGCGGGAAGTTGAAAAATAGCTAAGTGTTGCCCACAAGCATCCTGAGCGGACTATGCGGATTGAGAAGTGGCCGTGCGGAGACATAGCTATAGAATGACTCATTGAAGATTAACCATTCCGTCTCATAGCCAAGCGGCGACTCTAAACCCATGGCAGAAAGCAGTTACAGTATTTTCAATAGTCGAGCGGCGGCTCTAAATCCGAGTAAAGTTGATCTTCGACTATAAACACTTGGTCGGTAAAGGTGTAAGTCGAGCGGTGTGTCTAAAATTGAGAACGTCTGATCAGGCAGAAAGGCTGCTGAAGACATTGCTCGTTCAGTTAGTTGGACTTACAACCTCCTTCGACTAGACTTGAGGGGAAAACTTGTGATGCAGTGGTAAAGGGAGCCTACCAAGGACAAGTCAAAGGTGGGAATAACAGTCCATGTGGAGGTCAAAGTCAAGGCAGTTAAAGGCATGTAATCGCCAGGTCATCAGGGTTGTCCGAGCGGAGGGCAACAAGCCGATCAGGCCTGAAGAGTCCGATCGGGCATGACCGCCTACTCAACGAAAGGAGGGCTCAGAATCATGATGTCGTCCGGAGGCTCTTTGATGTAGCTCATTTCGCATGTCACTATGCACTTCAAATTAATAAAGATCGAAAACCCATTAAAACTCAAGAAAAGAGATGTAGTAAGGAGTCTTAAGTTGTATTTTTATCCAGGGATAACTATTACATGTATGTGAATTCTAGATTCAAATTATTCTTTTGGGTTTTCTAAATGGACTGGGTGTATACGTGGCTCAGTCAAATCAACATTTACCTAGGCATTCATTTTCATTCTGCACTAGTCCCTTCGTTTTCTTACAGTAACAAATTGTGCAGAACTTAACATCATTCTTTTATTGATTAGTAGCTAGCTACCTAAATACTTCTTAATTTTGAGCTTATCAATTCAGATTATCATCCAATTCAAAAATAAAATCAGAATAATTCTCGTGTAGACATTGAAACTAACTCATCCTCCAACTTTAGAGCTGTTATGCAGAATTCAACACCTAAGTGTCCATGCAAATTCAATAGTCAAGCAAAAAGTGTTATCTTTTAGATTTAGATAACAATTGCAGATACAACAAATCTCTAAAGTTTAGATAGAAATTTGCAATGCATATTACAGATCTAATCTAGCTCTTCACTTAAATCTAGCAGATCTGTTTATTCAAACTAAAGAAACCTAACTACAGATTGCAATCAACACTCCAATCACAATAGATCAATTGCACAGAACAAGGGTTTGCTAAACTCAATAACTAAAACTAAGCAAATTTATCGTAAACGAAATAGCAAATTCAAAACAAAAATAACATTGTAAACTAAGCTAATCAGATCATCAGATCTGAGTAAAGGAAATGGGAATCAAAGTAAATAGAAACAAAACACGTTCCATAATCCAAACCTGAGATCCAGTCCACTCACTCTGCCATGATGCAGAAATGCTCCTGGGTACCTCCCTTTAAGCATCCAACGAGGAATGTCCAAGCTTCCAGCTGTTATCAAATGATGCTCACAACTCCTGGGTATCTCCCTTCAAGCTCGCAATCGGCTGGTAATCTCATCGCTCGAAGAACAGACGTTGAATTCTGGGGATCACTTAACTCGATCGATTGATCGGATCGATCTAGGTATAGCTGCGGAATAAAGGTCGGAATGGAATCGAAAACTCTTGGGTACCTCCCTTCGAGCTCCGTTAGATGGAGAAAATCGCAGATCAGGAAACCACCCTCGATCTGGATTCCGACAATGAAACAGAAATCCAATTCGCGAACTAGGGAACCACCCTCTGCTGCTCTCCGACCTCGGATGATGAATGCCGACAGCTCAGAGATCACCGTCGGTGGAGAGGACTTGCTCTCGGATCTGGAATAGGGATGGGAGCAACGGGCGCTAGAGGAAGAAGATGGTGTTGGAACCCCAAGGTAGTTTTGATGTGATCAAACAAGTTAGCTTAGGTCCTGTTGGGTTTAACTTTGTGTCTAAGTGTGCAGGAACTTTGAAGCACATGAAGTCGAGCAAAAGATGCAGCTAGCAAGAAGGATGGTACGGGAGAGAGCTGGCGGGCTTTGTGCGTCTGAGGGACAAGGTGTTGTGGAAAAGTACGCGGGCGGACTAGAAGGAAGCGCGCGGCGTTTTTGAGGAGCGAGAAGCCGGAGCCGAAGATTGCTCAAGAAAATCGGAAGTTAGGTTCGGGTGAGCCCTATTTCAGATGGCCGAAATCACCCAAGCGAGCGGAGCCGGAGCGAAAGACCCGGATGAAAAATGTTAATTGTGTTAACTTTCTTGGTCTGGGCGCCTAGACTAGGTTGGGGCGCTCGGACCTGGTCGGGGTGCCCAGACCATCCGGGCGCCCGGAACCTAAATCGACATGGAGTTTAACTGTTGCGTCAGGGATAGAATTCTATCCCATTCTAGGCACCTGGAACCTTTCAGGTCCCCCGACCAGGGCTATAAATACAACCTATGGTCCAAGAGGTTCAATAGAACACTTGTGATTCATTCTAATTTTGTTTTGTTCTGTAATTGAGTATTTCAACTGCTATAAGAGACTTCTTCACTTGAAGGAGATTGTTTACTGAGCTCCAACTTCTTTGGATTAACAACTTCCCCGGTTATAACTAAGTAACCCTTTCATGCCTCTTTTCTTTTAGTCATTTATTTTATTTATGCAAGTGTTAGATTAATTAAGCCGTAAATTCGAGAAAGGTTCTTTTTATTTGTCAGGGCTATTCACATCCCTCTCTCCAGCCGCCAACGGTCTTACAAGTGGTATTAGAGCGGGTTCGCTTCAGGAGGACTAATCGCCTAACGAAACACACGAGATGACCGGATCGAGCATCCATTCACCGAAGTTTTAGGGAGAATTCGCGAACTGGAAAAAAGAAGATGGAGGTATTTTTTTAAACAGATTTTAAATTATTAATAATTATGAAATATGGTTTCGTAGCCCCGAAAGACAAAGAAGAATATCAGTGGGTGAAGAAGGAGCAAGCCGACTTCGTGGCAAATGGAAAAGTAGAATTTCATCTGCTTAGTGTTTTACCACCTCAAGAAGTCAACCGTATCGAAGCCTACGAGTCAGCCAAGGAGCTCTAGGAGAAATTCTTGGAATTACACAAAGGGATCTCGGAGGCAAAACTAGCAAGACAAGATCTGCTCCTGAATCAGATCAGCAACATTCGATTAGAAGAAGGTGAAATCGTCGCACACCTCCACTCAAGAATCAAGGAGTTAGTCACCAGACTCACGAATCTCGAACAAAAGGTATCCAACCGAGATTCGCTAAGGTACATGCTTAACGCATTTCCTAGGACTCCAGAATAGTCAACCTTAGTATATGTGTATTTCATCTCTTAGGATTTAGAGGTAAGCACCTTAGAAGAATGTTTTTCAACTTTTGAAATTCATGAGGTAAGATGTGTAGGTCTAAATAAAGAATCAAGGTAAAATGTTACTTTAAAAGCAAAAGTGGACGAACCAGATTTCGAGACATCACTTGACGATAACGAAACGACTTTAATGGTAAGGAGATTTAATGGAGGAGGTATGTGTTATTTTGCGATCACACTCTTATTGCTATAGTTTCTACTATTTTTCTACTATTTTGGTGACTGACTTGAGCGTCGGAGGCCCAATGTCGAAAACCCCTTCCCTGGCCTGACACTAATGTCCTTGGTTTTGTAGGGCGGAGTGGAGTGTTCACACGATCAACCACCGAGCCACATTCCTAGCTGTCTTTACCGTTTTCGGACAGGATCATATATAATTTAAAAAACCCCACACCCCACGTCTCTTCCCTAATTAAAAAACCTCTCCATTATCAAATTTAAATAAAAAAATATTTTAATAAATAAAAAAAACATGAAGGAGTGGCTCCGTAAATACGGAGCTACTCCTTGCTGAAGGTAAAAGGAGCTCCCTCCCTCTCCCTCCGTGTGTCCACCCATTGTGGATGTCCTAATAGGGTTTCTCTCCCTCCTAATATTCACAAAAATGCTTGAGAGACACTAAGAGAGTCTTATCCCTCTTTCGTTGGCATTGTCACCTTCATACTTTAGGGCTTGTGTCTACATTTGGCGTGAGCATTTGGTTAAAACTGAACTGATTGAATATATCGAAATTGAACAAATTAAATTTTTTCCGTACCAACTGAATTGCCCAAATTTTTAACAAAAATCTAAGAAATTGAACTGAGAAGAACATTTGTTAATTTGGTTTTCGATTGAATTAACCAAACTAAAAAACATCTGTATCACTTGGTTGCAAGAGGCTCAGTCGTCATTCCCATTGCACTCTTTCTCAACCGGCATTCCTTTGTGATCCATTCTAGAACCCTAGAAATCAAGCCGGCAATCCTTCTCAACCATGCTATAAATTATAAGGCCAATGGTAAGAGCAAGCAGAACAGAGATGTATTCCCATCTTCTGAACTTCCAAGTCCGCAGGCTATTCTCAACGGCACATTGCATGAAGAATGAAAGATGAAAAGGAATAAGAGAATGCCATAACCGCACAAGCTCATCTTCCAAGTACCTATTGAGGTAGCAATCCTCCACATAGATAATGGTGATGGAGAATCAAAGAGAAACTTGTTGGTTGTGGCTTGCGTGAGGACGAGGGGACTCAAAGGGCTACAGGCGATGGTCTCACCGACAGTGAGAGTGACAAGAGGGGAGGGAGGGCATCGTAGTGTTGTTGGTTGTTCGTTAGCTACGACCTGCGTGAGGACGAAAGGGCTCAAAGGGCTGCATGTGACGGTCTCATCGGCAGCGAGCCGAGATTGTTAAGAGGAGAAATGAGAGTAGGAGTCGCGAAAAGAGGCTGACGGTGACGAGACGAATGAGATTGAGAATTAGGGATTTTAATTTTTAAACTTCCAATCCGATTTGGTTTAATCAGTTTAACTGATTTCAGATTTTTAAAATTGAAATCGAACTGATTAAACTGAACTAATCCATATTTTTTTAAAAAAATTATAAATTAATTGAACCGAATTTTAAATTTTTATTAGTTTGGTCAGTTAATTCGATTTAACTGATCTTTTGCTCAACTCTAATCTACATTGCTTTGTTGTTGTCTAGTTCATGGCTGATGTTCTAAATGTTTTTTCTTTGGTATTTTACTGGTTGCATCTAGTTTTATCGTATTTCTAAAGAGCACATTATCCTTTTATATTTAATAAAAGGTGAAAAGGTGAATTTATTTCTCAAAGTACCTATCTGCCTAACCTCTTTTGCTTGATTTGTTTTTTTGCCTAACCAACATTCGACTGAATCTGATATTAGTTGATTAGTTGCCATTTACTTCTGCCGAAATATGGTTGATAGTCTTAGAGGTTTCAAAATAAAGGGGTATATACTGATTCATGAAATTACTAGTGTCTGGTAATGTTCTTCTTGATATAAATTTAAGGACTTCAAAGATTTCAAACACATGTGGTCCTAAAATAAAAAATAGAGCATCGACTTAAATACACACTAAGGGTACAATGATTTTCATTTGACACAAATATTGAGATTTTTACAATATACAAATACTTCTAGGTAAAAATGCTTGATGTTTTTTTAGGTAACAAAATTAGAAAGGTATCAATGGTGTTGATTTGGTATAAATTTGGGGTTCTTGGAGTTGTAAGCATTTGTGTCAAAAATATTTGATGGTGTTATATGCTTCAAAATCACAAAAATGGCTATAGAGAGTCTCAATGAACAACTACAGGCGTGCAAACCTAAGGGCCTCTTGGGTTGTCCAAAGTTGTCTGTGAGGTTACCTTAAAACTAAGAAAAAACAAAACAGAGCAGGATAAAATTAGGAAATTATTAGGTGTAAGTGTCCATTAGATACAAATTTGGAACCTTTTTGTGTACTTTTTTAGATCTCAAAATGGAAAAAATATGGTATGTATAGGGAATTACCAAAGGTGCAATGATGTCTATTTAGCCAAAATTTGATGAAATATTTCTATGCTTAACTGCTTAAATGAATTTGATGTGTCCAAAAAGTTGGAAAGTATTTTTAGTTCAAGTGTTAGATTTCACTATAAGTGTCTATTATAGTAAAAATTGATTAAGCTTATCCCAAGCACCCATTCCGTTTTCAGGTTATGTGATGAGGTAATTATGAGGTCAGTTTATAGTTAACCGTTAAATAGTTAGAGGGTGGTAGGAGTGATTTTTTTCTCGAGGATATACGTTAGTTGGGAATTGACCTCCCCAGTCTAAAGCATATAAATATTGAAAGAATCATCTAAGGTCTAATGGTGATCATTTGATACGAATTTAAGGATTTTAGATGTCAGATACTTTTCGTTAAAAGTAAGTACTCTGGCATTATAGATCCTAAAGTCAGCTTAAAAAAGGCATATGTAGAATCGGAGAACTGTAAGAAGAAAACCCCAAACTGTTTGGTTGGGTGAGAATGGTTGGACATCGGTAAAACATTTACATATGGTGTTTATTTTTTAAAGTTAGAGGCAATTATTTGGTAAAATGCTGTGTCAACTTCTAGTTCTAGACAGCTTTGTTTACACCAACTGATCTGCGGAACAAGGTATGCTGTTCTCTGGATTTATTTGATAGGCATATTAGAGGAATACTATCTATTTCAGGATTTGTTGGGTGATTATAAAAAAAAATGGTAACTTTCTGTTTAGATTTCAAAGCATTTTCTATGGTACATGATAGGTAGACTTGAGGGTAACCTGCCTTTTACTTCCATTCTGGCTGCGTCTTCTGTTTCTGTCCGAATTGGGCGGGAAAAGTTTTGTTCCTGCTGCAACCGACTTTATGTGAAATTTGTGTTTTTTTTCCTGAATAGATATAACCGGGAGGATTGTACGGATTGTTCCTAACATCGTAATAAACAGATCCCCGTTTGATTTGTGGAATAGGATTAATAGATTTGTAGAATAGGATTAATAGTGTGATAGATGGAATATGATTAATAGTGTAGAGATCATGATATGATAAATAATCAATAGCTCTCTCAAGAGATTATTTATCATACTATTAATCTCTATTCCACAAACCAAACTGATCCCTAGTGTTTATAAAATAGGACAAGATTTGTGTGATAAGGAAACCCAAGAAGTCTGTTGGTCCGAGTAGGTCGACTGGAGAGGGTTGAGTTGTCTGAAATACTAAAAATATCTTTCTCGTTCTTTCAACTCAGGTTAACAACAATAGTATAAAAATAAACTTAAACAATAAGAAACTAAATAAAAGAGACATCAAAATTTACTTGGTTACAACCTAGGTGGTTGTTAATCCAAGACAAATGAAAGCTCTTAAAAAGTTTCCTTTACTAAAGGCGGAGAAGCCTTCTACACTCGTTAATAGCTCAGACTATTGATAGGAAATCAATACAAAAGTTGTTTCTTTCCTAAGTCCAGGGGTCTTTTTATAGTCCTTGGAAAACCTTATCCGTAGGCTGAAAGTGTCTTTCATAGGGCTGGAAGGTGCCTCCAGCGAGGCAAAGGATAAAACTTTATCCTTTCCGCCAACGGCCAGATTGCCTGGTCGAAGGTAGCTTCCAAGGCCATGGAAGGTGCCTTCCATGGCTGGTTGAAGGCGCCTTCTAACTCCACTCTAGCTCTTCCGATGCTCCGTTCGCCTGAGTGATTTCGGCCAATCGAAATAAGGCTCACCTAAATCCAATTTCGGCCTTCTCCTCGAGCATGCTTCCGCTCCGGTTTCTCATCCCTCGAACGTCATGTATGTCCTTCTCGTCCACTGATGTATTTTTTCGTAGCATCTCGTCGCTCGGATGTACTGAGTCCATTAGCTTTCTCCCGTGTCATGCTTCTCGCTAGCCGCGTCTTTCACTCGATTTCCTGTGCTCCTAAACTCCTGTACATTTAAACATAGGGATCAAAACATAACATGACCTAATCTAATTTAACTGATCACATAAAAACAACATTATGGTCCAACAAATTCGAGTTAAACCTATTCTGGTTTAATATATAAAGTTAATTTGACATAACAGCTCAGAAACTTTAAACGGATTATCAATGAGAAACCTAATGTGGCTATTTTTCTAAATTGTAAAATCGTGGATTTATTTTCATATTTTATATTAAATTGTTTGGAAATATTGAAATATTGTGTCTGTAATCGAACGAAATAGCCTGTATCAATGGATCTCGTTGAAAAGGCTTACACATTTTTGCCCTTTTTTAAAAAAGTAGTATATTTTAAATTCAATCTATTATGTTCATAATTTTTCTACTAAAACCATATAAAATGATTTTTTTAGAAATATTAAAGTTACATAAAAATTCTCTATTTACAAAATATTGATCAATATTTATAATGTAAGTATTGGGGACAACTGGTTCAACAGATTTCAACTAGGATCCAATTGGTTCGCTTGGCTCAACTAATCTATTGATTTAACCAATCAAGATGCATCTTAGTTGCTTCTTGTTGGGTGGTTTTAAGGCCCCGGCTATGGTGCAACGGCAGTGTATATAAGTTGTCATCCAAGTTATAGTTCAATCTATAGTAATGTTGAATTTGTAGAAATTTTTCTTCCAAATGGTCCGCACAATCAAAGGATGCCGAACTTCTTAACTGTCTTGTCCGTCACAAGCGCTTCCCAATTTATCTTGATGGCGGATGGAAAAATTTCATAGGATCCAATCAATTGCCCCAGGACTAGGTAATGAGACTAATTGGATTTATCAATGATTTGGTGATTTTAAGTCCCCATGAGAGTGTTTAATAGGTTAAAGGGATTAGATTTATAACAATGAAACAAAGATCAATTTTGACGGGTGTATATTTTGGAAAAAAAAAGTCCTTCAATCCTCTAGTTATTTACTAGCCGGTTGATTATAAGTTAATTTTATGATTTATTTTAATTCACATAATTTAGTAATGAATTTAAAGGAGCATTTAGGGGGAATATAATTACTTTTTATTACTATTGTTTGACAGTTGTTTTAAATGAGTTAAGTTGCTAGACGCTTGATTTGGCACAATCCTAAATGGGCCAAGTTTTTATTGCCTGAGTGCTATGTAAGTGGTATGTGGCATAGTTTATAGAGTTAGGATTCTATGGAATTGATTTGGGATACGGTTCAGATCGATCAGATCATAGAATCGTAATATCCTATCAAAAATCTTATTAATAATAGAAAAAATATTTAAAAGACTTATTTATATATAAATAGATTACTAATTATATATATATATATATATATATATATATATATATATATATATATGCAATCATTTACCTACAACACCTCATATTTCATTATTATATATATAAATTTAAATTAACTAGTAATTTAGCTACCATTCTTATATAATAGCACTCAATAATATTTATATTTTTACATCATAAAATGAAAAAATATAAAATTTATATTAACATAATAACAATAATCATATTCAACCTGAAAAATATTCTCTTCGTTTATAAAATGGTTCAATTTAAAGATTAACAAAGTATCTAACATACGTAGCAGAAGCTATTGCCCTATTGAATCCTTTGATTCGAATATGAACATTAGAAATAATCTTCTAAAGACGTGTTGATTCTATAAAATACTAGACAATAGGTATCTAAAAACTTGTTATTTTAAGAAAAAGAAATGACAGAATATTATTGATTAAAAACTAACTAAAAATAATTAAACATACGTTTAAATAATCTCAAAACTCTACTCCTAATTATGTAAAAGACGAAAAAGATAATAAAAAAAGACAAAACCTTATGGGCCTTCGAAAAGACTTTAAGTAATGTTTTTTGGGTTTAAAATTGGATGGTTAAGGGTAAATTTTAAAATTAATTATAGATCTCTGAACGAACTTCTATTTAATATATTATAGGGCTCGTTGTTCAATCAGAATCAAAAGTTCACTGATTCTACTCCAATATTTCTCTAATCCTGTTAGAATTCTACTGATTTTGTTATGATCCTACTATAAAAATTGATTATACATAATGTAAGATCGATTTGTACTTGTAGATCGTAGGATTGTATAATATGGATTATGATTTTATAAATATAGGTATGTGGGATGTGCTTATGGTTTAGAGGTGCATAAGGGATTGGATTGCTTGTGGTTTGTTTGCGTCGCTGGCTGTGCTATGTATGATGCTACCTTAAGTTGTTTGGGCCATGTCCGAATGTTACCTCCTTGGCTTGTTTGTGTTCTAATTCTTAATGATGTGTTTGGTTCAACTTATTATATATAAATTTGATTATATAATTATAATATAATTAAGATTATGAGAAATAAAATCTAATTTAATATTTTTTGATTTATTCCTAGATAATGTTATAACCTAATTTAACATTTCTATATTATTATTGGTTCAATTCTAGATACTTTTCCACCTTAATAAATTTGATTTTTGATTATTTTTAAAATAAAATAAAATAAATAAATTAATAATATTAATGATAATAATAGGTTGATAATAAATTAATATAATTGATTTTTTAACTTTGGTTTCATTTTTCTCGTGATACTTTGCGGGTTCTGATAATGCTCTATGCCTTCTTAGGAGCCCTTGAGCTAAAACTTATCTCTGCATCGTTCAGAAACCCTTCACGAGATCACATACTTGGATTCAGTATTCGGCAATGGTTACAAAGAACAACAGATGCCCTCAAATATCCAAATTAAGCATGTCATTGTTCATGGCCACTTCTTCTAGGACAGATTGCTGGGTATAAAAGAAGCAAATCCAAATAATCACACTACAAACAAATGTACAGGAGATAAATCATGAGATGCTCTGAAGTAAAGATCACCCCAAAACTAAATATAAAAACTATAGTGAAAAAACATATATAAAATTGGTTAGCTAAAACATAAACTCAACTCTACGTATGTCAAAAAATTGCACCAATATATTAATGATTCAAGAAATATAATTGTTTAAGGTCAAATATCTACTTATTACTTTGAAAAGAACAGTCAAGGTTGTGATCATGCATAAATTCCTTCAAACTTAGATCGTGAACATATTTGTTAATAAGTTTATGAATCAATTTTTAAATAAAAAAAAAATAATTTGATATTATATTTATAGATTTTATATTCTATTTATGAAAAGTATAGATAAATATATTAAATATATTTATTATAATAAAATTATAAATTTTAATAAGAATATATATAATTTAGTTTTTATTGAATATTTAAATTTATAATTTATATTTATTAAGCTCCTTTAGGCTCGATAAAAGCTTGAATAATCTCGTAAGCCATGAATATATTCGTTAAATAAGCTCGAGCTCGGCTTGATTATAAATGAGTGAAACTCAAATATTCAAGAGTTCGGTTAGGTTCGGCTTGATTACACCCCTACCTCAAATGTCCGCCTCCTTCCATGTCCTTCGTCCGTCCGTGCCCATGCGTTTGCTCCTTCCCTCGCCCTAGACCTCTGCCTCTGTTTGAGAAGAATGAGCCGAGGATAATTTTGAAAATATTTTAGCTGTTGACTTGGAATCGTCAAAAGCCGCTGAGAGTTATTTATTACTCGAGAATCATTTATTATCTAAATTAAATAGGATTAAATAATATAGCTTTAATTCGATAACCAAAGTTATTAATGATTACCCTAATCAAATGTACCCTTATTATATTTTATTAATATTTAATAAAAGTTCCCTTTTAAATAATATTTATTTATCTTAATTATTACTTTTACTTTAATTCTTTTACTAAATTTTAAAATATATAAAAAAATGTCGAAACCTATTCATATTTTGTGCTTGGTTTATGAGAATTGTTATCCTATTGCGTATGAGCAGACTGTTCAATTGTAAAATCACCAATGTGAATTTTGAATTATAAGGAATAGTTTTTCTTATTTATTCTTGGAATGATTATTTTTTATTTATTTTATGTTTAACATGATTCAATTAAAATGATTGGATCAGACAAGTTAGATTTTTTTCGTTAAACCACTATGGTTGAATGAGATGAATGGTGTAGCCAAGCCAATCTGGTTGGATGAGTTGACCATCTGGTTAGGTAGGATTGTTCGATTATTTTCAGTTTAGCTCAAATGGAGTTTAATTTAGATAAAATTAGATTTCCTTTCCCTCACAAACCCTTACGCAAACCACAGTATCAATTTCTCTCAAAGTATCTATCGATATCCTCTTTAAACTCTCACATATTACCTACTACTCTTGGAAACACTAGAAGCCCTCACATAAACCCATGAAATCCCCCTTTTGACCCTATCAAATTCAAGCGAACTCCCATGGGCACTCAAGCCCTCCCTTAGGATTCATGCAAATTGAATCATCTCCCATGGACATGTCAAACCCTACTATATGACATGCAAATTTAAATATGTTGGTGCAAAATTGCTGGCCCTTAGACCTCTTCCCTAATTCTTTAAAAACCTGAGCTTCTTGATCATCCACCTAAATTCTAGTACTAACAATGACCTTCTGATCTTTATGACTATAAAATAAATCACCTTTTATTCTTCTAGGATAACCCACAAACACGCGAACTTCTATACGAGATTCTAACTTATCAGCATCTGCTTTCAGCACATGTGCTGGACTACCCCAAATCCGAATATGTCTTAGACTGGGCTTTCGCCCATTCCACAATTCTTTGGGAGTAGAGGGTACTGATTTAGAAGGTACTAAGTTCAGAATGTGCGTTGCTGTTTCCAGAGCGTATTCCCTAAACAAATTTGGTAATTCTGAATAACTCATCATCGATCTAACCATTTCCATAAGAGTCATATTCTTTCGTTCTGCCACACCATTCTGTTGGGGTGTACCAGGTGCGGACAACTGGGATTGAATCCCTGCCTCTGATAAGTAATTCCTAAACTCTCCTAAGAGGTATTCGCCACCACGATCAGACCGTAGTGTTTTGATTCTTTTACTAAGACATTTTTCCACATCAGCCTTGTACTCTTTGAACTTATCAATGCACTCAGACTTGCGGCGCATCAAGTAAATGTATCTGTATCTCGAATAATCGTCTATAAAAGAGACAAAGTATTTGAAACAACCTCTTGCTTGGATAGATATAGGACCACACAAATCAGAATGAACCAGTTCTAATACATCTTTGGCTCTATACCCCTTGGCCTTAAAAGGTCTCTAGGTCATTTTACCTTCCAAGCAAGATTCACAGGTTGGAAAGTTTTCCAACTCTAATGTACCCAAGAGTCAATCGGCTATAAGCCTTTGAATCCTACTTAAGTTAATATGACCAAGCCTTAGATGCTAAAGATATGTTTGGTTCATTTCTGAAGGTTCTTTTATCTTATTAGAGTTTGAAGATGTGTTATTAATTTCCATTTGTTACTTTATGGGAGAAATTGGATTTAATGTATATAAATTGTCAACCAATGCACCAGAACAGATAATAACTCTATTTCTTTTTATAACTACATTGTTACTGAAAGAAATAGAATATCCATCCAAATACAGTTTAGAAACTGAAATTAAATTCTTTTTAAAACTGGGTACATAAAGACAATTTCTTAAAATCAATCTTCTATTCCTATCAAAAGATAAGTAGACGTCTCCCACTGCAACAGCCGTCACCTTAGTAGCATTGCCCATGTAAACGGTTATCTCTCCTTCAAATAGTCGTTAGGTTTCTTGGAACCCCTACAAAGAGTTATAGACATGATCAGTGGCTTCCGTATCTACGCACCAGGTGCTGGTAGATAACACCGCTAAACATGTTTCAACTACTAGAGAATGAGATATACCTTTATTGTTCTGATTCCTACGAGGACAGTCCGCCTTCCAATGTCCTGACTGCTTGCAAATGAAGCACTTGCCCTTCGGCTTCTTCATTCCAACTTTTTGTCCTGTATCCTGAGGTTTATTCACCTTCTTTGCTGAAAAGACCTGTTTCTTCTTCTTCTTGCCTTTTGACTTAGAAGTAGAACCATTTTCAACATAGTGAATCTGAGAACTGTGATGAAATATACCTTCTGCTGCTTGTAGTTCTGTTAGAAGTTCCGCCAATGCATACTCCCTTTTATTCATGTTATAGTTCAGGCGAAACTGCTCAAAACTTCTGGGTAGCGTTTGGAGAATTATATCGACCTGGGTTTCCCCATCGATTTCACCTCCAAGGACTTGTATTTCGTTCAGATAAGCCATCATTTTGAGGATATGATCCCTTACGGGTGACCCCTCTGACATGATGACTTTCATTAACTTTCTCATTGCCTCTTGCCTAGCAGTCCGACTCTAGTGCCCAAAGAGTTCTTTGAGATTGTTCATTATATCATAAGCAGTTGGTAAATCCTGATGCTGATGTTGCAGTACATTTGACATTTTGAGGATATGATCCCATACGGGTGTCCCCTCTAACATAGTAGTTGTCATTAATTTTCTCATTGCCTCTTGCCTAGCAGCCCAATTCTGGTGTCCGAAGAGTTCCTTGAGATTGTTCATCATGTCATAAGCAGTTGGTAAGTCCTGATGCTGATGTTGCAGCATATTTGACATTGAAGCCAAAATGTAACACCGCGCCATCTCATATGCTTTTACCCATTTCTTATGATACTCAATCTCCTCTGGGGTAGAATCACCATTAGGTGTATCTGGGCATACCTCTGACAGTACAAACTTATAGCTTTCAGCAGTTAAGACAATATCTAGGTTTCTTTTCCAATCTATATAGTTGGGACCAGTAAGTCTGTTCTCTTTCAGTATAATGTCCAGTGGGTTGAAAGTCATCCTAAGAATCACAAAATAAACTTTGGTCAAGACTCTAAATTTAGAATAATATTGATTCCTCAAACAATACTATTTTAAATTAACCAACACCTCAAATCACCGTGAATTTTGCATGCTACGATAGTGTGGACGTATACAAAATCAAACATTTGTAAGAGGAGGTTTTACCCATTAATTTTATTCTTGTCAACCTAACTTTATGACAAATAAAATTAATAGTTGGTTTTCCTTCGGTCACACAAATAATAGCAGTGACTCCGATGGAGAGGATACTATTAGACGTGCCTAAGTATTTACCATTACTTGACACTTAGTCCATTAATAAGATTGTACCCCTTCTGATGGGGAAGATCACACTCTCTTAATTAATTTCCTATAGTCATCCAAAATAGAAGTTTGATCTAGTGATCCGCAAACAAACTCATCCAATATGGAGGAAGGCACTCAGAGCCAACGCGCAAGTTTGTTTGCATCACTTACAAACCAGTAATGGAGACTGTGGAATTTATTTTAAAAATCTCTCCCCCACTTAGTTATTTAAGGTGAGGAATTTTAACCTATGCAAGCATACATTATATGCACACACACATCACAGTAAATAAAAGCAATAAATTTAGAAATTAATTTTCCAACTATTATGGTCTTTTCCATCACTGTCCTCCGTGTGCTCCAACACTAGCTGCTGTCATCTTTAGCCACCGCCATCGGGTCCAGTCATCACATCTATCTTGCTTCTTATTCCGCTGCGCCTCTGGTCCTCTAATAGTACCATGCCTCGCAAGGATACGATCCGCGACAAAAATAGAATTTTACATATATCGATCCTATATTCCACGAAGGAATGTACATGTATTCTAGATCGAAATTAAAATTCTAAAATCCTAGGGCTAATATAGCTCCTGCTGTATTAGTTACATACAATCATGCACACATAAAAATAATGCCCTTGACATGTCCAAGGGTCCATTCACACACAATATCTATATGCCATAATAGTTGGAGCCTGCAACCACAAAGTTAGCACATCTTACTATTGTCCTTCCTAAATTATGTATGACATGTGTATAATTTATTTGAAAACCAAAACACACAGAGGCAAACCTTAGCTCTGATACCAATTGTTGGTTGGTCCTAGGAAGATCGTACCGATTCCACTGTACAAAAATTTTGTACAAGTGTCGAACCTTTCCTAAACAACCTATTGTGTTCTTTAGAAGTTAAATTAGGAATCGCAAACGAAACTTAACATTCTTGATTCCAAATTTAACTTATCTGTTCTTAATGGTTTAGACTTGGATCACAAGTGGAACTTAACACTATTGATCCAAATCCACCTATGTTATAAATTCAATTAAATATTAATTTCCAAAATTGGTTTCCAGGACTGCATGGCGAGACACATGGCCTTCTTGGGTATGGGAGCATCTACCACCGCCTAGACAAAGCCTTTTAAGGAAAGCTAATATTTAATTTCCTTATATAACTCTAGGTTTAACCAAAAGGAACAATCGAATCACAAATTCGAAAAACAAAAAAAAACACAACTTCGAAACAAATTCGAAAAATTAGAATCTAATGCCTCTTGTGTTTGGAATTCATACAAAGAAACATAACTAGCATGATGCGGAAGAAAATTACTAGTTATACCTCTTCTTCGTAAGCTAATAACCTCGAGATCTTCTGTCGTATTTCTCGCCTCCTCTTGGACGTTGTGTAGGCGACGATCCTCCAAGATAAACACCACTCAAAGAGCTTCTCCTCCTTCTCTAAGTTTCGGCCACCACCACCACCAAGGAGCAAAAGAGAGCAAAGGGAAAAGAGTGGGAGAGAGGGTCGGCAACAATGAGGAACTCCACCAAGAGAATAAGAATTGATGTGTCATGAGGCTTCTCCTCCCCTTCTTTTATATTACTTTCCCAAGGCAAATAAGGAAAGCCTTTTTACAAAAATTAAAATATTCCTTTTGTTTTCCTTTTCCCCTTTTATTTTTCCTTTTCTTTCCTCTTGATTGAATCAATCACCAAATCATTGATTGGATAATTTGATTTGATTGGCCGGCCCCTTGCTTGGGCACCAAGCAAGGGTGGTCGGCCCCTTTAAAAGGAAAGAAATTACTTTGTAAAAATTTTATAAGCAAAGAAGGAAAGCTCTTATAAAATTTTACAAGCTCTCTTTTTAATTTCCCAATGTGGATGTTAAAAAAGGAAAGTTTTAAAAATTAAAACCAAGTTTTAAAATTTAAAACTTCTCTTCTAAAATTTCCTTTTGTAACATGGTTACCAAAATAGAAAATTTATAATTTTAAAACTTCTCTTCCTTTTTCCTTAAAACCATGAGGATGGTTAAAAAAGGAAAGTTTTAAAACTTTTAAATTTTCTTTTAAACCATGTGACCTAATTCAAATAAGGAAAGTTTTATATTTTAAAATCTCTTTTTTAAAACCTGTAGATATCTACAAAGAGAAGATTTTAAAAATTCAAAACACCCCTCCTTATTTGAAATATGTGGTCGACACCCTTTAAACTTCTTATGGCCGACCACCTTAAGGAGATTATGGCCGGGCCCTTTGGCTTGGTCACCAAGCCATGGGCCGACCCCTTCTTGGACACCAAGATGGGCATTTCATGAGTGGATTAGAGGCATCAATGAGGCTACGATAGGGACCTAGAGGAGAAATTAGTTTTGGCCTTCTGACGAGCTTGAGTATCCCGTGTTCGCCCCGAACACACAACTCAAGTTCATCAATAATAACTCATTCCACTAGTGAGTTATTATTGCACTACCGCACCAATCCCAAATTATATTATGAGTTCCTTCTTATCATGAGTGTGTTAGTCTCCCTGTGTTTAAGATAACAAATATCCATTAATTAAGTAAGTTACTGACAACTCACTTAATTAATATCTAGCTCCAAGAGTAGTACCACTCAACCTCATTGTCATGTCGGACTAAGTCCACTTGTTGGGTTTAACATGACAATCTTTATGAGCTCCTCTTGGGGACATTCTCAACCTAGATAACTAGGACACAGTTTCCTTCTATAATCAATAACACACACTATAAGTAATATCATTTCCCAACTTATCGGGCCTATTGATTTATCGAGCTAAATCTCACCCTTTGATAAGTTTAAGAAATAAATACTAAATATATGTGCTTGTTATTATATTAGGATTAAGAGCACACACTTCCATAATAACTAAGGTCTAGTTCTTTTATTAAGTCAGTATAAAAAGAACTTACCTAAAATGGTCATACTCAATTCACTTAGAGTGTACTAGTGTAATTTATTAGTCAAGATAAACTAATACCTAATTACACTACGACTATTCCAATGGTTTGTTCCTTTTCATCTTAATCGTGAGCAACTATTTATAATTTATAAAGAACTGATAACATGATCTTCTGTGTATGACACCACACACCATGTTATCTATAATATAAATTAATTGAACAACTACACTTACCAAATAAAATGTAGTCATTTGACCAATGTGATTCTTTTATTTCAAAAATAAATGTTTACAAAAGCTAGGCTTTTAGTATACACTCAACACACTGGTCGCTGTACATCATCCTGTTCCTTTACCAACACTGCCCCCACGACCTCAGGGGTAGCTGACAGATATATCCAGAATAACTCTCCAGTAATTGACTTAAACAACGAGGGAAAGGCTTCCAGATGTTGCTTCAGTTCGTCAAAAGCTTTGTTGCACTTCTCATCCCACTGAAACTTGGCAGTTCTTTTGAGCACCTTGAAGAAACGGAGCGCTCGGTCTGTAGATCGGGATATGAATAGAGAGAGTACTGTAATTCTGCCTACCAGCTTCTGTGCTTCTTTCAGATTCCTGGGTGCCTGCATGTCACGGAGAGCCTGGACTTTTTTTGGGTTGGCTTCAATTCCTCACTTAGTAACGAGATACCCTAAGAAACCCCCCCCCAAATAGGTACTTCAATGGGATTAACTTTAAGCCATACTGCCATAGGGTATCACAAGTTTCTTCCACATCAGCTATAAGGCTAGTGGCTGTGGAGGACTTGATGAGGATGTCATCTACATAAATTTCTATGTTCCGCCCGATCTGTTTCCGGAAGATCTTGTCCATCACTCACTGATACATAGCTCCTGCGTTGCATAGACCGAACGTCATAACCGTATAGCAGAAAGTGTCATCGGCTGTGATGAAACTAACATTCTCTTGATCTTCCAAAGCGAAAGGGATCTGATGGTATCCTTGATAGGCATCGAGCATACAAATCCTTTCACAACCCAAAGTAGAATCAACTATCTGATCAATTCTCGGTAATGGGTAGCATTCTTTGAGGCTGGCTCGGTTGAGGTCTCGGAAGTCGATGCAGACCCTCCACTTATTGTTAGGCTTGAACACCAAGACCACGTTAGAGAGCCAAGATGGGAACTATACTTCTTTAACATGCCCTGCTTTCAAGAGCTGGTTCACTTCAGCTCGGATGATCTTATTTTGTTTAGTCGAGAAGTTCCGCTTTTTCTGCTTGACTAGCCGGGCATCAGGCAGAAGATGTCGCTTGTACTCAGCTACCTCAGACTTGACTCCCGGTAGTTTCTTGGGGGACTAGGCGAAGACGTCCCTATTACACGTCAGACATTTGACTAGATCTGTTTTGATCTCGATCGGCAAATCGTTTGATATACGAGTAATGCTCTTTGGTCTCTTTAGGTAGAGTTGGACTTCTTCCCAAGGGATGGATTATATTTTTAATAAAATTTAATTATTTCCATAAATTTATTAGAGTTGAAACATTATGCTAGTTTATTAAAACATCCAGATTTTTTAATAGATTTAATGTAAATTGTCTTAGGTTTTTTTATATGTATCAAGTATGTTTGTATGCATACTTATTATGGTGAAATGGTAAAAAAAAAATATGTAACTCAGCAATTACTAATATTTTTAAACAATGAAAATCTATATTATTTGCCAAAATAAATAGTGGAAGTTGTTATATAGACTTCAAACCACTGTTATTTAAAATATTTCTTTTTCCAAATTTAATAAATTTAAATCATAATTTAGTATCATCAACAGTTTTATTTAATAACATCTATAATATAATTTAGTAATTTTAGTTGCCTGTATTTACTAAGGGATCTTCCCCGGTAGGAGTTGGTAGTAAGTTTTTTTGTGGTTCACATAATGTCACGTCTATATCAAAAACAAAAAAAATTTCTTCGTTATTAAGTAATATCTTAATAATTTTTTATGGGCACTTTCTATTTATGTTTTATTTTAGATTATATATATAGATAATGTATATTTAATCATTGAATAATGGTTTATTTTTAATCAATTATATTATTTTTTTAATTGTTGAACAATCATTAATTTTTATATTTTATTAATTTTGTTATTTTTTAAATAAGAAATATTTTACTTTTAAAAAATAATAATAATAGGGGAGGTGAGGGAACTTCTTTTATTTGACACATCATTACATTGTGGATGCATTTGACACATCG